>NC_142394.1:20100447-20400447 GCF_059441095.1 Idiotropiscis lumnitzeri | reverse complement strand
TCGATGTAGTCATGTATTCTGTTGAGGTATAGATGCTTCATGCTTGAATCTGCTTGTTTGCTAATCTGTGTTCATCACAAGCTTTTAGGAGAATTCCAACATGCATTGAGTTGTATTGCATTCGGCGGGCGCGGGAGGCTTTTGTCCATCTGGGAACAAAAGATACCTTTTTTGTGATTGGTGGGGAATATTTCCGTTTTGAAGTTCTGCGGGTGTCCAGCTGAAAGCCAAAATTGTGGTGATTTTTATAAAGGAGATGTATTTTTGACACAGAGAGCATGAGGAATGATGATTAAAGTGAATATAAATTCATTGAATTACATTTTCTTTGAAACTTAAAAAAAACCAAATGGCGCATCATCATGCACATCTGCAGCATGTATCACCTTTGTTTAAGTTAGAACAAGCTTTTTATTGTTTTCAATGCTTTCATTGGGACAGCGATTAACTTCTTTTTACACTTTTAGGTCTAAAAGTCGAAAACAAACATTGCCTTCACTATTAGTGAAGTTATTTTTTATTTTTTTGATGACTTCCATGATTTCCTCTGGGAACAATGGTGACCTTACAGCTTCCATTGTAATGTACTTGACTTGTTTTTTTTTTTTCTTATCCGCATCTTTCCTTTTTGCATGGCTGACACTGACAGATGCGTGTGTGCCTCGGCAAACTATTGTCACAGATTTGTGGTATCCGACGGCTTTTTCCTGCGCCGCTGACGCACTGCAATCGCTTCCCGTTTCCCTCCCGGAAAAAAAAAATATCCCAAAAAATAAAAAGACTTATCAGGGGGTGCAAACGCTGCGCATGCTTCCTTCCTGGTAGGAGAACCACCGAGAAGAATGGCAGGAAAGCAAAGGGGGGAGCAGCTATATCGATGCTGGTGGTGGACGTCTTCAATTTTTAAGTAAGTTATTAGAACTTTACTACAGTACTTTTTTTAATGTTTTTGTTTTAAATCATAACCATTCAAGAGTAGATTAAAAAAATTTTATTAGGGGGGGAACAAATCAAGGAATAATTCATTGCAATTGTTGGATGAAAACAACAACAATAATACAATAATTATTTTAATGTAAGATATAATTAAATATTTTAACTACTTTTTAGTTGCTAATCATCAATTTACAATTAATGCCCTAATAATTGATTTAATACAATAATTATTTTATGATAGTATAAATATTAAATATCTAATAAAGCTTATTTATATATTATAAAATATGTTATTTTATTTATTTATAATATAAAAAATATAGGTTAATATAAAATATAAGTAATATAAGTTTATAAATTATATAAAAATACTATTTAAAATATAAATTAATAAATAATAATAAATAAATTATACATAAATATATTTAGTATTTAAAATACATACATAACATAGGGTCATGAAAGTGTATTACTAAATGAAAAGATAAATAAAATATCTGAAAATATAGAGATAACGTTAAAAGGTATAAATATGCAGTTAAAAATAGAAAATGAAATTAAACAATGAGAAATTACAAAAATAAAAATAAATAATACATTCAATCATTTAGCCAATAATAAAAAAAAACATTTAAATAAGCATAGATATGCAAATAACATCAAGATATACAGTAAAACACAATGATCAAATAAAAATATTTGCAAAATAAACAAATAAAAAAATCCAAAACCATAAATAAAATAATTAAATAACATTAAATGACAAAAACTATAACACATTTAAAAAAAATCAGTTTTTTTTCCTTTTCTTTTCTTTTTTTTTTTTTACAGTGCAGAGAGAATCCCCACCTCCCAATACTATGTCCTCTGTGAACATTTTTATTTTGCATGTATTATTTTGCCCAAGTATGTATTATTTTGCTTAAATGCCGTACCTCACACCCGAACCCCTCAAAAAACTCAAGTGAGAGGCGCTAACTGAAATGGACTTGACAATATAAGAAATAATAATGGAAAACTCCTTTTTCATGTTGTCCCTTTTGTTGTCATTTTCTGGATGTTTTATCTACTTGAAGTGTGGCTTACCTGGTGGTGCCACCATTCTCTGCCACTTTTGGAACAGGCATGTCTTGAGACAGTCGCGTGGGCTGAGGTTGTACGTCTTGTGTCGGGACATGAGCTCTTGCATGGGCTCCAGGATGACACACAACTAAAAGAAAGACAAAAAATGCCCATAAATTAAAAGACATGCAAATGAGCCACAAGAAGCGCTGCCCCCATTAAAAGAAATCCATAAAAAGGAAGGCTATCCTGCTCTGCTCGCTTGATGTGTTAATTGCCCCGTAAATCAGACTTTTATGGGCGTTTATGAAAGAGTTGGAGGAAAGGAGTTTATCGTCATGTGCACCAGAGCAAGTCGAAGTCTGTTAAAACACACAACTAAATGGCGCAAGACTATTTCTTATTTTTATTTTAATACGTGCAACATTTGTTAAGCTCTTTACACAGCCAATATTTTATTATGCAATGTTTAAAGCAGGAATCACTTTTTAAAAGTCAGCCGCATCACATTCTTTTGCAAAATCAAAAAAAAACAAAAATCAAAAAAATCAATGCTTGGTTCCTTTCGTAGACGTTTGGGAGCTTGAGAGTTCTGTGCAGGAGCTTTGCTGTACCTAGTATTGCACGTTTCTGTGCGGAGACGTCAGATGTTTTTGACAGGTTTCTTGGCTTTGTTGTTCCCTCCTTGGAGTTGTCCGCCGTCTTGATTCTGGGACCTCTAATCCATATTTGGTAAAATACCTTCTGGTTGCCTGAATTAACCCACTATTGCATATCAAATGGTAAATGGACTGCCACTTATATAGCGCTTTTCAATCTTTGGAACTCAAAGCGCTTCACACTAGTGATGGGCAAATGGAGCTCTTATGAACCACTGAACAATTTGAAGCAATCGGTTCAAAATGGTTTGAAGCTTCAATCACATCTTCTGGCGAAAAACCAGAACTGCTGTCAAATACTATAGAAGCTTTTAGACAGTAAAAGATGAGTAAAACACATGGAAACAATGACTGGATAGCTAGTTCTTTATACTAAAAAATATATTTTTGTGGCAGTTTTTGAGTAAGCTCATACTTTGTTTATTGTCGAGCTATGAAATGTTGAGAATGTCATTTCATTATTTTTTCCCACCATCTTTGGATTTAGGGTTTACTAGAGTTCATCTCGAGAATGAAACAGTTATTGCTTCGGACGTCACAGGTCACGTGTTTTTCTCCAGACTCAACGGAGCTTCGGAACAGTGTTCCGGGGCAATTTTATTTCCGGGGCTTTGGTTTCAGAGTGCCCATCACTACTTCACACCATCTGGAACAACGGGGGGGTTCAGTATCTTGCACAAAGGATACTTGACTCACAATGACCAGGACTCGAACCTACAACTTTAGGTTGAGAAACGACCACTCTACCACTGATCCACGCCGCCTCACATTTAGAAAGTGGGAGGAAACCGAAGTACCCAGAGAAAACAAGCAGGTACGGGGAGAACATGCCGGCTCCGCACAAGAAAGGAAGGCAAGATCCTGTATTCCAACCCTGGACCTCTTCACTGATGTGTTTACTAGTCGACCACCATGCATTTTTCCTTTATTATGTAACTTTTATAGATTTAACTTAACATACTTCAGTTTGTTAGCTATAACATGTTATTCTACCGTTCCTGATGCCGGCCTGTGATCGGCGTGCCAAGCAGCACTGGCTCTCATCCTGAAACCCGTGTCTATTTTCAGACTGAATAGAAGGAAGCTTGGCAACATGCAAAACATGCTGATGTATTCCCAAAGAGAAAGGGACGAGGGGAAAGTGTCAGGCCTTTTTTCCCCTACCGCTAATATGAGGAAAGGGTGTATTGTATGGACTGGAGAGCGAAGATAACAGAAGGGAAGCTAACGTTCATGTGGCGTGACGGATAAGATGGACAACACAGCAATAGTAGGCAACCAGACCGTAATACCACAATTTCGGGGGGGGGGGTTGTTTTTTTTTTTTTTAGCGTTCTTTTGCAATTTTCCAATGAATAAAAACTCATGACATTTTGCAGGTGTGTAAATCCTGTAAAAAAAAAACTTTGTCTGGTAGAAGTTGTGCATGTGGAATTTGAAGTAAAAATTCAGCCCCTGAAATGACTTTCATTTAGTGCTATGAATTTTGGACCTAGAAAAAATTTAGAACCCACGCCCGAAAAAACATAGGGAGGCTGTCGTTTTGGTTTAAAATGGACATCTTAGATCATTTCCAGGTGTCCTTCAGTGGCTAACTTGTCCTTTTTTCAGATTTTTACCAAATAAAAAAAAATCAGTCCCCTAAACGAGTTCCACCTAGCAACATGAAATTAATTAAACATGGCTATCATGAGTGGAGTAGTAGTAGTAGAACCACAAAATAGTCTCAAGAAACGTTGAGGGTTGTTTGGGCATTTTCCAAGGGGAGATTTTGTCCGATTAAAAAATAAATAAATTGATAAAAAAAAATTAAAAAAAATCAACCCCTGCAGCCAGTTCCACTTAACAACATGAAATTTGGTAATGGTGTCTATTATCAGTAGACCCACTAAAAGGCCTTTTTTTGTTTAAAACTTCAAACGTTTCGGGTCATTTTGCCGATTTCTAGCGATCCTTTAAACAATAACTTGTCCTTGTTATCCAATTACTACCAAATTTGAATCACGTATACTTGACTAATGGCTGACCCTAAATTCCTGAATAATTAAAGGTTTGTGTTTAGTCCTCAAAAGCAGACATAATTGGACAAAAACGGGTCTACCAGTTGTGTTGCAGATGCTTTTGTGCATTGCCAATCATTGTGACAGAAAAACAAAAACATGCAGCGGCGTATAACCACCTTCCACCCTCGCCCCCTCCCCAATCCCTCCATTCCCCAACCTCCTTTGTGTCTCCCTCAATTGGGTTATTCTAAGCAGCCGAGGTGCCCTTACCACCCCCCCACCCCCTTCCCCAACCGCACACCCCCTCCACACTCCCCAAATTGCGTGCTGCCATTTTGCAATTACGCGTCTCAACAGGGAGCGTTCATTAATGTTATGCTAATTTTCTGTATCCAATTAATTCCTCCGCCTCGCGCTCGCTCGCCTTCTCGCCATTTGGAAAAATACGAGCATGTCAGTCAACAGCGGGGTTAAAGAAAAAAAAAAAAAAACACAAACACTCTCAACCTTCCTGTTTGTGGTTATCATATAGCTTAGACACGCTACATAAACACATGCATAAGTTCAGAAGAAAACATTGGCTTTTTTTCTCCGGTTCCAGTGTAAACTAGATATGATGAAGACAGGAATTGTATTCCTGTTACATCCGCAAGTATCCATTAATATGTTGAGCAATAAGGATTTTGGAATGTCAGTAAACATTCTATTCAAAGTTCTGCTGTAATAAACTAAATTGCCCCGAAACTTCTTTTTCATTTATTGCAAATAATGCATCCTTAGTGACAAGCAGAACATTGACATGCTCTTCCACTACAAACTACATTTAACTATATAAATTATATGTGACAATTTTGTTTAGAGGCAAGCTGTGAGATTTTTCCAATATAAATAAATATGTTGCTTGGGACACACAAAAACAATACACAACAAAATACATGCACCCCCATACTTACCCTGAGGTAGTTGAGGGTGAAGTTGGTCAAACCCATGCGCGTGATGTTTTTGGACAGTTGCTCCAGCACCTGAGGGTCTTGTGCCTGCAGCGGGAAAAGTATACAGAAAAACCTTAAAGGCCAAAAACAAACCAAGACAACACAAAACAAGAAAATATTCACAACACTAATGTGAATACAAGCAATTATCTGTAGCAAATTAGACCGACAGGCATTCATACGCATTTGACACAGTCAACTCGGAAATGGATAAAAAAAAAAAAAACCTCAACGCACGTGCTGCCTGCAATTTCAAGTCAAGTAGACCTTTGTTATTGTCGCACTAATCAAGCCATTTGATTAATAATTTATTACTTCCATGTCCTATTCTTGATTTCATTAATTGATTTCTCAGCCTCCTCCGGAGGTTTACAAAAAAAACAAAACAACATAGCAAACACAAGCACAATGCTAACCGCTAGACTACAGAGAAGTTACAAAATTAAGGTGAAGAGATACATTCACGTTTTTACTGTGTGCCATTTCTCCTTGTTTAAGTGAAAATTTGGGTCACATTGAGCCTAGCAACAAACGGAAAAGGCATAGCTGGTACAGTCTGCTTGAATTGGGGCCCAGAAGGGCGGCAAACCACCTGATGAAGCTGTGGTTTAAAAATGAAAAAAAAAAAAAGGGACTTTTGTGACACATCCACTTTGTAATACTCCTGGCTGCCATCTACAGGATTAGAGTGAAACCACACACCACTCAGGTTCAAGATTATTTTGATCTAGTCACAATAAGAAAAAAAATATATAGAGATGTTGACCATGTTTAAACGCCCAAAAGGAGAAATGACCTCACAATAGATCATTATGTATTCACACAATACATTTTTTTCCTTTCTGAATTTGCATTTTTCACACAAAGCAAAGCTCGCTAACACTTACTTAGGTGATGATTTATTTGATTTTATGCCTACTGTGAATCCCCACGCCACTAAACAGTCATCACTTAACAGCTTTAGATACTCTCACAGAATACAACGTACATTGTAAAACGTGATTATAGCCATCATTTTCTTATTTGGAACCATAAGTGGATACTGCACTATGGAACTTGGGCCGTATAATCCACAGAATTAAAAAAAAAAAAAAGTCACTCCTTTGGTTGGTTATTCCTGATCACCTTGCGCAATAGGAATAAACACAACTACAGGTAATCTATAGAGATAAAAAAGAAAAAAAAGCTGACAGCTCGCTGGGTCCTGTGTCATATGATTAATGTGAAGGCTTCGCTTGCCAAATAAGCAGAATGACTCGAAAAAAAATTCTAGAGTCAAAAAAAAAGGTCCACGTCTCTTGAGTTTTGGACTCTACTCTTATTTTCCAGTGGGTGTGCGCATGTGTATGTGACTGTGCCTTCATTAGGAGGCGCCGCCATCAAAAAGAGCGAACACTGCACACTAGAAACAAACACGCACGTAAAGACACAGCACAGAAAATGCACCTCTTCAGGAATTAGTAAAATGGCACCCAAAGGGGCTAATTTATCGGCAAGGTAAAATTCATATATAGATTTGGCCAAAAGAAACACACACACTTACGTCACATATACAGTACAACATGGGGACAAAAGAATTAGGATGGGTGTCAGCGTTATTTGGACCAAAGTGCTGTGGTGCCTCTGCCTTGAGATGAATAGAAATGCCATTAACCTGTTTGTGGCCCACTTTGAGCTCCATCTGGTGTGCGTGCCTTGGCCACCAGGGGGTGGTATAACACAGACACACGGACACAAACCAAGAAGAGTTGCGCAGCAAAGTGACTCGAAAAGAAGCAGCATTATTTTTCGCAGATGTGCTGCAAAGCCAATATTCGAAAAATCGTTGCAATTGGCGAAAGGATAATCGATTCAAAAAAATAGTCAAAGGTGACAGCCCTAATTGGGAATTAAGCCACCTGGAGGGAGTTGACTATTACACACCGACAAGTATTTGGAATCTGGACAAAAGTGCTGGGACAGGAAGTGAAATGCAACACGCGGATAAAAGTATTGGGACACCAACATTTTATCTCAAAAGCGTTTAAGGTTCTCGGCTCTTCCATACCAAGTTCATCCTAGGACGTTCTCCTTGGACCTTGCTTAGAGCAATGGAATCAAAAGAAAAAGGGCCTTCTAAAAAGCTGGAAGCGTTCAAAAGACAATTAAGGTTCTTTAATCCAAGCTTTGATGAAATGATTATTTGATTAACAAAACTGTCTGGACAGAGTTAAAAATGGTTTGGTGTGTTGTAATTGTGGAGAATAATTAGATTTTTTTGTGTGTGTGTGTGTGTATTTTTGCCCAGCTTGCATGTCTAGACGTAGTCAACAGATCAAGCGACTGAATGTCACTTAGTGGCATTAAGCCGATTATCATTATCCAGCCTCTCCATCAGACAATACCTCTTTTAAAAAAATAAAAATAAAATCTGTATGCTTCGATGTCACTGTTTTTTACCGGTTTTGTGTGTGTGTGTGTGTGTGTGTGTGTGGCACAACTCACATGCATGGCCAGGATGCTGCGGGGGATGAGCTCTCTGTATTGCCGGATGGTAAAGTGCCACGTCTTGATCCTCATCAGGTCGTCGAAGGCAAACTCCACGATCAGACGACCTTCCGTGCAAACCTGCCGCCACATCGCCACTTGTTAGATTCATTAGGAAAAAAAAAAAGACCTCTGGCATGGCTTAAAGATTTTGTCATCAGTCAAATCAATAAATAAATCTCTTTAAACCAGGATCATAATATGTAGATAAAAAAATGATCATTTTAAAGACGTTAGCAACATAATCAAAATAATTATAAAAAACTGACGATTAACAAGGCAATTAAAGTAATTTTCAACGGCGTCCTCAGTTCCACCCACAAGTCGGAATGAGTCACTAACCAATACTAAACACATGATATGAAAAATCAGGAATGAAAAAGAATGCAATTAAAAACAGTAAATTGTATTTCAGTACCGTTATGGTTCAAGAACCCACCGCTTACAAGCACGTGCACAGACATGTTTGGGGGACAGGTCCTCAAGCCAAATATAGAGCACCGCTCACAAGAACTCAAACAACACTTGTCTGATACTGGATCTATAACAGTCAATACAGCCAAAAATTAGCTCCAGGCGAAGCGCACTTTTTCTCCTCTGGGTTAAAGGGTTGGTGCTGGAGCACCAGAAAGGGGTCTGTCTGTGCACGTGCCTGAGCCGCTGTATAGCAGTTACGAATCACTGGGCTACCACAGCAGAACTCATGCAAAGGTCTCAAGGACACATGCCCGAAACTGAAAAAGAAGTTGGCCGCGTGTATAGAGGGCAACGCTAAATCACAAAGAAAAACAAAAACACTTGGGTCAAAATAAATAAATAAATATAATAAATAAATAAATAATAATTTTAGTTATATATATACATATATATATATTGTACAAAAAAATCATTTTTGTGATGTTTTGTGGGGGGAAGAAAAAGAGTCAAATTCACCTGAGTAGTGGTCAGTCCCTTTTTGACCCATAATTGGGGTCGTATTGACCCAACTGTTTTTAGAGTGGATGAGGTCTTGTGTGGGCAGAGCTTGGTGTAAAACATTGATGAACATTTTAAATATATATATATATATATATATACTTTTTTTTCTTTAGCTTTGCCTAATTATTTGTTTTGAGTATGTGACTGAGGCTTGGCAGCACAGGGGTGGGGGTCCATGTGGGGCGCAATACGGCTGGCAGCATCTTTCTTGTTGATCCTCAGGAGAGCATCTGCGCTGGGGGGGCATTGATTAGAGCGAGTGTGTCTGCTGGGATTACATCTTGGCCCGTTGCCATGCCGACTAATCAGCTGATTTTTTTTTTCTCCTCTCTCTCCGTTCCTCTCTCGACTGCCGGTTGTCACGGTAACGCGGCACGGGGAGAAGCTGGAGCAAGCGAGCGCCCCGGCGAGCGCTGGCTTCAGCTAAAGGGGGCTAGAAAATGTTCTCTTCCTTCATCATTTCTCTCTCACTTTCTCTCTCTCTTTCGCCTAATTGGCAACTCAGCTTGACCTGAACTTCTTTTGTCTTGGGCATCTAAAACAGCCTCACTGGATGATACACTTTTACTTTTTAAAAAAAAAAATATTTTCACAAGGAAGCAAAGCTGCTCCATAAGGTGCCCACATGCAGAAAGCAAAAACATTTTATTTATTTTATTTTTTTATATATCTGATAGCTTGTGCGTGTGTGTGCGTGTGCATGCGTGTTTAGTCATGCAAGCTAATCATCACTTTCTTCAACATGGGAGCAACTTTACACATCGTAACGTTTCCACCAATTTGCTGTCGTGAATAAACAGCCCTGACACTGGATAGAGCTCAAGAGGTATATTAAAAAAAATAATGCATGTACTATTAATACATTCTATTTATATGTAATTTTGTGTTTTTTATTTATTTTTATTTTTTTAAAGGGGAACTCAACTAAAAAAAAAACTTTCCAATAATGTATGCTATGCGCCCCCACTAGTCTAATCATGGTATTCTGAATAATATTGCATTTGTGTGCTATGAATTGAAAAGCAAAATTCAGCCATTGTTATCCATCTCAATGGGCGGCCATTTTGCCACTTGCTGTCGACTGCAAATGACATCACAGTTGAGTCGCGATTGGTCTTTACCTGAGCCCTGAGCAACTGTGATGTCATTTTCAGTTGACAGGAAGTGGCAAAATGGCCGCCCACTGAGTTGGATAATAATGTTTTTGAGATGACTTCTCCTTTAATATTTTTGAATTTTTATTAACATTTAAAAATACATAACACATTATTAAATAACTGCATTTCAAAAAGTACAGTTGATTTAAAAGTTTCAGTTTCAGTTTTTTTGTGATAAAAAAAAGAGACCAATATAAATAAAAAAAATCAATGTGATCAACAACCTCTACAAATCATCTGAAAAAAAAAGTTTTAATAAAAAAAAATAGAATGGGTTGATGGTCATTGGGTTAAATGAGAAGCACTTTGAATGGTGGCAAGTGTATGCAGCGTATCTATGACTTCCATTTAACAAGAGTCTAAATGTGTTTTGTTCATTCCGCACACAGCCACATCCGCTATTCTAAGCAAATGTCCACACTTGTGCAACACATTATTGCGGTTGTTTTATTTTTACTCAACGTCCCCAACATATATTGCATTGTTTTTTTTGTTTTTTCAACTGTGTTACACAGGCTTACATTCACGTTACATTATTATTGGGTAAAGTTTGGAAATGATTTATCTAGGTCTCACTTCCTAATATCACAAAAACCTGGCATTTGAAAAGGGATGTCAAATTGGGGAGGAAAAAGGTTTACTGTAGTATTGAAGCCCCAAAAGAGGTGGGACAACACCTATACCCCAAGAGTATTACAACAGTGAGGACCAGTTTTTTTTTTTATTTGCTTTTATTTAATTTGGTCCTCAATAACGTGTGCCAGCAGGCTCACCAAATCGACATTTGTAAAATAATCAGCCAGTGTTTTAAAAGTCAATACACTCCCATTTGGAATACTAAATAAATAAATGAAAATCATTTCAATCCCTTGTCTGAAAGATGTACAAGTCACACACACACACACACGCACATGCACGTGCACACATACACCCACGCGGGGTCAAAGTAAGGCCGCACTGTGACATGGTTACACAAACGCTACATTTCCACTGAATTTCCTAGAGTTATGTCGTTAGCTATTTGCTGCATCTATGAACTTGTATTAGGGCCATTTGTCGTAGGCAGTACCTAAATAGATCCATCAGATGGCGTTGTAGCGGAAAAAAACTCGACGTGTGCAGCATTTGCCGCCGACTTTGTGATGCACAACCAACGAGACTTTCATGGAATTGAACCAATGGAATTAAATCACTTTTGCTTATTGAAATGCATTTAAATGTTATTAATCCGTTCCACCCCGCCAAAAAACTGCAATTTTTTTTTCTTAAGACGGTGTAGTTATGTTATCAAAACACAGTAATAAACTAACTACACTGCATGTCAAGAATTAAAGGAATGCGCAACATTCTGATGTGCACTGCTTGGCCACCAGGGAGCAGTACAAGCCATACTACACAGCCGACTGCAAGCTTGGCCAATCAAAGTGGCTCCTTTCATTCCCATAAAAAGTGACGAGCAAGTTGCTTGAAAGCAGAGGTAGATCTGTGCCATGACATGGACACTTAGAGAACGGCCGCCCAACAACGTAACGAAAAAGAAAAACTGTCCAGGAGACAGCATGTATCTTGACAAATTGAAATTGGGATTATTCGTTAGTTCAGATAACAATTTACCGACATACGCTTGTGGATTTAATTTGGATTTTACCATCTGCCTTGTTAGCTTAGCTTCCGCTAGCTCTTTAAATGAATAAATGGCCACAGTGCTTAAATCAGAATAATTGCCCAGTATAATATAGCTGCTTGAATTCGTCTGGGTGGTACCTTTGGGCGATATATCACGCCCTCGAAGGCAAGCTTTTTATACAAAATCCAGCATGGATGCAATCGCACGCTCATATATTTTTGTCACAGGCTAATGCACAATGTTTCCCATTCAATTTATCTCACGATAAATAGCCATTGAAAAGTTGAGGGAGAATACCCCGAATTAAAAAGCGCTCCATTAAACAGTCGGAGCCCCCTCACAGAACACCCCCCTGCCCCCCTCCTATTGATTTAGGACCAAGGGGGTCATAAATCTTGCGTACGGCGGCGCTGAGACGAGGGCATCTCCGACGCCGAGGAGCACCAAAGGACAACACAGCGACGCTCAATCAATTAGTGACATGCGAGCCGAGTGTGGTTAAATCAATTTGTATGATGCCCGACATTGGCGGAGAATACAAATGACAGGACAAAAGTTGACGGAAATGCTTAACAATAGCACTTGTACTGTGAAATATAATCTTCTGGTACAATGCATTTGAAAACATTTTCATTTTTACATGTCAATATAGTTACTATTACGTTATTATTACGCAAATAAGCGTAGGTTGCACAAGATAGTATTACTCAAAACCAATCAAATTAATAACAATAACAACACAAATTGAAATTCAAGAAATTGCAATTAGATGTTACTTTTATGCCAATGCTTTGGAGCTGATGACATTAGATAAAAAAACAAAAACAAACAAACAACCACCCCCAAATTGTCCGAATTAGTTTCGTGCATTAACACAAATGTAATGTTTTGCACATAATTAGGCTGAACGTTTTCTACTACGTAATTACAATTTTGCACATAATCCGACACTCAAATGTGTTGTTTTATTTATACACTACAATGAATGTAACAGCTTTGCATGCAATTAGACAAATTAATGTAGCATTTATGGGATTATCTTTACAAAAAATACATACAAAAGGATGAACATGTAAGTTTTCTACTTATTTAAATTTTCATAAACATCTTACGCTGATTTTTTTTTCTTTAGAAACATTAAAATGAATGGAAAGTTTTTATATGTAATCAGACAAATTCGCATCGATGATGAGATTATTACAAAAAACACCCCAAAAAGTTTTCTACCAATTAATTGTAGTACTGCACATTTGAAACCAATTTTTGTACTTTAAAATGCATGTCATGTTTTAATGTGTAATTACTGATGTTACTTTTGTACAAATCAGAGTTGGGTTTATTACACAAAAAAAGGTTTTCTATGCAAATTAAACTAAAATTGCTGAGGTTTGCTTTTAAGAGACATGAACGTTCCACCAATTAAAGCTTTGCACAAAAGAATAAATTTGAAAATAAGTTCATTTGTTTTTTGCACTTTCACATGAAAGATTGTATTTTGCTTGTCCAAGTTTTATATTTAAAAATCTTTCAAGTTTGCTTTGACATTGTTTACTTTAGTATTATGGCCATTATTCATTATTCTAATGTTATTGGTCACACAAAAAAAAAAACTGTTCTTACTACATCATTATTACACATTTATTACAAAACAAAATGCATTACGGTATTGTAATTAACAAAGCAAAAAATTAAGAATAAAATAAGACCAGAGTGAATCGCAATAAACCACAAAATGTGCTCGCGCCATTAATGTGGAATTGTGGGCGAGAGACATTCAAAGAATGAGACAGACAGCGAGAACGAGCGAGAGAAAGGGGGAGAGAGGGAGAGGGTGGAGGAGCGAGCGAGATGGGAGCTGGGGATGATTTCTCTAGGGATGAAGGATGCATGTGTGTGCGTCTGTGTGTGTGCGTGTGTGTGTGTGTCGAGGGTGCGCAGAGGAGGGGTGTAGGCGATGGGGGGTGGGATGAGAGGGAGAACGGTGGAGGAGAGAGCGAAAGGAGAACGAGCGAGCGAGCAAGGCAAGGGGATGAGAAGGGGGGGGGGTGTTGAGGTAGGGTTGGGGGGTACGTTTGGTGGTGGTGTTGGTGCGGGGGAGGCCGGGGGGGGGGGGGGGGCATGAGGGAAAAGCGAGGCGAAGCAGAGCTGATTGAGATTCGGGCCTCCGGAGCTGCGAGGCTCGGCGGCGCTGCTGGGAGCTAAGGGAGAACACGCTCGCTTATTGGAATTCTTCTTTTCTTTTTTCTTTTTCCTAATAAATTAATTATTCTCATCCAATTTAGAGCCAGATGAAAAGAGCGAGAGACTCACGGCGGGCAGAAAAATGTAGCTTTGTGTTGACCGGGCCCACGGCGCCTCACTCGTTTCTGAATGGGAATGTTATGTATTGTGTTATTTATCATTAGAGCATGTGTTAAATTGCTGTGTCGCTAATATTCTCAGGCCGAATGAAAAGCCATTTTGAGGGCTACTCCAAAACATGAAGTGTTCGTCCATGCATGAAATCCCAGACTTTCTTTTTTTTCTGTTTGTTTAATTCATCTCCCAAAATGAGTTTTAGACAGCAATGTGAAATTTGGTAGGCATTTTGATCATGGACTACAGAAAAGTTTCAATAACCCATGGCAGTAAATTACAAGAATTTGTGCAATGTTGTTTTGAAGTGGACCTTTAGGAGAATTTTGCACATTTGCTAGGGTCTTTCAAAAACAGACTTGTCATAGAGATTTTTTGTTTTGCGATTCGTAGGTAAATGTAAAAATACAGATTTGTAAAGTCACAATTTTGAAAAGTACGCGCCAAAGTCACTTTCACTTAGCAACTAACTTGAGTACACCCACAAAAAAAGTCTAAAAAAATTCATGCCGGGTAAACCACAGGAAGTCTGGTATATTGGTGGCAATTTTGGGGGTCAATTTTGGACTATTACCGGGACTGGGATTCTTTCAAATGTAACTCGCCCTACAGATTTTCACAATGGCTACCAATTCTGAGGCACGGACTGAATACCAGACACATGGATGACACAAAAGTTTTAAATTGCATCACTTTGAGTGCGCAGAGCATAGCAGGAATGGAGATCTGGCCTTAGACTAGGAAACTATCATTTCCTCTAAAAACTTGAAAATTTAGCCATTGAAATCACTTTCATTCAGCATCCTGAAATTTGGTAGGCATGTCCATCAAGAGTAGGCCCATAAAAAAGTATCATGAACTCATGCTGGAAAATGCACAGGAAGTCTGCCATTTTGCTTCCAAAACAACTTCTAATTATTCTGTAATGGTTGAATGAAAAAAAAAAAATAATAATAATGAAATGCAATGCAATTTTGCCCCTGGGAAAATACTGTTTCCATCATGAATCAAAATTGAACACCTGACAAGGCCGATCAAATTCATATATTAATAATGTGCAAGTGTGACTTTTAAACAGCAGCAAAGCGAAACACAGACCAAAGAAAAAACACACACGCACACGGCATTGACATTTAACCATTTAAAGATCCAATCTGCTGTATGATGATAGTGGGAATAGCTGCTGGGTTACAATTCGACATTCATCTTAATCGCACTTTCGCTACTTCGTTCACTTTCCGTCGGTCATTTGCAGTCCAAACTTTCCAATAGTGGGTGAGTCTGGAATATATCGCGTGATGAACACGGGTTCACTATACCTTGGTGAACATGGGCTTGCCATGTTGGGTGACCATGGTGCATTGGTCGCAGTCCAGCGTGATGCACGAGTTGTGCAAGGACTCCTTGGAGTGCTTGAGGATGTAATGCAGCTCGCTGACGCCGCCCTCGAACACCGTGCTGAAGTAGCGAGGGATCAGCGTCCGGCCAATGGCTGCAGCAGAGATGGGCACAGAGGACGAGGAAAGCGGTGATCAATGAGATACTGTGTGTCAAATGCTCACATGCTAACAGATGCTAACACTTACAGAAGCAAAACAGCACCTTGAATATGAAACGAGATTTATGTACAAATCAAATGAGTTTTTACGAGCATATCACAAGACTGTATCTTGAAGACTAAAAGTAGAATCTTGGTGCCGATGAACTATGTTGACATGAGTTCACTTAGACAAAATTAGTTATTTGCCACCATCTTGTGGCAATTTGGTGCCAAGGAACTATGTTTATCATGTTGGTCCCTTTAGTCAGGAACTCAAATTTTGACATCAAACTCCAGATTCTGATTCCCTTTTCACAATGCACACGATGGTAACATGCTAACAGTTGCTACGCTAACGAAACATCACATTCTAATCAGTACGACTCCAGCGTCACGATACACCTAGTTACGTTTCCTCCCTTATTTAACCTAGCCTGGTTTAATGTTTTCTCATTTTACAGTGACTACTTTTATACTCTTGTAAGTTCAGGCAGTTAAAAACGTCTCATAACAGCTTTTACCGTGGCTCACAGTTCAACTCCATAACAGATTATTTGCATTTCCATTGTTACCTATGGGAAAAATTGTGCTGGCTCTGTGTGTGCGTGTGCGTGTGTGTGTGCATAGCCATGACTGGCATGTTTTTCCAACTCAATACAGTCAGGCATGGCTAAGTAACACATACAGTGTTTGGCATCATGAACAGCATTTGGAACCCCCCCCCCTCTCTCTCTCTCTCTCTCTTTCTCTCGACCCACACTGCAAAACAAAGTACGTCTCGCAGTGGAGCTGACTGCTAATGAGCAGGAGCTCTGAGGGGGGTGGCGGGAGCGGGGGGATGAAAGATGGAGAGAGGGAGCGGTAGAAGGAGGGAAGATGAAGAAAAAAAATAAGGGTTGTCAGCGAGCGAGCGAGGAAGGGATGGAGGGGGTGAGGGGGTGAGAGAGAGAGAGAGAAAGCGAGTGTGGTGGCGTGGTGGAGCGAGGCCCAGAGTTTGTCTTGCCAAAAAAGGCGTCCCAATCAAACCCAGCGTGCGTCGCCGGGGGTGACAGAGTGATAGATGGCGAGTAATGGCGGCCACGCTGGGATCGTTTCAAGCGTTGTCGTCGTCGCTTGGCTCCGGTCGGCGTTTTTATTTACACTCGAGCCGGCTGGACTGGAGAAGGAGCAGCTTGGGGTCCCTAGTAAAAACGTGCAGACTGTTGACAAGTCAGCTGATGTCCATTCATGGACGCTTTTACTTTAGAACGAACCACCTGATGGGGAAAACTCAAACTTTGATGTCGTACTTGGGCCGAAATCCCTCACAAATTAGCATCGATGAACGTGTTTCTCAAACTTTTGATACCAAGTACCAGGGCTCTCCAACACACTATAAAGACTAAAAAAAAAAAAAAAAAAAATCACAATGAAGTACAATAAGATAAAATAGGCCCAAGTGTTCATAAAAAAACAAGACACAGATTGTATTCTTTAAATTGCGATAGTACAAGATTTTTTTTTTTTGTTGAAAAAAGTCATAATATTCCCCGAAAAAAAAAATTCACAATATGACAAAAATTGTTATTATGGGAAAAAGGTTTACAAGAATTCAAAATAACAAGCGAAAAAAATTATTCAAGACTAAAGACGGAAAAATATAGAAATATTAAATAAATTCAATAGTATTAGATTATTGTCATGTCATTAAATTACACCAAAAAATATTTGTAATTTTTGTATATAAAAAACATTCTCAATTTCTGACAATAAAATCAAAATGTAAAGCAAAACCTACTCAAGTCATGAATCATTTTTGCCTACCTAAAGTTAAAAAACTATATGCTTAGTTATGTTCATACATTAATTTTAAAATATACCTATACTTTTATATCTTTTATTAATTTATTACATTTTAAATGTTTTTTTTGTTCATTTTTGTGACTGAGCAACTGCTTTTCATGGAAAGCTGCTATTCACGGTTTATCAGCAGTTTTCTCACCCCAATTTTTTTTTGGGATAAAATGTGTTAATTTAATAATTGTGAAAATTAAGTATATGTCGAGTTTCGTTATTCATGGGCTGGCCCAGTCTCACTGTATTACAGCTTTACTTCATTTTATTCTATTTATTTTAGGCTATATGTTATATATTGGGAAATAATTTTGCTTAAATTAAGTAACATAGTAATAATTTCAGGACAAGTGATTTTTCTTTCACTGTGTATGTATTGTAATAGAGGCATGCGTTAAAATATGAGTAGATTTTCAAAATAAGAGCTTGGCTGATTTCTTTCTTTAGCTACAAGCAAAATGTTGAGATCTGCTTCAAATCCCACAAACAAACAACCAATATCAATTCATATTGATGTCCCTGCAGTGGAAGGCAAATATCCATTGGTGACACTAATGTACCATGAGGCTAGTGTGCCAACTGCCAATAGACTCACTCCACTGAAGAAGATGAACAAGGAAGGACAATATAGAAGGCAAAGTCGTGTTATGTGCTGGTGTTTTCTGTGGTTGCAAGAGTGCAACTTTTCTTTTTGGGGAAAAAAATAATAATAATAAAAATAATAATCACTAAAATTATTATTATTATTTCTTAATGAAATTAATTTGTGGGGGGCCAGAACAGATTAATTGCTTTTCCATTCCTTTAGATGGGGAATGATGATTTGGGATACAATTGTGGTCACAGGACAAATTCAACTTGTATCTAAAGGCACCACTGTTTATGATATTAATTAGACTGGCAGAGTACATCTCACTTTCTGTGTAGTCTTTCTCCTGGCTGGCTGGTTGGCTGTCTGGCGCGCCTTCAGAGATGCGCGATAGCTGGCACGGGCTCAGGAGGGAAGACAACGAGCGGCATATGCCTCTCAAGTAATGTGTAGCCAAACATGCAATTTACAAATAATTAACGGCGTGTTAATTAGTCACATTAATTCACGCCACTTTGTCGAGATTGTTCCCCCCAACGTAACCCCCTCTCCGCCCCACCCCACCACCGGCGGTGCCCAGGACTCCTGCCAGCAACGTCAGCCAGCCAGAAAAGACGTCAGGAGCCTTTTTTTGTTTGTGCTATGAATAAAGAGGGGCCGTTGGCGTGAACACTCTCGCGCACAAATACGCACGCGGGCACACGCACACACACACACACACACACACACACACAGAGTACACAAAAGCTTGAACATTCAGTGGGCATATAAAGTGTATGGATGCAGAAGACACAAAATAAACGGAGGCAAGTACACAGAGTCCCCGTCCCAACAAATGCATATCATTTACAGAGGCCTGTATTTACCTGAAAATGTGTTTTTACGATTAACTTGTTCACCGTCATTGACAGGCCTAAGACCATCTGAAGTTAAGTAAAAGAGTTCAACATATGGAAATTTTAACAACGTTAAAATAGAACGTTCTGAACAATTTGGTGACAATTATTCTGACTTGCAATGACAAAACGAAAATGCCTCACAAATTAATGTTATCCATTTGTGTCCGTCAAATTTCGTAGCGATCAGATAAAATATCTGGGACAAGTTTGGCTTTGAAGGACATTGAGATATAGGGACGGGGGGGTGTGGGGGGGGGGGGGGTAATTAAAATGGCAGACTTTCTGTGTCTTTTTGTGCATGGCTTCTTGAGACTTTTTAGTGGGTCCACTCATGATAGACATGCCAACCAAATTCCAGTTTCTAAGAGAAAATGGTTGGGCTTGGGGGCACATTTGTATTTTTTTTTTTTTAATTATTTTGTAGCAATCTGACAAAATCTTTAAGGACAAGTTTGTCATTACAGGATGAGAGAAATGGCTTAAAATGTTCACTTCAAACCAAAATTTTTCCAGGCTTAGCTTTTTGAAACTTTGTGTGGGTCTACTCATGATAGACATGTCTGCCAAATTTCATGTTGCTAAGTGAAACTGGCTTCTGGGGATGAATTTCTTTCTTTTTTTTTTTTCTTTTTACAGCAATCTGACAATAGCTCCAGAAAAAGTTCCTCATTGAAGTACCCCTGGAAATGGCTTGCTATGTATTTTTGGGCATGGCTTCTTTAGACTTTTTAGTGGGTCTAATCACGATAAACATGCCTGTCAAATTTTATGTAGCTAAGTTAAAATGGCTTCTGGGGCTGATTTTATTTTTTACTTGGTTGCAATCTGGCAACCACGTTTCTCATTGAACCTCAATGAAACGTTCGCTTCAAACCAAAATGGGCAGACGTCGTGTGTATTTTCGGGCATGGCTTCTTGAGCCTTTTTTGTAGCACTTCTCATGATAAACGGAATTAGAAATTGTGCAGTGATTTATTTTTATTTTAAATATTCCTCGGACATTTGACCGTTAATATCGCATATCGTTTAGTATTGTGTTGTTTCTTGGGGTACTGTCTTTGTAATTCTTCCATTGTTTGTTTTCTTAACCATATATGGACATAAGCCACCATGCACAGTGCAGAGGCCATTGTTAACACTACACTGTGACGCTTTGAGCTGCCCACACACCCACGCGTATAGGTAGAGACACACGCATCCATAGGATATATATGTTTAGAGTCATAATGATGCGCAGAGGGAGTGGAAAGGCTGCTGGGCAAACAACAAGCACACCCACATGCAAGAACAACATCAAACAACATTCTGTACATCCCATAATACACACAAAACAGTTTGGAGTTTACACTCAGATATGATTGATTTTCCACCAACAGCTTACTGGTTGTGTTAATTATTCATAAATTTGTAACACTGTCCCATCTCAGATCATGAGGGAGAATGTTCAAATGGACAATTTGAAGGATTTGGCATAAAAAGTGGCAATTAGATATTCTGTCGGATTTGATGCCGAAGCATTGCTTCCATCCCCCCCATTTTTTTTTTTTTAAGAATTGGGTGAAATATAGTGGATTAAACTAGCAATGGCAAATCTCAGAAGACACAAAAATGAAAAGATGAACGACAATAAATTAATTGATGAATCAACAATTTAGTTGAACAATGTGAATTATGATAAGGCAGAGTGCTGAACATTGCCTTTGTCTTTTGCTTCTTAAAATTCTTTGCAACATAGAAAATATTTTACTACAGCAGTCCAATCGCTTTCATAATCCACGCAACAGATAAATTCATTTAGCATTGCAGATACTAACGTAAATAGCATGTAGCCGAAAGCATAATGGCTAATGACTAGCATCGACTTATATAAGCAAACGCATTACAGGAGCAGCAACAACAGAGTGGATCAAGCATCTGGCTGAGCTCTATTGATTTCCTTACAGTGCGCGGCGTTGTGTACAAACCTGCGCTCTGTTCGGCCCGTGATCGATATGCTAAGCTAAAAATACTATCACAATCGATGATTAGCCTTCGGCGTTCGCTAGTGTTGATGATCAGCGAGACGAGAGAGGCATGGTTGAAAACCGAACTGACGTATTGATCGGCCGCGACTTAATCATCGATTGAGCCCGTTCCGTCGTCGTGGCTGGAATGAGAGGGAGGGTCCTAGCGTCATTGGCAAAATAATTACGTGAATTCAAGCTAGTTGTCTGTTCCGCCGCTTCCCTAGCCGTCAATTTTGACCTCTGTGCTCCAGCCACATGCAATTGCGAAAATTTACATATTGGGATTTTGCATCTCAGGTGTCCCGGTGTTCTGAAATTCCTTCCTACCCATCGAGACGTCCTACCAATGCCTAGTGCGCACGCGCACAATGCCAACAGCGATTTCGTGGGAAGTTTGGAGCTTTTTTTCCTACCTGTCGATTAAAAGTGGGGAGTACTTAAAATTTTTATTCACATTGAGTCTTATTTGAATTTTCCATTGCCTCAAAATACACTGATGTGTGTTGAGCACATCACTCACGCATATGTATGCCAAACTCGTTTGATATCGCCAGTAAAAGTTGTTTGTAAACATATCCATGCATATATATATATATATATATATATATATAAATTAAACTGTCAGGACGTCCTACCTGCTTGCATCTACGTGTATTTTACGAAAAGATTTTTTTTAAATTTATACCTAAATGCATGTAAATAAGCCGATCTGAAAGCACGGAGTTATGTCCTGTATTCGGGTTTGAAAACAACCCTATGGCTTCAGACCAAAATGGGAGACTTCCTGTTTACTTTGCAGACATGACTTTGAGAGACTTTTTTTAGTGGGTCTACACATGATAGACATGCCTACCAAATTTCAAGTGACTAGGTAAAATTGTCTTTGGGGGCTGAATTTCATAAATTTTTGCGATGTAGAAGAAAACCTCAAATGCAGAGGAACGCTCCCAACTAATGGGGTCCTCTGCACGCGCGCGCACATGCACGCACAGTATATGCACCAGAAGGTGGGAATCACTGCCCAGAACATGAAATATTCATGGGTCATAAAAGTTTAATTCCATCTCTGGTCGTCCTCTCTGCATACTTCCTGTCATCAAAGCTGGCGTCTTGTGTTTTTTGTCAGCTCAACAACTTTGCCGCTGCCTCCCGCCGTGCAAAAACAACAACAGCTTTAATTCAACCAATCAGGCGGTGATTCCGTTACTATTTCGTCAATCACGCCACAACAAAAAGCAGATTCTTCATCATTCTGCATCCAGCATGAGCAATTATTCATACACATAAAGACTCAGGTTTTAAATCGTAACATGACCTAAAATAAGAATTTCAAACCCCGACCAGGACTCAAACCCCCATGTCGAAACACTAAGCTAGTCTTGAATCTTTGCTGCTGTAACACCTCAAATTTCCCCATTGTGGGACGAATAAAGGACATCTTATCTTATCTTAAACCCTAATGCAGTCTTAACAACATAATTTGAACCCTAACCCATCCTGAAACTGTATCCCTGATTTGAAACCTTACTCTGAAGGTCTAACCCCATCTTGAAATGCTTATTTTGAAAGCCTAATTTGCAATCTTCTCTTGAAACCCTACTTTGAAACCCTAACCTATTCATCTTGAAACCATAATATGTAACCCTAATTTGAAATCATTACAATGTCTTAAACCCCTACTTTGAAACCCAACCTTGGCATAAAACCTTAACCCATGCTTGAAACCATAATTTGTAATCTGAACTTGAAACCCGAAAAGTGACTTGAAACCATACCACGCTAGAAACCTGAACCCTGACTTGAAACACTTACTCAGAGTTGAAAATCTTATTTGGAACACTTACTTGAAACATGATGAAAAGTTTGAAACTCTAATCCTGATTTGACACCCTACCCAATTGAAAACCCACACCATGCTTCGAACCCAAATTTGTAAGCCTGACTTGAATCCCCAACTTTGCCTTGTAAATGTATCTCACTTGATATCTCAACCCTAATCTGAGATTGTAGCTTTGTTTTTTTGTTTTAAATATGTTTAAAAAAAAAAGGAGTCATTTCAGTATCAATATGTTTTTTTTGTAAACCCCAATCTGTCAGTTCTTCAAAACTAGAGCCAAAAACGACAAAATGTATTGTTTTGATTCAGGATGTCCAATAACACTTTTTTTTAGATGGGTAAAAGTAAGAGTAGTCACTATTTGATTATTTAGTGACACCTAATACCAAAACTTCAAGTACTTCCGATATATAAATTTAATTGATGACACAAAAGTGTAAAAAAAAAAAAAAAAATGATTGGCCAGTGCATGAAATTGCCACAGTATCACGCCAAATGCTGGTGAGGAGGACTTGGTCCATTTTTTTTTCTCCATAAATTTTGGTGGGTGGTATCGGCAACCTCCCCCGAGTACCTGATACCGCAAAAACAAGACCGGTATGGGCCCAATGATCATGTACCCCTATTGTTGTTGTTTTTCAATATTTTCTTCAGTAATCTGGAGCATTGAGTTATTACATCTTCCTGGCGAAAAGGTGACGATTGAAAACAAACAAAAAAACACAAAAAAGGTTTAGCTACAGCAGTGTCTAAAAATAGATCAGACTTTCCCTCAAATTCTTTGGTTTTTACATCCATCCAGGAAGTTTTCCATCCAAGAATGTCTCCTTTAAGGCTTCAGATTGGCTCACAAAAAAAAAAAAGTCAATTTAATCTTCGAGTGGCGAGGAATTACTGTGAGGATCCAGGAATTATTCAGCAAATCCTTTACATGAGGAGACAGTTTAATTGTGTGTCGCGTTCACAGGCTTGAGTGGGTTGTGTCAGATAAAAAGTGTGACCCTTGTTAAAAAAAAAGCTGAGCTGGCCTAACCCCCGACTGACAGACCGTTTAGCCAATCAGAGACTTGGGAAGCGTGAGGAACGTGATCAGAATTAAAGCGACGATGAAGTTAGCGCAGTTGCTGTTCTGTTTTAGCCAGGCAGAAAACAGGAACGTAAAAGGCGACATTTTGTAAGCTTTGAATGGGGAAACTTAAACATCGTTTTTTTTTTGTTTTGTTTTGTTTTGTTTTTTTAACAGGAACAGATTAAAGGCCGTTTCATTCATTCCAATAGTGGAATATGATTTGAGTGTGTTCCACTCTATATTTTATTAAAGATTTAATTTGTCAGTTCAGCACTATCAACTGTACATACGTTGCCGACTAGTTTCTGCAGCAGAGTGGACCAATATCGGAGAAAGAGACGGATGAGGGTGAAGATGCGACGGGAGTGAGAGGAAAAAAAAACATGAGGGAAAAATGAAAATTGGGGGGTAAGAGGCTGGAGGACGGAGGACAGAGGTAAGGTAAAGTGTGCATGTGTGTGTGTGCGTGTGTGTTGGGGGGTTCCCCTTGAGGCCAGCCCTCATCCCCTCTTCACCTCCATCCATAATTCAACAGTGGGGTAGGGGGGTTGTGGGGGGGCTCTTAACCCCCAGGGAAACAGGAGACATAGATGCCCCCCCCCTCTCCTCCCCAAACCCCCACCTCTGATAAGCTAACAGCAGCACCACCCAAACACTGTAACGGCCTATCACTTTCGCCATAAAACAGATATTGCGAACGACCGCTGTGACGAGGTGTCCCCACGCTGCGTCGTTCGATACGAACACTCACACACACACACACACACACCCCCACGCGCATTACTACAACACACGGGCAATCCTCGGGAATCCGAATCAATGGTAATGAGCGCTGCTCGTCACCGTTTGACCTCTGATAATCAAGCTCTAATCTGAAAGGGGCAATGATACCTGGTAAAACCCCGACACCTATTTAGTGGGAGTGTGTTCCTGTGTGTGTGCTCATGTGTGTGTGGTTGGACAGGAACGACAGGGCTTTTGGTGGGGGGAGTTCATTTCGTTGATGAACTGCAGCTGTCTTCCTCGATGTGCTCTGAATAAATAAATAAATAAAACTCCACTGTAATGCAGGCAGGCCATCTTGACATGGTCAACAGTGTAAGTCATTACTACAGTAACCACGGCGACGTAAGTCAACCTAACCTTCCAGGAAGTGACACTATAAATCCAAGCCACACAAACACAGACACGTACACACTTAATCCAAATGAAGCCTGAAGCGTCACTTTACCCAATTTGACCTTTGAACCATAATTTCAATCCCTGAATGAACCCTCTGCTTTGAAACCCTAACTTCAAATCCTAAAACAGGTTTTAAACCCTGATTTGAAATTGTGACCAAGGCTTGAAACCTTACCTTAAACTCTAACCCTGCCTTGAAAGCCTAATTTCAAACCTTAACCCTTGCTTGAAACCTGCATCCAACTCGGAAAGTTTATATTCAAAACCCTTAATTTGAAATCCGAAATCAGACTTGAAACCCTAATAACAAACCCAGGAATTCAAGCCCTACTTTAAAGCCCTAATTCTGCCTTGAAACCCGAACTTAAAATTGCAACCCAGGTTTGAAACACTACACCTTGTTTTAAAAATTGTAGCCCATGTTTGAAATCCTGTCATGTAACCGAAATGTTCTTTTTTTCAAACGTAACCCTGACTTGCAACCCTGATTTCAAAATCAAACCCTTCATTGAAACCTTCATATTCATCCCTAACCCTGTCTTGAAACTCCAATTAGAAAGCCTAATCCAAATCTGAAACCCTCAATTCAAAATTGGCACCTGTTGCTCTGGCTTGCACTAACAGGCTGGAAATGTCGACAGAGGATTTCTTTTTCAACAGTTATTGATATACCTTTTTTGGAACCAGAGAGAAAAATCGAAAGCCTTATACAAAATAATTAAGTGAAAAAAAAAAAAAGTATAACAGGAAAAATAAATTTGTTTGCATGTGTGTTTGTGTAAAAGCACATATAAACATTTAATGCCTTAAGTAAAGCCTCGCACGGACCGGAGAGGCTGATGGGTCTCCTGCACACTGTATTATATATAAATATGGATTTTCCTTCCACGTGTCAATAACTCTGTGTGTGTGTTGCGTCTCTCTTCCTGCCAGTGTGTGTGTGCCAATCTTTTCTAGGTGAACGTGTTGCTGTCCCTCCGTCCGTCCGTCCGCTTTGCAGATGAAGCCGCGATTCATTATTAATCCGGCTCTCGTCTCGGTGCGCTCGCCTGGCTGACCTTCCGCCGGAGTCTTCCACTGTTAAAAGCTCAGCCGCTGCACTTTGCGCGTCACTTTTTCATGAGCGTCTTGTTTGTCGCTGTAAAAAGCACCGGGGCTAAATTACATTGGCGCAGGAAAAAAAAAAAGAAAGAAAGAAAAAAAAAAAAAGATGTAAAAAAACAAAATGGCAGATTTGTTCGGTAACGGAGCTCACGGGACTGCTTTTAGATGGAAATGTGTGCTGATAAGCATGTCGTGTGTGAAAGCAGTAGTCACACAGTTCGAGCTTGGAGCGTTTGTATATTCCCAAAAGAACAATCTAGAATTGGCTACATTAGAATTGAAGATAGGCCAGCATGGTGGAGTTAGTGGTTGGTATGCCTGCCTCGCAGTACCAAAGTTCTGCATTTGTATCTGCATGGAGTCAAATATAACGGTTGAAATTTTGGGGAGAATGCATGTCTTCTTTTTTGGAAAATATAACAGAGTTTGTTTTCTTTTTTTGGGACGCGTAACATTAGTATTTTTTTATTCTTTTCTTGGAAAGTCAATATAACCAGTTTGCCTTCTTTTTAAGAAATTGCAACTTGAAGCTTTAATTTATTTATATGTTATATTCTAAATCCATTTTGTGTTTTTTTATAATGTGCAACTGTACCAGTTTGTTTTTTAACAGAAAGTTTTTGGTGGGGAAAGTACAACTTTGTCCGCTTTGTTGGGAATGCGTAACATAAAACATACTTTGTCCATTTTTTGGATGGAGAGGCGAAAAATTCACGTTAAGCCTTTTTGGAAAGGTTTTCGTCTTTTTTTTCGTATAACATCAAGTTTGTCCTTTTTGAAAAATTAATCTAGGTAAATTGTCTGTTTTTTAAGAGGAAAAAAAACAAATCAAATGTTGTCCTGTCTTTTTGGAACATACAACATCCAGTTTGTCTTCTTTTTTGAACGTGAATCATCAATAGTTTGTCATTTATTTTGGAAAGGGCGATGCCAACACGGTCTTCTTCTTAGGAAAGTGTTGCATAAATACACTTTTTGGGAAAGTGCAAAATCAATTTTGTCTTTTTGAATGACACTTTTCACTCACTTAAACTACATACAGCGACTAAAACATATTTCCTTCTATTCAGCAGTCAATCATGTGAATTAATACAGTTTGACATCTCTTTCGAGAAATTAAACTAAGCCTATTTTTTTTTTTATAAAATTCCTAGCTAATAACAATTTTACCATTATGACTATTTGGGCTTCATAGCTTCTACAAATTGCTCTACTGTATTAATTATGACAGAATCGTCAAATGATTTTGTTGAGCCAATTCGCGATCTAAACTAAGTTGCCCAAGTAGGTGCTGAAAATGATAATTTTGTTCCAAACACTTAACATATATAAAAAGTGAATTAAAAAAAAAAAAAAGAATAAATTCTGTCCTGTTTTGTTGAATCGTAAAGTTTGTGCCTTAGACACTTCATAATGCCGAATGGCCTCTTTTTTGACACATGCATTAAGAAATGTGTGAAGCAGGAGCACTATTGTTTTGCCACCCACCATTTTTTTCCTGTCGATACTTTGAGCATACTCTGAAAGAACCTATACAACTTGTGAGCTGAGCAAAGTTAGCCAAGAGCGTTCACACTACATTGACGCGTCGTTCACCACTTTTCTCGGCCATCTGGAGCAAAGAAAAGTGGCGGCAGTGACGAGCAGAGAGGAGGACGAAGGCATTGGTAGGCGTGTAATTGATCCTTTTGCCGCTTTCTCTCCTTTCACGCACTAATTCACTCGGGAGATTCGTGTCGGTGACAAGCCTCCTCGCCGTGGAGCTCACTTGTTTAATTGGCCGGAAAAGACGCCACCGAGAGGCCAAGCCGGACGCGGCGGAAACAAGCCACGTCATGCGGGCGCGCAAGTCACTTTAAATTAGGCGTGTGTGTGGGTGTGTGAGTGTCAGAGATGGCACACTTCTAGCTACGTCGCTCTAAATTTGAAATAAATAAGGCTCGAAACACGTCAAACTAAACTTCGGCCAAAATGGAAGGCCTGAAACGCGCATGAGCCAAAATCCACACAGGAAGGCCGGAATCGAACCCTGCACCTCTGCACTGTGGGGCCAGTCCACCGGACCGCCGGTATATTTCACATTTTCTGGAATTTTTTTTCTGTTCTTCTAATGGATGGATGGAGGTTTATATATTAGAGTGTTTTCATTAAAAAAAAATGTTAAGTCGATTCTGCTCAGAAGCACACACAATGACACAAATTTTGGCACAAGACGGTCAAAATGGTAGATAGACATTAATAAACCATGAATTGCAAACAAGTCTATGACTACGATCATTTTTATGTGTGCCATTAAAATGACAGGGGAATGTACAACGTAAGATTCGATAACGCAACCACTGATTTAGTCGAGGATGCGTCCCAACAGCCTACATCACCGACGACCCCATTACACGTGCTCAATCGAATGAGTTACTCAACTCCAATTGCGTATAAATTGTCAAATTCAGATCAAAGCATATAATTGAGAAACATATTTCACATCTATTTATTCATAAATGAAGTATTTAAGGACCATTTATTCGTTTATATATTGTTTTATGTCAATCATATTGGTAAATTGATTATTTGTTTTTTAAGCGGGCTCGTTCATGTTTGGGTGTCCTGAAAAGCTGAAAAAAATAATAATAATTCGCCCTAATGAAATTCTGCTGGCGGGCTCTCATTCTTCTAAAATAAATATAGTGTGCTCACGCCCACTTGAGTCACGCAGGCCGCATAAAAAAATCATCAAAGTCAACCCGCATCAATTTGAGCTTTTATTATTGATTGGCAGCACTCCAGAAAAAGACTTTGCTTCTCTTGTCTACAACCATTCTTCAAGCTGACTGGATGAATCGGTTCATGACAATGCAAGAACACTATTGATTTTCAATCACATGCAACATAAGATGGCTGACATAGTCGAGGTCAAAGGGTAAATCTGTACATGTCACCTTAATTCGGTGGCAGCTTTGAAACAAGCATCTTTTGCAAAGCAAGAACGTTATTGATTTTGAAGCGGAATTTTTATTATTGAGACTTCACAAACTTTCAGAAGCTTTAAGTCTTAACAGACAACCAATCGTTGATTTACCAGATAGGTCAAAGGTCATCCAGGCAATCATTTTTAAATTTGACAGTATGTCAATGTTTTGGCTATTATATTTTTTTTCTTTTTTTTTTTTCTTTTGTTATAATTCAGATTTTTTAAATATTTTTTTAAAGATGATTTATAAAAAAAAAAACAAGCTATATATTTTTTTTTCATTAACGTGTTGTAATTACTTGTTCGCGATTACGTAATTTTGTATCCGACATTTTTTTTTCAAAATTAATAAATTTAATAAAAAATGCAATCATCAATCTAACTTTTGATATTTCGTGGTGAGTTTGTATTAAGAAAATAATTAAAAGCACTTTTCTGGTAACCTTTTAATAGGGACCCATGTTGTGTAAACTGAACTTTCTTTTTTGCATGGGATTCGTGACGTTTCGCATATTGCCGAGAAATGGCCACTGGTGCTCGCCTTTTCCACATTACAGATTTTTGCAACTTAGTGGGATGGTCACAGATGCAAAGCAGATGACCCCAGACCGTACTTTGGACACCACTGGCATGAAATCATCCAGAACACAACACACCAACGTCGGAAGGTACACAAAATGACTCTTTCAGTTAACCCCACCCCCTTTGGAATCTTCTGCCGCTGTGGTAGCGAGGACGGGCTCAGCTGTCAATCATCAGTGAGGGAAAAAGGCGGGGCGGTTGGGGGGGGTTACATCTCCGCTCTGCAGCTGAGCTGCCGCCGCTACCACCGCCGCATCATCTCACCTGTCAATCATGCCGTGCACCTTCAATCCCCCACCACCACCACCACCTCCTTCTCTTTTTCAAAAACACCCTCCACCCTTTTTCCACTCCTTCAACACACACACTCCACCAGCCAATTCAATAAAAACAGCTTCCCACTCCGACACGCTCGCCGCTGTCAATCCTTTGATTCGCCAGAAAGGGAGTCGGATGGCGGCCTTCACCTCCGAGCACCAACACCACCAGCCCCGAGACCCCCCATCCCCAGCCCCCCCTTCTTTCATACACACAACTCAACAAAACATCCTTTTATATATTTTGTCCACTGCTGCTAAACAACACCAAACGTGTAAAAACGTGTGTGTGGCTAAAAATTTCAAGACAGGAGTAACACGTTTGGATTTTTAATGGTTCATATGTATCGGGTGTACAATACAATGAATGAAGCCATGTTTATCAGAAAGACTACATTTGAAACCCGCCAGCAAATTGTTGAAAAGCTGCAATGTAGATATTGATTTATCTCGTATATTACCACAAAAAAAATGTTGTAACGGGTTTTTCAATCAGAAAAAGAAACACTCTACAGTATTATGCGTTATAAAAACATACAGTAATAACTGGGGCACGACCGCCAATGGATTTTTTTTTTTTGCGGCCAATGTCGATTTCGACATTTGGCTACATCAAATTCTGCTAATCGATTAATCAGCCGATTAATCAAAAAAAATATACAGTGAATAATATAATACATTTTTTGGGAGGTCCCTTAAACCCTTACGAGATATGAATTACAGGCAGAACATTGGACTGTTTTACAATACGTGTCCTATTGTATATAATTTCATAAAAGAGAGCTCTATCTGTTTTTTTTTGGAGGTTGGAATATTGCAATGTCTTTTTTTTTCTTATGTTGTAATGCGATGCGGTGTAAATAAATAAATAAATAAATTACATGAATTAATAACAACAGAAATTGTCAAATTTTTGCCAATTATAAAAACTCATAGTGGCAGATTAATCTAGTTTGCCCTAGTAAAAACATCAATAAAAAAAGTGCAAATAATCAAACAGTTTGCAAAACATGATTATTCAATGGGTGCTTGTAGCGTTCCATCTCCTCACCAAAGAGGGAAGTATAATTCTTACATAATACATAATCAAAGAAGTCGCTTTTGAGCTCAGTAGTAATTGTTTTTTTGCAGAGGAGTGAGTACTGCTATATTGTCTGTCTATGTGTATTTCTGCACCATTTGTGCATCGCTTAAACTCGTGCAACATCGTTTTTTTAAATTTGAATTTTTTTTCAAAGTCATTTAGATATTTGTTGAAGAAAAATGAAACAAATTTCATCAGCACTCCATTTTTAATTAATTAATTATTTAAATATTAAGAAAATTAATACAAACGTTCATAGCATCTTAACTTGTATTTTTCGCGGCACTTCCTTTTAAATTAAATTTTAAATGAATAAAAATAAATACATTATTTTTGCAGTTATGAAGATTTTAGTAAAATTGCAAAGACAATAGATTAGTTTGATTTAATTATTTTTAATTTTAGGTCATTTCTTTTTTTTTTAGTTAAACCAAATGTTTTTTCTTGGGAGAAAAAAATAGGACATTTACATATAATGTCAACACTTTTTGACCCTAGTGTATTTAAAAGGTAATAAAATGACGAATTGGAAAGTAGTAATATTTACTTTTATTTAACACACACTTTTGCTGCATTTTTCCCCTAAACAATTAATGCATGAACTAATTACTTTTAAAGGTTATGTAAAATGGGTTGGAAATAATATTTAAGTGCTTTCTGATCATAGATTAGGGTAGAATATTGGGTAATTGTAATAAATAAATAAATAAATAAATAATTTTTTGCAAGGGTTGATTGTAAAACTAATAACAGTGACGTTCCATTGGGTCCTTAACAAGTGGTCATCTTCCTCCTGCAACAATTGCGTCAAACACTTTCCCGCCGTTGTTCTGGTTTAGGGGGAACGAGCCTTGCTCTTCGGTTGCATCATGACGCTTTCATCAGATGCCTCCAGCCAGACTAGGGCCGTGGTGGCTACTGGAGGGCTGGTGCGTAATTATGTGTGTGTGTGTTGAATATTCGGTGCGGTGCACAATAATTGTCTGATGGAGTGTTGTTTGGCGTAAACAACACACCCCTCGCACACTCCCGCCAGGCCATTTTTGACACTCAGGCAAGCATTAAAAATATTAGCAGGAACAAAGCAATATAGCATCATGGCTGTAAAAAGACTTTAATGTGCTCTCTTACGACGTGAGGGAGACACTACGCGCACCCCCGAATTATCTTTTTAAAAGCCAGATGAGGTGGGCTGCAATGTGATTGGATGAGCTGATAGTGTTGTTATTACTGATATGTGCAAAAACAGTAAGAAACAAAATAAAATGCAGCAAACTAATTAATATTTTAACAAATTTGTTACAGGCAAATGTGAAGCTAGGCTAATGTTGAATACAATGTTTGCCTTGAGAGAAAAGTAGACAAAAATGTCTCAAAATAAGGGATTGGATTTCAAGCTAACTAAATTAACAGAATTTTTTTTTTTGTTTGTGTCCTGGATAGACTGTGTGTCAAAAATGTTGCAAACATTTGATAAATACGAAGCTATCGTAAAATGTAGTGCTTTTACTTATGTATTTATTTGATTCCTTTGGTGGTTAGCTTTAGCCATCTTGTACCTGCTAGCTGCTGTGTAACTGACAAGCTAGACTAATGAGCGCTAGTCAACTTGGAAAGGAAATGTGTTAAAAACTTCACTAACTTCTCAAATATGCTAGCAAAACATTCAAATGGGCCCTAACCACATTTATAGTGGTTTACTTTTTGGAAGACATCCAACTGCTTTTTTAAACACAATAGCTAGCCTAAAGTGAGCATACTGACTTGAATGAGTGCCTTTAAGAAGAATGCAAACGGTTTAAAAAAAATATTCAACTTATTTAAACATTTTCCTTGTCCTTTTTAACACAATAGTTTTATTTTTCTTAATATTAATTTGAGAGAAGCCAGCAGATGGCAAGTGTCTTGTAGCTTGCCTTTCCATTGTCGTTCAAGAAAAGCAAATTTTTTTTATAGCCCTTAATGACAAAATAATCCAAAGAAAAAAATGTCAAATAAAGAGCTCTCTTCCTTTTGTTTAGTAAAATCCTGCTAAGGCTGCGGATCATGCTGGTTTCTCCACAGGTGGATACGTAATCGGAAGCCGGTGAGCGACAGTGAGTCATCTCCGCCTTGGCTGCCGCTAAGCCTCGCGCTTCTTGGGGGAAAGAGGTTTTCATCTCTTCGCCACTGGGGAATATTTCTTATGGATTTTTAATTTTTTTTGTTTTACATCTGAAAAGCAAAAGCCAACCATTGCCTCATCTCCTTCGTGACGGAGCAGAATCACGCAAGGGCCGTGTCCTTATCTGCGTCAATATGTCTGCGGCATGCAGATGAGACCAAGAGGGACACGATATCGAATAATAATCACAACTACGCGCTGCACTAACATGTAGCCTCATCTTTTAATAAATGCTGAACTAGTATTACTCCATATTGTGGGCGGCAGAGTAGGTCGAGTTTACTGCGAAAGTGGAGTTTGAAACAAGATAAAAACGACTACAATGGAGAAACACTAAGAAGAACACATTTTGTATCTTCCAGGAACATAAACGCGGGCGTACACAACATTGTGGAGCGACCACCTGTCGGAGTTTCATGTAAAAGTGGAGTCAGAGCTGCTGTTTTGCTTTAGCACCTGAGAATTCCAAAGATTAAGCGTATCGGATAATGGATGGCCGGATGCTCTTACTGTATCTCTTTGGTCCATCCTCTAGGCAGAAGGACAGCGTGAGTGTGGCGTCCTCCTCAAAGAATTCTGTGGCGAAGGCATCCCACCACAAACTGTCGCTTTCCTGTCCAAAAGAAAATCAAGAAAGTATGTGAAAAAAAATCTGCAAAATGGATACGAGGCAAAATTGGTTCATTGAAGACTAAATTGTTAGTGATGTTTACAAAAACATGTTCATTAGGTTAATTGAGGACTTCAAAATGATGTTTGATGTTTACAAAATTGTCTTTGATGTTTACAAAAAAGTACAGTACATTAGAAGACTCTTAATTTTGTGTGATGTTTATGAACACACGTACGTTAAGTTAACTGAACACTAAACTATCTAAAATATACTGAAAGTCATTTCAGTTCGGCTCATGAAATGATCTCTCTCTCTCTCTCTCTCTCTCTCTCTCTCTCTCTCTCTCTCTCTCTCTCTCTCTCTCTCTCTCTCTCTCTCTCTCTCTCTCTCTCTCTCTCTCTCTCTCTCTCTCTCTCTCTCTCTCTCTCTCTCTCTCTCTCTCTCTCTCTCTCTCTCTCTCTCTCTCTCTCTCTCTCTCTCTGACAGAATTGTTTTAAAACTTAATAAAAAAGGAATGTATGTTAGTTTAATGCAAGGGTCAAATTGAAAGAGGTTTCATTAGTTTTATGGGAGACACTACATTGTCGTTGATGTTTCTAAAAAAAACAACACGGAAACTAAATTGCCTTTTCTGTTTTCAAAAACATGTACATATATTACACTCATGGTAGACTGATGCATCTTTGAAGTGAACAAAATCATGCATGTCAAGCTCATCGAAGACTAAATTGTCTTTGATGTTTACCAAATCAGGTATGTAAGGTTCTTGAAAGACTCCAAATGCTCTTTGATGTTTCGTTAGGCTCGTAAATGACTTTAAATTTCTTTGAAGTTTGCAAACATGTGTATGTAACGGTTCACTGGAGGTTAAACTGGAAGGGACTGTCAATCTTCCCTTATGTTCGGTAATGTATATTGAACATTAAATTGTCTTCATGTCCCACAGGCTGGTGTAAAGAAGTCACAGTTCGGTTCGGGGCTTTGACTGTTCTTCATTGCGGACTTGGCCTGAGGCGTTTACAAGTCGTAGTGAAGTCCAGCCACTTTGAATACTACAAGCTTCACACCAAGGGAGGACGCTCTGTGCTGCCTTCAAACAAACACACACGCACGCACACCCCCACACACACACGCACACACACACGCTTAACTATTGGTTCTCCATCCTCCATGCTTGTCATAAATAACACTCCACACGCTAACGTGAGCTTTAATGATAATGGGATTACGTCGGAGACTGGCAGCTCTTCAGTGTTGTTACATTCATTCCCAGCAGTCCAGATGGGATTTACTGACTCTCTCCCTGCTCCCCCCTCGTTTAGGACTTAGCATTGATGCTAATGTGCTCTGACAAGTTATGACATATCACCACCTTTCTTTAAGCGCGCCGAGCACTTCCCACATGTTGACAATTAGCCAGACCGCCAACCAGATGTGTTCGACAAGCTTGTCCATCGTTGCAATGAGTACGTTAACGTTCACATTAAATTAGAGTTGGTCATCCTTCGGTCCGTGGGCCCACGAAATCATTGGAATGGCCCACCATGAAATTCAAAAACCAAACATTTGGTCCAGCTTTGACCATGTGAGTTTCCGGTTTTCCAGCAAGTCAAACTTGAGTGACATGCTCCGCCCACACGCAATGATGAAAGTTAAAACCTTTCGCAATTTAGCATTGTCGGTCTCTGTTATACATGGTTCAAATTTGCTAGCAATCTGACAAAGCTGCTTTAGGGGACCTAAACGGCCGGCTTCAAAGCAAAATGGCTCCCCGTGCCGTTTCCAGGTTGGCCTCTTGAGGTTTTTTGTAGTGTTGCTGTTGAGTTAGGTTCGAGTTTTCTGTTTTATGCCAAGAGAGAAATTTCACTACATTGTTCTTTCTAATTGGAAAAAAATATTTAGAAGACTCTTCAAAACAGCCAAAAGGACCCTAAATTGGACTCATAAAAAAACAAAATGACTCCCTGTGTGTTTTTGGCTTCTTGAGACGTCTCCTCATAATAGTCGTGACAGCCAGTTTCATGTTGCTAAGGGAAACTCGCAACCTTGGCAATGAACCACATGCTGCTTCACCAAATACATTACATACCAGTGATTCCCAACCATTGGGCTGAAATTAATTTATATTTTAAATTTATATATTAGACTGGCAGGACAATGAAATGCTCTTCTGAGGTACATTTATTGAACAAAAATATAAACGCAACAGACTTTTGTTATTTTTCCCATTTGATCACGAGTTAAATTTTTTCTATGTACACAACAGGCCCACTTTTCTCAGGTATTGCTCACTAATCTGTCTACATCTGCGAGCGAGCACTTCTCCTTTGCCAAAATAATAACATTTACCTCACAGCTGTGGCACATCTTGATGCTAATTAACCAGCATGATTATTGCACAGGTTCTTTGAGAATTTCTAAATTGAATGAACAGATAGACAGTATGTTTAAATCCAAATAAATGACAAAAACAGGTTTGTTTGGAACATTCTGGGGGCATATAAATCCTAGTCTACAACTACAGCACCCCCCTAAGGCCAGCCGCCATCATCAAACCAACACGGCCACTTGCAAATCATATATTTAGCGTAGTCCAAGACCCCGCGGCCTTAATGTGTCGAGGTGCACCGTGCCGCTCGCCTCCCTGCAGCCGGCTGACAGACAACATCCTCCCTTCATTCACGCCTTCAGCCTCCCTGACGAGCCGCATGCCGTGACCGTGTTTGTTGTCATATGCTACAAATCAGGCATCCCCCCCCCCACTACCCCTCTAGCCAACTGGAGATGGTGCAGGCGGACATGGCATCGGATTCCAAACTGAACGGACCCCAGCAGAGTATGTCATCCGCTCAGTTTTCATACATCTGGAACTCAAACTCATCCACCTGCCCGTGTGTTTCAGCCACCTCATTTCCTGAAATCTGGCAGCACTCAAAGCATCTCATGCTCAACTTTGAGTGTTTTCACTTGCGCAGCAGGGGCATAGCATGGTTTTTGGGAAGCAATGTTTCATTAAGGGGTCACTTAAGTGCACACGTAATCCCCGCTACAACTTAGAAGTCATTGTTTATCATAGCATCCACAATCAAGGTTTCATAAAATAAAATGCATATATACATACATATTTGTTTTTTTTTTTTAGACCAGTTAGCTTTCACTAGTCTTGTTGAACATTTTTTTCCCCCCTGCTATTGCTTCAAGCCTCTTCCAAGAGAGTAGCGTGGGCGTTTTTAGGGGCCGTGATCTCTGAGAAACAACATTCTCTGAAAGCCTGTTCAGCTCCCGAATAGAACGCAGCCCCAGCGAAGCGACAGACGAGAAGTAAGTTTGACTGAGACTCAAGAGAGCCTCGGGTTATACTGTACATGTGGGAGCATACAACCACCGAGCGGCAGACATGTAGAAAGCTCGTTTAGCAAGCGAGCCTTTATTTGATGGTCTTCAAGCTAGACAAACACAGGTAATCCTTTAAAATCTGGAGTCCAGGCTTTAAAAAAAAAAAAGAGAACAATTTCAGCCAATCAGAAGACTGAGAAAAGTCAGAGGTGAACATTGTTGTTCAAGTTGGAAAAACAACAATGGTGGGGGAAATGGTAAATAGGGTCGAGGACAATATTATGAAATATAAAACGAGCAAAACAATTAAACCATGTAGAGAGATAATGCCGTCACAATTTGGGACAGCAAACCTGCAAAACTGGTCTGGCAAAAGCCAGCACAAATTGCCACAGTGCACTGAAATGACCCAGATGCACAGAATGCAGTTGAAAGGAGTTTTATTTTTTTGATATGGCATGACTCCCTCTTGTGACTGCCGCTCTTAGACTAAATTAGATTAGTTTCATTATTCAGATTGAAAATTGCATTTCTGTATAGAGGATATCACACCCCAAATGAGAAAAGAACATGAACATGTGAAAGAAGAAATGAATATATTACAAGCCTCAATCAGTGTTTACGAACCATTGTGGGTTCGTTTGGTAATCTTAAAAGGACCTGAACTGCTATGTTTTCACCACACAGTGCTTTAATCATGTCCAGTTGTTACGCAGGTTTTAACCCTCTTGGCCTTAAAATGTTGCTGCACTTGGCCAATGCACAGCAGCCACCACTGTCAGCCATGCATTATGCAAATTAAGCTAAATGAATGCAGAAAAAAATATAACACTTTGCCCTTGAACAGGCGGTCTTTCACCAGAAAGTCAGAACATAAACATGGACGTGCACAACACTGTTGAGAGGTCATGTCCAACACTAAAGACACTTCCTTACTAGCATGTTTGTTCCCACCAAATATCCTTGTCCTTTATTTGCTATGTGGAGTAGAGGAGCTGACCCCAAAAAAATCTGCCCAGTAACAGACAATTACCAATACGTTCTTTTTTTTTTTTTTACCATGGTGACAAATTATTTTGCCCAACGAATTCTGCCTGGCATCAAATAATTAAAGCAAAACACCAAAAAGATGCCCATTTCTCTGCCAAACAAATTCTACCTAGCAACAAGCGACCTCACAGATGTTTGGCCCGACCACATGAATATTGACAACTTTACTGAAGTGGACACCCAAAAGTTTAAAATGCCAACTTTTGCCAAATGAATTCTGCTTAACAACAAGCAAACACCCAAAAGTTTGACACAGCCACAAATTATTTTGTCAAATTAATTCTTCCTGGCAACAATCCAACAAACAATTTTTTTATTGAATGATTTTGGCCAACAAATTGTGCCGACCACTAAGCTACTGCGCTAAAGTTTTTGTCATGATCACAAAGTGATTTTTCCGCCTCATAACAAACAAATGCACAGAAGTTTGACATTGTGGCTAACGATTTCAGCCACCAATTTCTGCCTAGTAACAAGCCACCACGCTGATTTTGCCCATTGAATTCCACCTAGCATCAAGCAAATTTGCAAGCGTTTGACATGGTGGGTAATAATTTCGCCCAACAACAGCAATAAGACACCAATTCTAGTTTGCCAAGAGTGATTTTGCGAAGCAAATTCTGCCTAGCAACAAGCGACTGCGCAAAAGTTTGACACGTCCAAAAAGGTATTCTGCCTAGCAACTAGTAACCGTGCTAGTTTCAAACAAGCACAAATGGTTTAACCCAACTACCGCCTACTGCCTGGCAACAAGCAACTGTGGAAGTTTGACATGACCACTAAATGAATCTGAAGATCGATGTTGCAACATTCACCTTTGGAAGGGAACATTTTACATCACTACAGCTAATATTTGTTTCTGTCGTTAGGCGAAATTCTACGTGGAAAAAACCCCCTGTTTTTTTGGATTTCACGCTCATTAAGTCGAGTGTGAGCTCCAAAATAAATAGACGCACGGGAGAAAAATAAACAGTCATCAGCAGCCATATTCTGCCCCGGTTTTTATGCGCAAGAGTTCAACCAAGTTCATCTCCACAGAGAATATCAGCAAAATGATGAAACATGCAGAAAGCGCAAGCCGCCTGCTAACTAACCTGGAGCTTCTTTTCTTTTTTAATGATGAAATGTTATCTGGTTGAATATTTTACATGACAACTTACGAATTGGGCAGTGGGGTGGGGGGTTGGGTCGGGTAGCGGTTCTCCAGTAAATCTCTAGCAGCCGGCTTTATGAGTGGGCAGAAAAGGATGAATACAATCCACTTTCCCCCTGCTAATCAGCTTAGAAAAGTTAGTTCTGGCTAAAATGTTGGGAATGTAAATCATCCCAGCACACAGCAGCTTCCAACTACTTTTCCCACGGTGGGAGGGGTGGGGTGTGTTGGGCGGTGACGTAGCCTATATTTGCGATCACGTCGTATAAGCTCCACTCACCCGCCCCCAAAAAATAATAAATAAATAAAAATAAGAATAATAAGCATATCGTCTTATTTGTGAAACTGAGGAGTATACATCGTGGATTTATTAAATTCCTCCACATTTTACCATTTTGAACGGGATTGAGGCATTTCTAAACTATGTCATTTTCGACCCAATTTTGGGGAGTCAATACTTAATCAAGCATAACATTCAACCACTAAAACTACTTTTTGGAGTACATAACTACAATTTGATATCCTAATTCTTTTTTGTTAGAAAAACAAAAATAATCATTAACGCTGGGATTAGTGAGATAGCACAGCAAAAATAATGTTTACTGTAGCATCATCCAAGAGTTGCTTCTGATCGGGGTTCATTTGGAGGAAGTTCCTAAAAGGGGTATGTCAAAGAAGAAGTTCATGGAATTTACCCCAAAAAGGTCAACTTCCGGCTCAGTTTCTCGCATGGCTCCTTCCAACTTTTTCACGTATCTTGTTATGATTAACATGTCCACTTTGTTATCGTGAAACTGGTGTCTTAGGCCAAATTTTAAAAAAATATATAATATTCAATCTCTCTAGGCAGAGTGAGTTCTGGGGCGAATCCCGTAAAATACATCCCGTACATACATTTTCACCAGGGCCGAACCAGAAGTCAGGCATGTTATCAGAGCGACACCAGAAGACGGTGTCGGGCGGTAAAGGAAAAAGGTGCATCTATTGTGTGAGCTTCCTGCAGCTTTTTAGAACTTTTTCCTCTGCATCCTACGACAGGAACATCCTCTCACATGGGCACCTTTGATTGACACGATCTGAGAATAATGTTACCTAAAAAATAACTATACCCTAAAGGAGCACCTTGCTGGGAAAATGTGTACTATCTCACGTTTTTACGGAGCGTTAAAAAAAGAATAATGATGCATTTAGTGTCTGCAATTATTATGCCAAGTTCAAAGGATTTTTTTTAATCAAAAGTATCCTAATCAGTAACATGATTAAAATAAATATTTAAACAAAGAATTTGAAGTTGTCTTAATTATCATTTCACTGCTTTTGCTGATGTTTTCGATTTAAATATCTGTATCAAATTACTGTTTTGCTTTGTGACCGATTCTAAATAGACGCAGCACTTAACTCTTTAATGCCCGGGACAACGACCTGAGGTAATTAGAGTTCCTGTCTGCTTTTTCCTGATGGGAGTAGAGAGGGGTCATTTTGAGGGAGTCATTTATTTCCTACTTGATGCAGATGATCTCAGGAGGGACATTTTTTTGCTCTCCCGACAGTCCACCTTAATCCTTCCCGTTCAACTTGACCCCACAATGTAAGCCCCATCGGTGTCAATGTGAAGCGTGTGGGAGGGCAAGGGGTGTGGGGTCACATCCACTTCTAGCCATGACAGGAACAAGGGATTTGGTCGTAATGAACACTCCGCGGAAGTGCCGGATGACGAGTCAGGTGGCTCGTTTAAATGCAGAATAATAAGAATGGGAATATGAGCGCGGGAAGGGAAGATCCAACAAAGTCGGGGAAGGAAGTGCCCAGTCAGGGCGAGTTTGTTAGCATTAGCACCATTGGCTATATATATATATATATATTAATATATATATATTAATATATTAATATATATATATATAATATATATGGGAGGTAACTGGAGTACCCAGAAAAAACCCACACAGAAACGGGGAGAACATGAAAACTCCACATAGGAAGGCCTGAGCCCTGACTCGAACCACAAACCTCTGCACTGTGCGAAGAACGCACAAACCAGTCGACTACCCGTATACACATAGAGATTCATTCCAGATATATTTATGCTACATTTGATACTTTTGACCATTCATGCTGTTCACATTCACGTCACTTTAAAGAGCGTTTGCTATTCATGCATGTACAACTTGCCATTCACATCGTCGTTATAATTCATGTGGCACTGCCCCCCTAATAACGGCTTATTCTGTTGTATTCCAGGCAGAATTAAGTGTCATAACAGCGCCCCCTCCTGAAAAAAAAACAACAAAACCCCCAAGGCTTTTGTCTTCCTGCATTACTTACAGCGTTATTGTGCCTCCGCTGCATATTAATGCCCTCTATGCTAATGGCCTTAGCGCGGCGGAGGTCGCAGCAAGCTCCTCCTCTGAATGCTAATCCAGCGCCTCATTTGCATACGCTTAAGTGTCAAATTCGCCCCGTAAATCACCGCAGATAGAGAAACAACAGCGTCGTGGCGTCGCATCAAAGCCACATCAAAGCCCCGTTTAAGATTGTCGCGGGTCGCCCAGGGGTCGCGGCGGTCTAAAACGAAGGTAATGGGATAGCGGCGGCGGAGGCGGCGTGCGGCAGTACGGCCGGCAGGTAATAAGTACGGACTGTGCCGGTAATAAGGCGGCGATAGAAACACGGCCGCAGTCATCACAGGGGCACAAGCGCTTAAGTCGTCGGGGTTGGAGGGTCAATCCCAACAGCAGCGCGACACTTTGGCTTTTTGGTCTTTTTCATTTTCCACGTGAGCTTTTCCAATCGCCACGCAAGACGACTGGATATGGCCCACTCTGGAACCACCAACAAGGAAGTTTGTTTTCTAACCTGTCCTTTTGTTCATTTGGAGGAAAAAATCTGCCCTCCAAGCTTGTTTCATCGAGTAGCACAAAATTCATCATTTTGTCCATCATGAGTAGACCCACAAAAAAGTCTTAAGAAGTCATGGCAGAAAAGACGCACGGTCTGCCATTTTAGGATAATTTTTGTAACTCTCATAAATAACGCCACTATGATATAGATCTCAGCTCATGAAGCTAATTTCACTTAGCAATGCGAAATTTGGTAGACATGTCGATCATGAGTAGCACAAAAAAAGTCTCAAGAAACCATACTGGTTTAATTTGAAATTTTCACAACCAAGGATTAATTTGTCCATTTTCCACAACGCACACTAGATAGATGGCTGACCCTAAACCGCCAAACATTTTCGTTGTTGTCATAGCATTCAGGTGGAGCATGACGGAAAAGTTTTAAGACTTATCCTGAAACTCTAATAACTCATCTCCACAAGGTCAGAATGAAGGATGTCCCTTGGTGTACATGCTATATCGATAATATGATCGTTCCTAATGTTTATTTGGGAGGTGTGGATGAAGGCGTTACGGCCAAACGTGGAACGCACGCCACGCGACGGTGACGCCGGCGATACTCGCCGAGACGACGGCATCCTCTCGGGAGCGAAAGCGAGTCTCCTCCAAATGTCAAGTCCTTGAGTGTGAGCGGCAGCCGAGCGCGTTCAAACGCTCGCTCATGAATAAGACAAATGGGAGGGTTTTCTATCAGGGGAGGGGTGCATTTGGGGTGCGGTGGTGCGGGGTGGTGTGACTTAAGTCGACTTTCATACAAGGTGGCGTTGCGCTGAGGTCGGTCACCTTCTCCGGTTAGAGACACTTCAAAGACGACGGAATGGTTAACAAGTGACTTGTTTTGCTTCACGAGTCTGCTGGGAAGGAAAGGACTTCAGTTGGGTCAAAAATAACCCAAATGGGATGAAATATGGAGAAGACCCAAGTTTTTGGGTTATTCATTTTAATCAAAAGTTGGGTTCGTCTCTTTTGACCCAGTCATTTAAGTGGTGTGAAATATGAATGAATGTTTTTTAAAATGTAAAGAAACTAAATTGCCACATGACTCGCTGTAATAAAGCAGTAGGGTGACTTCCCCAGACAATCAGAAAAAATATCATGAGCATGAGAAAATTACATTGAAATGAAATGAGCAAAAGAAATCATATTTATATAGTATTTAACACATTTATAATGTAATTAAACACTATTAATAAAATAAAAGACTATTATTTTATTGTTATATTTAGTCCATAAAAAAATATAGAATTTGATTAAAAAAAATAGAAAAATGTATTCAAATGAAAATTTGGAAACATTACAGTTTTATACAGTTTATCTGTCGCTGTTTTGGTTAGCAACAGACTTCAAATGTTCTGAGCAGATAGCGCTCATGTCACGGATGTTTGGGCTTAGATAGGCATTGCACTAAAAACTTTTAGTGAAACTTTAAATCAGATCAAATCAAAAAATGGCAAAAATAAAGTTTGCACATACTAGCTCTCAGAGGTTCAATTTTGCTTACACAAGCAGTTTTATTTGAGGGAGGCGTTTATTGGTCTCAAGTGGAGGACACACTGAGTGAGTAATTGGGGCACGTCGTCCATTAGATGGATGGTCACGACTTGAGGAAATCCGATTCAATAAACAGAGCTATATGTTGGAAAACATGCTGGTTTGAATATGAATGATGATAGTCATGTGATGTGATGAGTCAGGAGACACGCGCTTTTTTTTTTTTTAATTTAGTCATTTGGACGTGTTTACTTTTCTGCTGCAAATCTCTCAGACAATTTTGTGGGTCTAACCAAGCACATCTGAATTATCAAACTAAAATAATTTGGTCTCAAAGCCACCCAAAAATGGATAAATAAACAAAAATTATTGGCTATTTGGAAGAAAAAAAAACATTTGTTCTTTTTAGAAAGAGCTCTGCAGCCAAATAAAAGTGAGGAGGCTTAAAAAGTGCCTCTGGCTTTGAAATGAGTCAATGAAAGCCAGGCTTCAACTAACATTTACCAGCATCACATCTAGCCAAGTTCAACTTGATCAACTTATGTTCTGTGCACGCAGGCATTTCCGTTACGCAATGCTACCTTGTGAAACAAGTTAAAAAATGTTCCACTACCATGTGACTTTGAATCATATTTCCCCGTTAACATAACAATCTCTTCCAGCACCCCAGCCTCATGTCCCTTATAAAAATATTATCCTATTTAAATAGAATGGAAGGACTCAAAACGGTTCATTGCACCTCCTTCTAGTGTGTGGCCACCGAGGGGCAGTCACGCTGACTCATATAAAGACGACATTGACAACTACTATAAGTGACTCAGTAACTCCTAAGAGGTCATTTTTCACAGAAGTCAAATAATAGATGCCTGCTGGTATTAGAATCATATCAGTCTACATGTGTTGCTGCACCGTTCTACTCCAATATCCAATAGGGTCCTGTATTTGAATTTTGTCCATAGGGAAATACGTCACAGAAAAAGTGTTCATTCGAGTCACCAAGCGGCGCTGCGTACACACGTTTACCACCTCAATTTGAGTCAGGAAGAACCCTGGATAGTGTCTATGAATTCAGGTCATCTGACTTCAGAGGTGTTTGTTTGAGGGAGGTATTTATTGTCATTTATTATGACGACGGGTCTCAATCCAAATCAGAAGTCTGCGTTATGATTTTTGGAATGGCAGAATTTTACATACCTGTACATCTCATTAGATTGTCCACACCCTCATGCGTTTTTTATGGCGTATGCGTGTGCGAGGTGGGTGCGGGGGTCGAGCGGGGAGGGGCGGTTGGTGATGGTGGTTTTGGGGTGGTGGGGGGAGGGGGGCCTTGGACAGAGCGCTCGGCGATATATATGAATAATGCATCATGCAGCTACAACGCGCCGCCTCGCTCGGCTTTAAGTTCGTCTTAAGGGAGAAAAAAAAGTCACCATCTGCAAGCTGCTGCTTGCCTGGATTTAAAATTGAGTTTACAAAAAAAAAGTAAAAAAAAAAAGTACAACACATAAATAGCCTCCAACTACAATTATATTATTGAAATTAATAAATAAGGCGTATGTCAGTCAAATGTACTCAATGCACCCACATACACTTTATCTAAACATTTATGCACTTTGATTTGCAAACTGGATCAGCAAAGTGTTGACAAATAGTAACCAAAGTTCACTCATAAACTAAAAGCACCACCAGTAATTACTAAAGGGTGCGTGAAAGTAGTTGATCTGCGTGAGATTGGGGTTTGCATTTGGTTTAGAAAAAATTCAACATGTAGTTTTGTATGTAAATAAATGCAAAATAATACACTGCATGAAGAAAATGTATATTTTAATTGGACTCTGTGTTTAAAAAAAGTGTAAATATTATTTTATACATGGAGTCAAAGTGATTCCATCTTGTATTAAAACTCAGGATTCCTGCACACAACTAAAAGTGTTCTACAACTACCACTAGTGTGACATGAGCTCCCTCTAGTGGTAAAAAAAAGAATCACTCAATTAAATGTTCAAACTTCAAATTTAATTTTACAATGGCTTCATAAAAAAATAATCCATTTGAGTATATTTGGTACATTTTTACAGTTTGGTGGTATTTAACTTTTAAGTACAAGTATTTGCATAAAATTATTTAGAAATGTTTGTTTTCAATCAAAGAGCGGAAAAGTGGACGACTGGTTAGCACGATGGCCTCACAGTGTAGAGGTTGTGGGTTCGATTCCGGTGTGGTGTTTGTATCCCAAGGTATAAGTGTGAGCGCGGATGGTTGTTTGTTTGGCAACCAGATCAGGGTGTCCCCCGCCTACTGCCCGATGACAGCTGGGATAGGCTCCAGCTCCGCCCCCCAAAAAAAATACTATAATTTAATAATAGGGGGACGTAGTCTGCAGGTAAGCTTGCATGTAACTTTAAACAATTCAAACTCAGAATTTCTACCCTAAAATCAGCAAATATAAAAAAAAAGTCGTCCTCTCACTTGAAAAGGAGACTTCAAGAAAGTTTTATAAATAAGAAAACTGCAGTGCACACGTTACTTAGAGAAGTGGTGACAGAGTACAAACAAAACCAATCTCAATTGGAAAAATATTGACTTTTCACCTAAATCAAGAAAGTAACTAATGAAGGCTGCACTTCCCTGATGGAACTATAAATTGAGGATTTCAGTCTAAAAAATACAAGAGAAAAAAAAATATCCAGTTAAAAAAGTTGAAGTAAAATGACTCAAGTGAATGTCCAAACATACCAAATCTTGATTGTAAAAACATAATTCAGTTGCAAATCGGTACTTGAACACATCATTTCCTCCTCATCATACTATTACCTGCAGATTTTTGCCTTCCACTTTGAAAACAGAAAGTATTTGACTGCTTTTAAGAAAGCTTAATGCTTTTGCAAGCCTCAATGTGGAAAAACTAGTATTACTGCATACACGTGCAGAATGGAGTAAGAGTACATACAAAACAAAGTATTCATGAAAATGTCTTTTCACCCAATACAAAGAGCATCTAAAAAATTAAATGGGCACGTGAACGCATCATTTCTCCCCCATCAAAATAAAACTTAAAACTCAAGAACACTGACTTTAAAATCTGAAATTGCAGCATGATCTCCTAAGTCAACTGCTAACTAAGATTCATTTACACTCTTTTAAAAAGAAAACTTACCTAGTCTGATCAAAACTAAAATGGGAAAAACATCTCTTTATAGTGTTTTTTTTAACTACTTCAGGTGTGTCTTCTAAGTAATCGAGCGGCAAATTCCCATTGCATAAAACTATAAACTAAGCATTTATGTCTCAAAATATAGAAAATGATTGCTCTGGAAAACAATCAGTTTACAGTTTTTAAAAAGAAATTCTTCCAAACTACTTCATAAATATGAAAAGTATTACTACATGTCATTTAATTCAGGTGCGTCTTTAAAGTAATTGGTTACGTGAACGCATCACTCTCCCAAAGCCATAAAACTATAAACTCGGACTTTTTAACAATAAAATCTGAAAATGCAACCAAATTACACAGCTGAATTCTTTTAAAAACTTCACAAATAAAGTAAACTAGTACTGCTGCGCATTAATACGTAAAGAAATCCAGGTGAAGCCGACTCATTAAGTCAAGTAATTGGGTACGTGAACGCAGCACGAAACACCCCCGCGTCACACTTGAATATCGCACTTTGACTCCAATATCTCCGGACCACCACAGACCACCGGTCCCTCCTGTACCACCAAGCCGTGGCATGCAGCTCGTTGGCCGGACACGCCGGCTCACTCACCTCGGTGCGCGTCTGGAGCCGCTTGTTCATCTCATAGATCCGGTACTCGGGCTGCACCATGTAGGGCGAGTGTCTCCGGTAGAAGGGTCCGAAGGGGGACGAGTAGAAGGGGTCGTGGTTGGGGTTGGACATGGTCGGTTCGGTGCTTCGGTTTGGTGGAAGGGGGTAGGGGGGTAAGGGGGGGGACTGGCGCGATCTCAGCACGCAGCGGACACGCACATGGAGGCTGGCGGGCGGGCGGGCGCTCCTCTGCAGGGACCCCCGGCGTCAAGCGGCAGCCGCGCGGTCGAGGCTGAGCGGCACTCTGCAACTTGGCCGGGCTGCTCGTGCGAGGACGAGGAGGAGGAGGAGGAGGAGGAGGAAGAGAGCGAGGGGGGAGGGGGCAGATGTGGAGGAGTGTGCGGAGGAGGAGGTGGTGAGGGGGGGTGGTGAGGGGGGGTCGTTTCCTGCAAAGAACCCCCCACCCCTCCAAAATCGGAGAAGATTTCCTCTTGACTTTTGCACCCCTGCAAAGTTCACGTGCGCTTTTTTTGGGTGGGGGAGGGGGCAAAAACTTCATGACCAGTTGTTTCTTTACTCAACTGCAGATGGGAGAAGCGTCTGCCGATAAATGTATTGCGATGTGCCAAGTACATTACTAATCAATTATTGTTGATGTCCCCCCCCAGGAAAGGGAACATATTTCACATCCCCCCCAATCAATGCATAACTTTGTATCCTTATAAACAGAGGTGGGCATTCCATCAGACTGACGGACTGGTCCTTCAGTGTCAGACGCTCGTTTTGCTGCTGATTAATGAATGACGGGAACTATAAAAAAAAAAAAATGAAAAAAAATAAAAATAATTGACCGTCTAAGTACTGGTAGAAGTGGATTGTCATCCGTCAAGAGTAATCGTCACTACCCGAGTCAAGTACCAAGTACCTGTTTTGCTGCTGTGGTCTTTTATGGACGGGGATGGGAGTGAAGGCGGGGATGACCGACTCACAGACTGATGGACTTTCGCACTGACGATTTCAGGTTGCTTCAGTTTGAAAACATGACGGGACTGGCAAATGACGGACGGGCACCCTGGCCGCTGACGGTTGATGACCCGGCAACGTTTTGTAAAATGCCCACCAGTGCTTATTAACATTCAAGCAACCCCCCCCCCCCAAAAAAAAAAACTTAATTCAGCTGAATAACCGTATTAACATTGTTTATACTCCCTGCAAACACGATGAGAGATCCAAAGCCACCTATTGCAATTGCTCTTTATTCTCGTGCAGCAAAAAAAAAAAAAAAAAAAAAAGCATGTTCCCTGGAGTCACTGGCAAGCATTGCAGCTTACCCTCCCACGGGGGGGGGGGGTCACTATTTGACTAGGGCTGATCTAGTGAGAAACGGCATGAAAAGCAAAAATAAAAAGGACAAAGATGGAATCTGCACATTGAAATAAAATAAGAGGCTGTTTATGGGCATTCAACATGTGCTGCTGTTTTGGTTATCAATAGATTTCAAATGGGCTTCTTAATATACATCTGTGCAACAGTGTTGTGGTGTGGTGGGCTGTGTGTTTGAGGGAGGCGTCATCCATGTGGGCTATAAAATTCATCTGTCAGATTGTTTGCGGCTTGGTAGGTGCTGTGGTTTGGGTTAGCTGACATCTTAATAATTTTCTCTGTTACGCCCCCCGCCGCCCCACCACCATCCACTCTCCACTGCAACTATAAATTATAGCATTTTCGTTGCAAAACAAACCTACGCCGTAGAGTAAATAATTACTGCGCACAACGGGCAAGGAGAGCGCCACTGCCAACTACTGGAGTGGATGTGCAATTATACTTTATTGGAGTGCGGTGAAAAAAAAAAGCGTGTTCAACCAGGGTCACACGCGCCCCCCTCAGCATATTTGAAGGTGTTGAGAGACTTAACATCCCTCCATAGATGCTGCTGTTTTGCTTAGCAACCAAGTTCAAACATGCTCAACAGTCCATCTTAACAATATCGCTTCCTTCAATTACAATGACAGCTTGAAGGAAATAAAAACTTCCATAAGCATCTCCATGTTAGGCATCAGAAGAATGAAAACTTCAAAATAAATTGCACTTTTGCGGAGGGGAACCCCCCACCCCCACTGGAGAACCATTAAATCATCTTTGTATGTTCTGTTGTCAATTTATTTTTGACAAAGGCCAACCAGACTGAAAAAGAGAAAAAATGCATCCTGTAAGTCCTTGTCGGACTTTAATGCTTTTAAAGGAAGACTAACGTCCATTTTGATGGTCATCACAGGCACTCTTTTTACAAGCATGTCCTTGTGGACCTTGCTTAAAACTGTGGAAATGTAGTCGCTTCCTACTTTACCAAGGATGCACTTACCTTGACGGGACTTTCATGAGTTTACACCCGAGCATGTGGTACAAACTGGATTTGTAACATCTCTTGTAATTCCTCGAAAATTCTGCCCGTGAAGCTGGTTTAATTTAGCCACCAGATATTTGGTAGACTTGTCCATCATGAGTAGACTCACCCCCAAAAAAGTCTCAAGATATTTTACATATATTTTGGTCATTTGCAGGTGTTCTTAAAAGACGGACTTGTCCTACAGATTTCATCATGAGTAGACCCAGAAAAAAAGCCTAAAAATGCCTTGCTCGAAAAGACACAGCAAATCTGCCATTTGGGTTTGAAGCAAAAATTTTACATCATTTTTGGTCATTTTTTTTATGTCTCTCAAAGATGAACTTGCGCTAGGGATTTCGACCAACCATGTCTACTAGACAGATTGGCCCCCATAAATAATGCAAAATTTGAGTTTTCATCATTGCATGTGGGCAGGGCATGGTGTTCGCCATCAAACATGATAATGCTAATAACTCCGCAAGGTGGTGATTCAAAAATTCAGTCAACGACAACTAAAGCTGGTTTTAATAGTAACGTGATTTTTTTTTTATGTTTATTAGTCTTTCATGAGTAGGCCCACAAAAAAGACTAAAATAAAACATTCATCCTAATAATTTTCCATTGTAGGCTCATTTTTGCCCTAATTCCAGAGGTCCCTCAAAGACAAACTTATTTTTTGTCCGCTTGCTACGGATGATGATGATGATGAAGGCTGTATACGTCTAAAAATAAACAAGACGTGGAAAAATATTCACACATTTAAATCGCTCACACTGAGAATTAATGAAGCGCATTCATAAAGTCAGACTTTTAATCCGAAATGGCGGAAGGAGGGAGGGTTGTGTGCACTCGGTATCGAGCGAGATAACTGTTGTAATCCAAACGCCTCGGGCATCCGCTCGGGTAATTCATAAAAAAAAAAAAAAAAAAAAATGGAATAAAAACTTTTGAAAAATCTATTAATAAAGCTTTAATTAAAAACTACATATTTTAATATCTCAAGACCTTTTCAATTGACATTTTCTAACAGGATTTGCTCACTCGCCTCGGGCGCTTTTTCCACTCCAGTGACGCCGACATGCGTTCATCTGAGCAGCCCCTTTAACACATTTGCATATTAAATTGGCGCCACTGTATCGTCCCTCTTAAACCTGGACGTTGACGTCACTTTGGATCACCCCGCTGACGGCGAATCTTGGTACAGTAAGTATTCCGTAACGCCACTAAGACGAGACACAAAAGTCATAGAGGACAGGGTGTAGTTTTTGTATCGTACACAGAAAAAAATAGTGGGATATTTTTGGGTTATTTATTTAATCCAAAAAGTTGGGTCAAATGAATAACCCCAAAATGCAAATTAGCATTTGGGGTTGTTATGACCCAAATAGCCAGACAATTCATTTGTTAATTTTAAAAGAGTGTATAAAATAAATACAAATCAAAAAATGAATATGAATGAAATGGAAAATTTGGTCGATTTTTCATTTGATGCGACTTTTTAAATTTCATTTATTTTTCCAAAAAACAACTCCATTCAAGACTCCAATTTGGCTTTGTGTTTGTTGAAAACATATTTTAGGTTCTTGGGAAAACAAAATCAGCCTCAAAATTTTGCTGAATACCGCATGAGCCATTTTGTTAACTGCGCCTAAACATCACAATTAAACCTTTGTGTTTTCTCGCACAAGCAAGCAGGCATCTACAACTTTATCAGGTGGGATGATAAAGTGTGTTCAAGGCACAGCAGCTGCCGCAGCGGTGCGTTCAGGTGCAAAACCTGTGGCTGCCGAGGTGTGCGCGCTTGCGTGTCTGTGTGTGTGTGTGTGCGCGCAAAAAGCAGGTAGTGTCGGAAGATAGGGTGCGTTGCCATGGTAACACGGCAAGAGAAGCGGTTTGTCTGTGCTTGTGTCCTGACCCATTTCCTTTCTCACCCACAAGTGTTTGCCGCCATGTTTTACAACTCCTCCTCCTCTCTCGCAACTCCGAAGGAACATTTTGTTTCCCGTCCGTGACTAGACCAGTTTTGCCTCGCAACAAAAAGTTCCGGGTTTGAACCTGCCTTTTCTGCGTCGGGTATCACGTTGGGTTTGTTCGATTCATTGTCGATAAAATTGTCTCGGACGCTTTTGCAAATATATTTGGTCCACTAAAGACTCCAAAATGTGTAAGTGTAGATTAGGTTCATTGAAGACTCAAAATTGTCTTAGATGTAACAACAACATGAAGACAAAGTTGATGTTGCGTGGGTTTTCTCCGGGTGCTCTTGTTTCCTCCCCGCATTCCAAAAAAACATGCCTGGTAGGTTAATTGAAGACTCAAAATTGTCTCTCGTATGATTGTGAGCATGAGTGGTTGTTCGTCTTTGTGTGCCCTGTGATTGGCTGGCAAGCAATTTAGGCTCCATCGCACCCGCAACCCTCATGCGGATAAGTAGATCAGGTCATGGATGGATGGATTTTGCAATAACACATCTTGAATACAATCAAAGACATGCATTGGATTAATTGTGAATTAAATTGTTTTTGCTTAAGGTTCATGGAGGAATAATTTGTCGCAAAATGATCTTTGATGTTGACTAAATCGAGTAGGTTAACTGAAGATTCAAAAAGGTCTTTGATAATTATAAGCAAATCAGTTTCAATGAAAATAAAACTCTTTGATGTTTACAAGCTTGGTCGTGATCATTGAAACCAAAATTGTCTTGGATATAGGTGCACTGAAGACAAATTTGTCTTCGATGTTTTAATGAAACTATCATTGGGTTGAACGAGGACTCAGAGCGGTCTACAAAAATAAGCGTGTTAGGTTCACTGAAATCAACACGATCTTGACATTAACAAAACTTTATGTTAGGTTCACTAAGAGATAATTGTCATTGATGAAATGTTCAGCAAACCACCGTCGGAGAAACTCACATATTCGTGTTGTCTTTTGCTTTTTCTACAATGCACAAGATGACGTTAAAGCCCTGGCTAATAGGAAAGTAGTAATTGGTATCAAAGAAGTACAATTGAAGCATCACACGTCGTTTTTGCCGGGGGAGACGCAAAATTTGAAAATACATGTTTTTGTTGGGTTAAAGATGTTTTTGTCCACACAAATTCTAATGTACGTATTTTGTAAACATGAAAGATGATTTTGTCTGTCTTTTTTCACTGAATTTAAAGAGCGTTTAAAAGGAATCTGAACATTTAAGCACAATTTGAATATTACAGAGTTGGAAATTGCTCGATAAAAGGCAATATAAAAAGCTGCATGAGGCTTTTCTTGGACAGAAACTTTACAGAACCAACAAAACAAAACAAAAAAATATTTATATTTTGTTTGGATGGCCTAGCTGCTTGCTCGTTCATATGAGAACACCAGTTAAGGTTTAATTGTGTCGTTAATGTGCAAAATTTATTACAGTAGAGCACAGTTTTAATGCTAAGCTAAAATGCTTAGCAAAAAAAAAAAAAAAAAAAAAAAAGCTAAACTAGATCTTGACTTGTGGGGTGTAAGTTCAAAATACAAGCAAAAAAAAAAATGCGTCGCCTGTTTGCAGCTCAGCCAAATATGGATGAAATATACCCCGAATACCGGAGCAGCAACTTCTCCGATGGTGGAATCTCATTAGCATCGTAATAGCTTCCAGGCTCATTTGCATTTTGCCGTGAGTGATTTTTTTTTTTTTTTATCCTTCCTCTTCCTCCTGCTCCTCCTCCTCACCATCTCAGCTTCTGGCTGCACGACTACTACTACTACTAATGATAATAATAATAATAATAATGATAAGAATAACAACAATAATAAATAAATTGAAATAATAATAACAATAATATGGAAGGAGAAAAACTTTAAAGTCCTCTTTTTCATCCTCATAGTAAACTATTTGCGTTAAACAAATGATAATTAAAAAGCACTTTTCAAATATGCAGCGCGCAAAAATTGAACAACGCAATTACAGGATGCCAAAGTCTTATTTGCACGCGGCGGGATGACGAATGGTTGCACACAAGCGAGGACGGGAGTTTGTTTGAAAGGAGAGTATAACACAATCATAATAAGGCATTGAGGCTTAGGAACGCACACCAAGTTCAGACGTATTGTATTGTGGGTGGGGGGCAAGGTGGCGACGCGCGTCCTTGAACACACCGCAGGCTTGTTTTTCACTGCAATGTGTGCAAAAAACTTATTAATAAAAAAAGTATTATTTATTTATTGATATATATATATATGATTGATTCATATGATTCAGTTCCTTATTAGTTCTGTAACAAGTCGAAATAAAAATAAAAAAAAGAAAAAAGGTTGATTATTATTTTCCAAAGTAGAATCTGATGTTTTATTTCGATTCAACACCATAATAAATCATCCATGTGTTTCCGCTCTAAACGCTTCATCGAATCAAAGTAATTACCGATTAACGTGATGTCGATTAATCGTTACATCACTAACAAATATGCGGACGTACACAGCTGCACTCGAACAAAAAGGATTTATAAAAACGCACGTACACTCACAGACACACAATCTTTTACGATTTTCAGACATACACAAAACACACACAGTAAAGCATGCAGTCATATAAGACACATGAACAAAAGCACACTCGTGCACAAATACCGAAGCACACACAAGCGCACATGCAAAAAATAGCCACACACACACATTTGCACAAACAGACACACAATGCACTTGTATGTACACAGAGACACATGCATACAAAAGAACACTGATGCACGACACACAACCAAAAATATACAGCATATGCATACATGGTTATACACAATCTCACACAAATGTGCAAACACAAATACTCACTTTACACACATGTGCACACACTTACACAAAAAGGCAACATTACTTTCACTACATTCACACAAATATACACACTCGCGCACACCCACAGTTGTATAGATGCACAATTGAGAAGCTCAATGAGCAAAGAGTTCATATTTCCAACCAGTTCTGACAAACTCACACAAATAATAACAGAAACACACACAAAAAAGACATACGCATGGAAGAAAATATGCACACCCAAACAGAAACACGCAAAATAACACACTCAGTAAGATAAATGGACATACAGAAAAATATACTGCATGGCGCATGCAGAAGCACACTGACACATTCGGTACGTGGAAAAACATACATGCTCACACAAACGTATTGCTGCACAGATGAAAAATATTAATAAACTAGCATGAAACACAACACACAAATGAGTGGGCGCACATACAAATACTGACAGACACACTCACATACACACACAGACACAAGCACACGCACGCAAACACGTATGACTATCTGTAGGAATACACACGTTCAACATATACACGCGGTCACGCACAAAAAAAACTTTTAGGCAAGCATGAAGACACACAAGACACACGCACATACACACACATCTACAGAGAAAGACACACAGGCGTGCATAGAAAAACACTTACAGTACATATATAAGCGCGCACACACGCACACACAGTTTCACTACACAGTAGTGCAGTGAGTAACGGGTTATTTTCTACCATTTCTGATTTAGACCCACACACGGCGTCACATGAAACACACTGGCAAATGTGCAAAAACACAAATGGATGCCGACAGTGGGATACATGTACAAAAACACGTACACACACACTCTCACCTATACAAAGAAACAAAATATGCAGAGAAAAACATGCACAAAAGCATACACATACAAGTTTTAATACACACACACACAAAGTAAACCACACTTGTGCACGGTTAGATACACACTCGGACACACTAGTATACAGAGTACGTATGTAGACATGCATAAAAAAAAAACATGCATACAGACACGCGTGTACATGCAAAACAAGCATGAAAACACGTGCACACACATGGAATTAAAACTTCCAAACAAGTATGAGCACACATAAGGCACAATGTCATGCTCAAATAAACATGTGTGGAATAGAAACACACGCTGGCACACGTACCCACGCGTGAAGTGAAGAGAAATACAAACAAACAGGCATGCATAAGAAAACACACAAATTCATGCACACTCGCATGAACACGCGAACACAGTTTAGATAGTTTTCACTTCACAGCAGTGCAGAGAGCAAAGGGTTAATATTTTCTACCAGTTCTGACTTTGACACACACACACACACACCCGCGCGCGCGCACACACCCACTCTCATGCACACGACTACGCGCGCGCGCACGCACGCACACATCCGTGCAACCTATCACCCTTGATCACACTCAGACTGGCACACGCGTACACAAACAGTAAAACACGCGCACGTGCACGAACACGGAGACTCACGCGCGCACGAACGCACGCGCACAAGCCCCCCCCACCCAACCACTTCTCCTCCTCCTCCTCCTCCTCCTCACCCACCACTTCCTCCTCCTGCCTGCCTGGGCTCAACAAACCCCCCTCCTCTTCCTCCATTCTCCATCTCGGCCCCCCCCTGCTTCCCCTCCATATCCTCGTCACCCGCCCCCCACTCACTCCACCCCTCCACCGGCCTCCCTCACCACCCCCCAGGTCAGTTAATAAGCGAGCCTGTGCCGGGGCTCGGCTGTCTGGAGGACATGCAGAGAGAGAGAGAGGAGGGAGGGTGGTGGGGGGGGGGGGGGCGTAGGTGCGATTGGAGGCGGGAGGGGGGTTAGTGGGGTGGAGATTGTGGTGGGGGGCGCGTCTCCCGGGAATTGGCTCATGCAGGATGCCGAGTTTTGCCAAGAGAACGAACGGAGTGTTACCGACAAGAAACCGAAATGCACCAAAAAAAAAAAGAAAAAAACCGCAAACCCAACTCACACCACCCGAGGGTGCGTTTCAGGGCACATGTCGCAAAACGTTAAGAGCGTTAGCGTGGGGCTGCTAATGAGTAGTAGTACAGCGTTTTGGCTCTCAACTTTGAGAAAGTCACCCTCTGTTGCCTTATAACCACAGCGCCATCTATTGGTAGGAAATCAAATAACAGATGCAAATTCTCATCTGGGGGTACACCAGAATTCAGTTTGTAATTAGCTTGGTTTTCAGGTCACATAGTTCATGGAGGTGGAGATTTTTGGGGCAACATGGTGGGCGCTTTAAGGTGCTAATTCGTCTGGCTGCACAATGTATCGCAAAAATAACGTTAATGGCCCGTGTGAAATGCGCATCGTGCAAAAGTTTCATTTGGAATCGTATGCTTTAATCTGAGTTTGATTAAACAGACGCGCATCACTATGTAAAAATACATATTTGTGTGTAATATTGTTAGTTATTACAATTAATTACCAAAGAATATTTTGCATCAGAATAATTTGATATTGTTTCATTGATCAAATTTTAAATCAAGTTAAATCCAGATTGCAATAGCTCACGATTACATGCAAATTACACCTTTTTATAAACATGTTACATTTTGGAGTAAAATAAATATTTGTAAAATAAGCACACTAATGTTGCTCATTAAACTGAATGCATTCAGCTGGACAAACAATTCACTCACCAGTCCACAGCTTACACAATGCACACCACGTTGGCGGTTTTGGATGCAGTCGAGGGCTCCTGCGAGATTTAACGTGGACCTTTCTACATGTAAACCAAGAAAAATCCCCAAATTAAATTGAAACCAACTTGTAGCTCATCCGTCCAGCAACCTCCTCACGGCTGTGTTACACTCGCATCTGATTGGCTGTATATCCCACGTGACTACATCACAAGAAAGACACTGTTGATTGGCCAGAATACTGCAGAATTTCAAAGTGGACAAAATGTTGCCCGCTCGGGTCTTGAGATATGGATGACTTAAACCTCACGTGCAGTTTTGCCACAATTACCTTGAAAAAGTATTTAAACATAAATTAAATTAACTATTAATATTGTAATAGCAAAACTCAACTTTTATGTACACATTCTTTTTATTTAAATTGATTAACGCTCACATTTGGGGACCTCCTGCATTTACATAATCTTTTGGCACGTTGGGTTTCTTTAAGACTGAATGCATACTGTGCTATGATACATGTTTTTTTTCATGTAGCGTTATTGAATCTAGACAACATGTTGTCGACAGCACAGAGTGTACAACAAATGTTGATATTTCTTTTTGCAGCTCCATCTGATGTGTGCACCTTGGTCACTTGGAAGCAGGAGTCCCAAAAAATCGACATTGATGCATACGGAGACAATCCCAGCTAAGCTCAGTAAACTACCGTAAAATTGCTCATCTTTTGCAGAGGATAAAGAAAATATGCCATTTTGTATTGTTAAATTTTCCGTCTACATGGAACTTGTACCACAATTTGCATTCAAATATTGTCGATTGAAGGGTTAAAAGACCACAACACTGTTGCTTTTCATTAGCCCGTCTTGAAGCGGTTGTTTCTCAAATTTTGGCTTGCAAGTCAAAGCAAAAAGTAAAAAGTAGGGTCATTCATATCACGAGGCACAACCTTACTTTTGGAAATTTCCTAATGAAAGTGCTCATCCTTCTTAGTGTAGTGTTAAAAAAAAATCCTGGCAAGGCTCAGCCAAGCTTGTGGTGCGTTTGGGATTTATCCTTTCGAAAAGTCCTCATCAGATTCTGCTGCCCGCCTGCGCTGCGCTGCGCTACTCCCCCTCCCTTCCCCTTCTCCTACCATCTCCCCCGTCATCCTCCTTCCCCTTCACTCCGCTGCAGATGTTTTGGGCGAAAACGTGTTCCCCGGCCGAGCAAAGCCAACGCAGCTCGGCCAAGCGGCGTCGACAACTTTTGGCAGACGGACAGAGGTCAAACAGAGGTCGTTGACAACACTGCAAGTGTGCAAAGTCAAGAGCGCCTTCATGGGAGTAATCATGTTTTTTTTTTCCCCCACACAGTCTTAATTAAACCAACTGATCAGAGGCCTGGGCGTTTTTCTTTTTTTTCTTTTTTTTTTTTTTTGCCGCCACTTTTAATATGCTAATATTAGCACACTTTTCAACATAATAGGTCATTTTTCAACATTACGTACTTGATTGTTTTGACACATTTAATATGCTAACATTGCAAGATAGGGCACTTTCAATAATACACTTTTAATATGCCAACATTTTAAGAGTAGGCTTTTTTTTAAAATATTAAAATTTTAATATTTTTTTTTGGGGGGCATTTTCAATATCCCAACATAATAAGAGAGGTCTTTTTCTCAACATTGATTTGTCACTTTCAACATGCTAGCATTGACATTGTCATGTCATTTAGCAACATATTCCTGATTATTGCAGATTTAACATTAAAATAGCACAAGATAGGGCAGATTTTCAAGAACATTTAGTTACTTTCATATATGCTAATAGAGGGCTATCCTTTTTTATTTGTTTGTATCACCTTTAACTCATTCACTGGCAACCCAGGAAAAATGAATGGACTTTTTGGACTTCTATTCACGTCAATGGCAGTGAATGAGCTAATATGCTAACAACTACGATGGACACTTTTCACAAAAAAATTCCAGAATATTTTGTCACATATAATATGCTAACATTGCAAGATAAATGTGTAATCTGTAACATTTGAACTTTTTTGGTGTTAACATTGCAATATGTTTCATATTTAGCGTGTTCCTTAATTCGTGAAGATATTTGTATTATTACGCATATTAGGCTCAACCAATCAGAGGGGTAAATGGAACCGACTATTTAGTTTGAAGCAATCGGAGGACAGTACAATTCCGACATCAATCTGAATCTTTTGCAAAGGCACAGTGTGGAATCTAAAATTGAACTGGCTAAAATAAGACACAGCCATTTCAAAAGTTGTGTGTGCGTGTGCGTGAGTATGTTGTACAGGTGTAGTGGACATGGATTCTGAAGGCGTCGGGCAGATTACGTTTCCAACACAGAAGCTGAAATCTGATTGGACAGGAGATAATTATTATATTTTTTGTGACTGTTCAGTGACTAAATGAATTGAAGGAGGCATACATTTTGGTGCTGATCCAAATTAGGATTGCTTGGCCTTGGTTTCGGCCTGTGCTCAATGTCCTTGTAGCTGGAACATCATTTATATGGAATCACAACTGACCTGTATGTGCAAGCGTATCTTTCCCACTTTTAATTTGCTGACATTGCAAGATAGGGGGTGTTGCAACTTTGTTCTAATATTTGTTGTCACTTTTAACGAACCTGCTAACAATTAAATTTTTTTTTAAAAAACATATTGACATTGCAAGATAAGGCATGTTCTACATTTTCCTAATATTGTGGTCACTTTTAACATGCAAACGTTGCAAGACAGTTTTTAAATATTACTGTTAAACATGATAACCATACGAGCATTTTTTTTTTTTTTTTCACGATCAAATGTTCTTGTTTTTTCATCTTGATTTGTACGACATCATATTTGATGTAAAACATGAAGACGGTTGTGCGAGACCAAACTTGATGGTCAGGAGGAGAAAGAAAGAAAAAAAAAAAAGATGGCTGCATGGCTACCATCCCCCCATCTCGTAGGCATGGCAGCAGCTTTACACACATACATACACGCACACGCACATGCACACGCAAGCGCGTATATACACACACACACACACACACACACAGCCCATCTCTCTGAGCTACCTGATGTGAGGCAGCCAGAATAATCCAGAAGCACAATGAACGTTCCCGCACTATTCACACACACGCGCACAAACACAGCATTAAAATCATGCTAATTAAAGCCATCGTATTTAAAGCTGCTGCAGCAGGCCGACGGAAGCTACTTTCTTGGTTGATATCATGTCGTGCGACGGAAATTTTCAAAAATATTTAGTCACTTAAATTTTCAAAAAAGGTCCCTAACATTGCAAGTTAGGGAATTATTATTATTTTTTTGTCAATTTGAACTCATTCACTGGAAGCCGTTTTCAGTTCCCCATATTGCCAGTGCTTTAGGAGCATTTTGATTGGCAAGACAAGGTGACTCACTGAATCTAAGCATCAAAACTAAGTTTTCTTGTATATATTTCTCATTTTAAGTCATCTGGAGTTGAACTTGGGGTGTTTCACCAAAAACAGATTTCTGACCAAAAAGCGGAGAAAACAAGCGTTTGTGAAAACAAATGTCAGGAAGAACAGTGACTTTGATGCTCAGATTTTTTTGTTTTCATGACACCTCAATTCTTCAAAAAAAGAAAGCAGGCAAAATAATTTATTCAAAGATATACAAGTCAGAACGGAGCCATGAGCAAAACTGACGCACCAAACGACTTGGCTTTTTTTTACATGGTGGTTGTCGTTCGCACCGTAAACTGTAATCTTTTCACACACTTACTACAATCTACTGTGACACATACTCTACTTCCCCGAAAAATACATTATGAATACTCTGTTGTAGTGTCAGGTCCCTAAACCTGTCAAACAGCCAACATGTTGGCATTTATCTCCCTCATAGTCGATGTTATGAAGTCAAAATTGACCACCTAATCCGTATCTTTTTCTCAAAAGCTGTGCTGATCTAAAATCCAAAGCAGTGCAATGCTGCCATCTACAGGGATTGGTCAGGCATGGCAGTGTTTTCCAAACGTTAAACTTCAAGCTCAATGATATTTTAGCAATACGTTTTTTGTTTTTTATAAGTAATTTGTAGATGATTAGAGGGATTCACAGGGGCCACCCTAGTCATGAGCACGACTTAACATTTTCTTAAAATATAAGACAGTTTCAGTATGTTTTTACACGCTAAGTTTGCAGGATAGGTAATTTCATAAAATCGTCACAATAATGTAATAATAAGTTTTCAGTATAATTCCCAAATGCCTAAACGATCGATAGAGCGCCGTCTTGTTGATTTTCAGCCCCGCCTCTTCCCAGCAAGCAGGTGCATCATGGGAATCGGTGAGGTGATGCGCTTGAACGGGAGCCCAGTGAGCTCTTGGCAAACATGAGCGATCAATGCTACATGCCGGTACATCACATCAAATTGTTGCGCTTTTTCTTAGGAAAAAAATGAAATAAATATATATTTGGTGTATAAAACAGAACATGTGCCAAAGAGGTTCTGCCTTTTTGTTTTTTTTTTTTGTTTTTTTTGGAGGGGTGTGCTTGGTGGGTTGTTGATCTCTATGGAGCCGCCGGGGGCATTTCCTGACCCCCGGGGTTCCCAGGCAAGAAGGACCATGAAGACCCACAACCCCCCCACCTCTCCAAAAAAAGAAAAAAAGAGAGGAAAAAAAGAACACAAGATAAGCACATACAGTGAACCCTCGCTACTTCGCGGTTCACCTTTCGCGGGTTCAGTGCTTCGCGGGTCTAAAAAATATTCGGGGGCATTGTAGTTTCGCCGAGCGGCACGACGGGGCGCTGGAGCGGTTAGACGGCCGGCGTGGAGGAGAGTGGACGAAGAAGAGCACGTTCCCCGGGGCACGATTTGGGGCGACGTTTCGCGCGGTTCTGGACCGTGCGAGAGCTCCGGAGGAGACCGGCCGGCGTGCGTGGCAGTTAAGCCGAAGAGGAACAACTTCCGCCCGGGCATGAGAAGGAGCGCGAGGCTGTCAGTTATGAATGAATAAATGAATAAATAAATAAATGAAGAATGCCACCTTTCATTTCACAGGGCACACCGGACGGCGTACCAGCAGGTAAAAGTCGAAGTAATTAAATAAATACAAAAAGAAGTAATTGAATAAATACAAAAATAATGGCTGGGGAATAAAAAAATAATACGTTTTAATAATAATTTGTTTTGTTTTTTTGTTATAACATGAATTTCACTCTCTCTCTCTCTACCCGTATATATATATATATATATATATATATATATATATATATATTTCTTTTTTTTTTATTTTTTTATTTCTTTTTTTTTAAGCATTTTTGAAGGTGCGCCGCTACTTCGCACTTTTTTTTTTTTAAGCATTTTTGAAGGTGCGCCGCTACTTCGCGGATTTTCAGTTTTCGTGGGTGGTCTCGGTCCCCATTAACCGCGATAACCGAGGGTTCACTGTATATCGTTTCCAAAATAATTGACACAAAAAAAATTAACAACAAATTACTAACAAACCTGATAGAGGGCCCCATTAGGGAGACCCCAAAATCACGATGAGGTTTTTAGTTGTGTCGTTGATATGGACCAATGTCAGTTGTCTCTTGGGGGGCCCTGTGAGCCAACAGCAACTACCAGTAAGGGGCCACTTTGCAGGGGTTACCTGAATCATAGTCGTTGCTCACGCAGTGGAATTATTTTGTTCTTGGTTAGGGTCAATGTTAGCTGTCTCAAGGGGCCCCCTTTAGCTGGGGGCCCTAAGCCGTAGCCTGGGTTGCCTGCCTTCTTGCAGCGTCTCTGAGAGCAGAAAAAAAAGAGAAAACACACTCAGCCAAATATGAACAGAAGACATATGCAAATTCACTGAATATGTTATTGTGTCGAAACAAAAGGGGGTTAAAAAAAATCAAGTGCTCCCAAGATGGAGTGAGAAAGTGAAAAAAAAGTATATTGAAAACGAAAGAATCCTGCGCCTTCTTGTTTCTTCTCTTTTTTTTTTTCTTTTTTAGCAACGGCATCCTGTGTTCTTGGATGTGTCGTCGCCATGGCAACAGTAACTTGGTGACCTCGTTATTTCTGCCTAATCCCGCGCTGGAAATTATGGCTGCTCCACCCTTTTGCCTGGCTGCCCTGATAACATAATCATTGCAAATGAGGCAAGCGCCGGCCGATGGAGAGAGTGTGCAGATGAAGGACAAGGAGCGAGAGAAGGAAAAAGGAGAGGAAGAAAACATTTACTGCTACAAGCCACTTTCATACAGTTTATATATTTAAATAATAATTTATGCATCTATAGGTATTTCTTAGTCATTATCAAGTTTTACTTCTTATATTTATTTAATATTTAATGCATGTATTTCATGTAATATATATTTTTTCAAATCATATTGTGTTCATGTATTTATAATGGTAGTTTATTCAATATTATTCATTGTGTTTATTTATCATTTCATTGTTTTTTATTCATTATGTATTGTGGATCGACTGAATATATTGAATATATATTGAATATTTTATTATTTATTATTTTTTATTACTTATTTACTTTTTTTTATAAATTATATGTATGATTATTACATAATAGATACATAATTATATTTACTATTCATTATTTTACACATGCACTATTTCATAAGCAGATTGACTCTAAAATTGATTTATATTTTATTTTTTACAGAAGTCATGTCAAAAACTTTATATGTTCTATACACCCCGGCTAGCCTGAACACTATTATCCTTTTTTTTAAATATTGCGTTTGTGAAATATGAATTAAGCAACAAAATTCCCCCTTTTTTGTATGTATGGACTAACAATGCCGCTCAATCACAGTAGTGAGGAGTGAAACCACAGGCAGCCATCTTGCATTGCCACTCACAAAGCGCACCAAACTTGAATAAAACTCTCCTCTTTGTTTCAGGTCCTTTTCTGTCTCTCCTGCCAAAATGCCACAATGTGTGGTGTACGGTTGCACCAAAAAGGCGCATGAGCAAACTTAGAAAAACAGGTGAGCGGTGATTGGTCATTATCTGAGGCCTTAGGCACTGTGATGTCATTTCCAGTCGACAACAAGTAGCAAAATGGTGGAGTGGATTTTACTGCTTGATTCATATGCCACAGATGCGATATTAATCAGAATGCTGTCTTTAGACTAGTGGGGGTGCATAGAATATATTATTGTAAAAACATTTTTAACTGAACTTCCTCTTTAAATTCTTGTCTTTTTATTTATTTTTTTGCAATAATCCTGCGCCAGCTGAAATATTATTTATTTATTGGAATTTATATACTGTTTTGTTTAAAGTGCATTTATTATTTTATTGTCATTGAAAGCTATGAATGATTTTTCAGAATTTTTAAAAAATTATTTATTTTTTAATCATTTGTACTTCTTTATATTTTTGTGTCGGTTACTTCTGAGGGTTTGTAATGTATGCATTTTTTTGCTTTCAATCTATTTAAAAAATATATACATATTTTTTAGAAGAAACCAGCACTAGTGAACTCTGAGTTATTAAATTGTGCACTTAGTGTTAATTGTCAGTGAGCCTCTGCTAAACTGTATTGATTTCAAATCCGTCATGAGTTTATTAACGAGGCAACGTGGGCCAAGATGACCGCACGACATATTTTGTACCACCAAACCCTTCTTGCCGCCCAAACCCCTTAAATCTTAACTTTTGATGCCTGGGTCAGCGCAATGCAAACTCATCAACATCTGAATTATTGAGTCTGTGTTTGATTAGATTGATTTATTGGATTGAGCAGACTGAAAAATTGATGTCTTTTTTTTCTTCTTTTTTTTTGGGGGGGGGGGAAGAGAGCAGATAAACATGCAAACTAATACGAAATCCTCAGTCATGCCTATTCAATAATTCAGCACATTTACATACTATTATTGGCATATCTCATTACCACAGCACGAGGCACACTTATATATTCTGAAATTGTATTAGTCGGGTGGCGGCTTGCATAAATTAACATAGCTAATCAAGGACAAAAGTGATTCCCAGATATTCTCTCATTAGGAACGCAGGAGGGAAACTAGTTTTGACTCCAACGTGTGATTGGGAAGTGTATGGCGAGTTTTAATACAGATTAGGAGCAATTTAACGATCAATTCACGATATTGTAACAAAAGTAGTGAAAATTCTATCAGTGCTCTTGCGGTCTTTAAAGGAGCTTGTTTTTTCTTCTCTGGACTCCCACATCAGCAAGTAGTAGCCACTCGCATCATCCCTACTATTTAACTCCGCCCCCAAGTCGTCATGGTTATACTCAACATCGAAATTGGATGGTAATGTTTACACCTGTATGAAGTCATACTTTTTCAATTAAAACAGCTTCACTTGTATGAGAATAAATGTTTTAATCTTATGGGAACACTTTTCGTTATCACTTTGATGAAGTAATCTTTTAAATATACATACAGAAAAAAGTCAGAATTCTAACAGAGAGGTCACTTTTTTTTTTAGAAAACTTATGTTAAAAGAATAGTGAAAAAATAGATATTGTAATATTACTGGAAAACTTTTTGTAATCGAATTTTTTTTTAGAATTTTCTAAAGAATAAAGTAAGAAACATTCGTGAAAAAAATGGCAGCATAACGGCAATTTTCAGTCACAGTAACGTGATAATTTTTTCACGAAAGAAAAGCTTTCTACAAAATATTGAACTGAAGTGAACCCAGCGTAGGCGGTGCTTTTTTAAATTTTTGTCTAAATGTCCCATTATTAACACAGTTGTCCACCATTGAAATCTGAAAATACATGTAGGCGGCCATGTTTTTAAAGGGCCGGCAACAATGTTTTAATTGTGTAAGACAACCCGAAAAAAATCCATATGGAACACGCGCACGCACACCCTTTTAGTGACCCAGGATGTAAATGAGGAACACGTGTGCGTGCGTATGTGTGTGCATGCGCGTGTGTATGCGTGTGCGTGGCTGTGTGGGCGGCCCATGGGTCTGGATGATGAGGGGTGTCGTGGGGGATGTAGGGTGCGAGTGATTTTTTTAGGAGACGGTTTCCACAGCGACCAGAGTCTCAATAAGGGAACTCTATTGAGTCTTTTATGGTTTGGGGGCCTCGTTTTTTTTTTTTTAAATGAGCACTTTATGATAGACAGACAGACAGATTGATTGACGGGAGACAAACAGATAGGAGGACAGATGTGCTGCAGAGGAGAAGTGCGCGCATGTGCGTGCGTGTGCGTAATCCGTCCTAAGAGGCGACCGCACCGCTCTCAAGAGGATTAACTTGGTCAGATCCTGTTGACTGTATGGAAAGTCTCCATTTGGTCACATAGTTGGTCTCGCCTATTGTTACATAGACAACACCCCCCCCCCCCCCCCCCACCCCGCATTCAACCCCCCAGCACTGACCTGGATTTGACTGGCTTCTGCCCGCCGCAGTTTCCGCCCACACTGACTCCGAGGCTCAGGTTGTTGCATGTTTCTGCTGAGACGGAGGAAAAAAATACCAACAAGAGTACAGACAACATTCTGTAACAACACCGCAGTACGGCAGGAGTGTGCCGTGCACAATATTTTGGACATATTTAGTATGAGCTGTCTGGATTTTTATGTTGAATAAGACAATGCGACCCTGCATGAGGGGCAAAAGCAGAAGTGCCCCACCACATTGGGCGGATCATGGCACGCTAGTTCTCTAACAGATTGGTCCCCAACTACCGGTCCACGGGCTCCTTTGGACCGGGCTGCAGAGGGCCACAGAGATGGAGAAAAAGAAATTGCAATTGATTTATGTCAAGATGCTAATTGTCTCGGTCGCACTACGCTAATATTAAACCCACAAGCTTGTGAAATAAATGTACGAAGTTGCACGTACGAAGCCCGCTCTGCACAATACAATGTCATACAGAATTTGCAGTCTGTCGTGGACAAAATTTGAAAAAGCATCAGAGACAATTTTACCTACAATGATGAACCAAACATACTCTACATGATAATGGACAGCAGTTGAGAACATAAGGTAATGTGTATATTATGTTTTCTAGGAGAAATATTATTAATTGCTATGAAATATATTTTACAGGGCGGCACTGGTTATCATGATGGTCTCACAGTTAAGAGGTGCAGGGTTCGATTCCAGTCTTCCTGTGTGGAGTTTGCATGTTCTCCCCGTGCCTGTGTGGATTTTCTGCGGGTACTCCGGTTTCCTCCCACATTACAAAAAGCATGTATGGTAGGTTGATTGGACACCCTGAATTGCCACAAAGTGTGTTTGTGAGCACGGATGGTTGTGCGTCTTTGTGTGCCCTGCGATTGGCTGGAAACCAGTCCAGAATAGGCTCCAGCAGTGAGGACAAGTGGATTGGATAAGAGATGGATTTATGAAATTTTAAATGTGAAAAAAAAAAGGGAAAATTCTGCGAATAAAGTCATTTTGATCGAGATTGAAGCTATTTTTTCCCAGACAACAATCACAATCTTAGATTGCAATTTTAAGATAATGAAATATCAATTTTACACAAAAATTGCATTTTTAACTTTTTATGAAAACAATTGAAACAACTAACTAAACAGTGTTACGAGAATTACCTTTTTGTGGTGCAAGCTTTTCTTTTTTATGATCCTGACCTGGAACTAAAACACATTTTTTCTTAAAAGGTGTAATTTTACAAGAATATTTTTGGGGGGAGGAAAAGATGTAATTCATAAAACAACAAATTTGTAATTTTCAAGAAAATAAGTCAAGACTTTTTACATGAAAAATATATTTTTTCAAAAAGAAAAACAGCTTCAGAGTATTAAGTTGTCACCTTGCAAAGCTTTAAGATTGCCAGAAAAACAGAATATTTCCTAAAAAAACAAGCTGCAAACCTGAAAAAACAAACAAAAAAAAAACACTTTTTTCTTTTTTTTTTTTTTTAGGAAAAATCATTACACAAAATGTCTTTTTTAGGAAATTCTACTAACTTCCTCAGCTCACGAATGAAAAAATTTGACAAATGTTATGAACCACCAGATTGACCTTTCGGTTCTTGATGTGTGTGTGCGTGCGTGTGTGTGCGCGCGTGTGTGCGGGGGTGTGTGTGTGTGTGTGTTAGTAACAAATGCGCATGCTTTGCGAGGCGCTCTGAACAAGCAGGAACAAGAAGCTGATAGATTTCTTTCTCTCTTCTCACGTGGGTCAGATGTGATTAGGTGGGTCGTATGTGATGTCGCCCACCCCGGAAAACGCCCGCCGTCGCCGCCTCCTTTACACCCCCCTCACAACCCCCACTTCTCCTCCCCCATGCCACGAAATAACGAGTCCATTATGGCTGCCTTCCTCCTCTCTCTTGGACCTGGACTAAGAAGGTGTAAGAATGCTGCGAGGAGGAGAAGCTGGTTTGCGGCCGAGGAGGAAGGTCATGTGTAGCGCCCATAGCCTGAGGCCCAGTGGGTGGTGGGGAGGGCAGGTGGGCAGGCGGCGATGTCGAGGGGGGAGGTGTGGGTGCCGGCGAACTCCTGGCTGATGTAGTGAGGTCAATGCTTCTACGACCTATGAAGAAAATATTCCCCTTTCTATTCATCTCAATGTGGTTCAGGATTATCTAAAATCTCATTCGGTTTCCAAAATTTGCTCGTGTACAGTGTCTATAAAAAGTCTACACACCCCATTTTCAAATGACAAAAGGGCAATCGTTTAAAAACTTTTTCCACTATTAATGTGACCTATAACCTGTAGCACTCAATTGAGAGAGAAGAATTAAACAACAAAGAAATGTTTTTGAGAGGCTACTGAGATGTGGTTGCACAAGTGTGCACACCCTCATAGTCAGCCGGAACTGGGGATAGTCAGTGTTAGTACAAATCCTCCAGGCTTTTACCAGAAAGAAAACCAATGTCAGGAAAAGACAACTAGAACATCTGAACTTCATTTGGGGTGAATTAGCGACACTTTAAATGGTAGCAGTTTTGTGCTGACATTAATATGAGCTTGAATGTGATTGGTAAATTCCAATACTACATCCCAGATTAGAAGCGGGTGTTCACACTTGTTTATTTTCCAAAACATTTCCTTTTTTCTATTGGTGGAAGTAATTTAAAAATAATTAATATTGGTCTAATTTGTTTATATAACAAAATCCTGGCATTTGAATAGGGCTGTGGAGACTTTTTATATCCACTCTAAATAGGAGGTCTCTACTTGAGAAGAGGCTTTTATTTTCTCCACATAGCTCCCAGGAACATCAAAATGGACACACACAACATTGCGGTGTGACCACACGTCAAAGTCCAAATAGTAGCGGATAGACACCCACTTCAAATCGTGCCTCCCTTCTCCCACCAGGAAAATAAATAGAAACTAAGCCTAATTACTACAGTTCACTGACAAACTTTTACAAATTAGCAGCTGTCCCTATTTGAACTCAGTTGCTAACCAAAACAGTGGCACATGAAGAGTGTCTCGGATCTGATCACAGTAAAGGGAGTCTTTAATTACACAGACAAATAAAAGGGAAATGCGATGAATATTTTATTAATAATAATAATTAATAATAATATTAATATTTTCTAGCTTATCCAAAACAACAATAAATAATTGTAATGTACTTTTAAATCATAAAAAAATAGCAAAAACCAAACCGTTTTGCTCAATTTTTGGCTTTTTTGTGCTGCTCCTGGTGTGTGCAGCTTGGCCAACTGAGGGCAGGAAAATCATGTCAAATGGATAGACTGCAGTGTATGGAAACGTCTCTACACAGCTGAGCTCAGTCGGCCCACGGTAGTAAATATAGTTCTTGGCGGAGAATAAAGAATATATGCATGTGAGTGTTACTATTGCATTTAGATATCTGTCACCTAAATGGTTTTAACACCGCAAAACACATGCTATTTGTTAGATCATCTATTGCATTTCGCATTATGTGTTTGTATTAAGATAGTTGACTTTCCTGTAAGGCCAGGGTATGATTAATTTACACATGTAATTCTCTCTGTTTTATGCTCAGTCAGACAGTAAAGTTCAAACGGGAGTGCCAATAAGCATCTTAAAGCCCTCTTTTTGGAAAAAAAAAAGTAACATTTTTACCATCTGCCCAACTACTGCTTGTGTGAAGTGAGTTTGACTGAGGTTACTACCTCTACAATGTGTTAGTTAAAATAAAAAAATAAAAAATCGGCCGAGCAGCAACTTGTATCATGGAAAATTCAGTTGGGTCACTCCTATGTTAAGGCACTATTTTTCACTACTTTTGTCTCAATTAAATTCTTCAACTGACTTCAGCAGACTCCTGGCATCAAGAGCCACACAAAAACAGCAAATAGGTGAGTTTTTAAACAAATAACGGTAGATAGGTTAAAAATAAATTAATAACCCCACGAATCAGGACTATTATAAAAAAATGCAAATAAAGGCTTCTCCATCTGAAGTTGAGAAAAGACCTCCCCTTCGCGACCGTTTGTATGAAGCAGTGTCATTGTAAATGGCTGCAAGTGACACAACTAAGTATTAAAAAAAAATGTTGCCTAGTTGAGTGAAACTTTTGGTTTCATGCATGAACAGGCACAGCGTGCAACGAAGGACGATGTGGAGCGGCTCCTCCTCCTCAGCACATTATTTATTCATTCACATGGATTTCTCTCTTTCGCACTCCACATCTCATGCTGCCTTGAACTTGAGAGACTCCCAACCTGATGTTGCCTTACTTGGAGAAGGGGAGTAAGGAAAAAAAAAACATATTCCACATCCACGCCGACCTTGCGCTGCCAGTCGCTGGCTTCAGGGCCATTTAATTAAATCACGAACTTATCACTCGAATTTTTAATTATGCTCCCGCCACGCCACGGCTACATTTGTCTTGGGACTTTTGTGCCATCTAGAGGTCAATAAGGGTATGACAAGCTCCCCCCACAGAGCAAAGGGTACCCCATGATGAAAGGTAATGAAGGAGGAATTATTTTCATGGGTACATATTTATATTTTATGGTTATGTTACAATAATATCATCAGTGAATATTAGTCATATGTATTACTATTATAATAATAATAGTGCTTGTGACTTTGACCAAGAGGTTAGATACACCCAGGATTATTGATGGGATTCAAACTCTGAACTTTAGAACTGTGAAGCAATCAAGCTAACCATTAGTGCTCTATGATGCTACTGAAATGGCATACCAGGGGTCCTAACAATAATGAGCCTTTTTTTCCCATATTTTGAGAAAGGCTATTTTTGACCAATAAATCGTAGTGGCGATTCAATCAGGGTTTTATGCTGCCAAATTTGATCATCCATAAATCTGATTGGCCGATCTTTAACATGTGCAGTGTTCAAATGGAAGTCAACTTAAAAATGGTCTTGATAATATGTTCTATGCGGCCCCATAAACACGGTATTATGTTTAAATTTGCATTTCTTTAAAGTGAATTATGCACCAAAATCCACTCCTTTTTATCCATCTCAGGGTTTGCCACTTGATGTCGACGGAAAAAGACATCACAGTTGCTTGGGGCAGGTAATGACCAATCACGGCTCAGCTCTCAAACATCACATGACCAAACGCGGGGAAACAACTGAGCCTGAGACCTAAGCTACTAATCAAAATGCCAGGTGCGCATACAACATATATTTGTAATGAAAAAAAAACTTGAGTAGGCTTTCCCTTTAACTCTCAAGTAATCATTAAAGTAACAAAGATACTTTCAAAGGTAACTGTGGCAACACTGACCGCAGGGTACAACTACACATGTTTAATTGTTCCGAATACTATTACAACAGCTTTAAAAGTTGCCTTCGTTTGAGAAATGCTGACTTGACCGCAACAAGCACAACTCTGATACACTCGCAACATAGAAGACGACGACTACAGCGCTGCCAGGAAGCCAAGAGGCGAGTGGGGGGTTACTGGGCTTTTTTGGGGGGGGTGACTTACTCTCACGCAACACATGTGGCGTCTGGTCCTCGGGAGGCGGAGAGGTCCTTCCCCTAAGAGCTCGGGTTACACGCGAACCGCCGCCGCCCTGGGATAACCACTACCATCTGGCCTCACCTTCCATGTGCACCTCGATGGCTTCCACATGCAGGGCACCTCCTTGTCACACACACATAAAACATGCAGTCATTTTGCACAAATGGGCACACATAAAAAAAAAAAGAAAAAAGAACACAACTTACCATTGTTCTCTTTAATATGTAGAAGTCCTTCAAATATAGTAACACAATCGTCCTCATATCAATTTATTGATAATTTGTCACTTTTAAATGACCAATGCCCAATTTGGTGGGTTTTTTATTATTTTCACATTAATGGCATGTCTGTAATGCGGAAACCCCATGAACGTAAGAATCAAACATTCCTTACATTTTGAGGTATTTTAACTCTTTAAGGACACAAAAAAACTCAAATGATTTCATGGTGACCATCCCATTCAAAGTATGCTGCAAAATGTCAAACTTTTTTCTATTTTCTGCAAAGGTGTCTTGATATAGAAATAAGCGTCACTCTCGATGAAAGAAATAATAATAATAATATTCCCTTTATTAGTCCCACAATGGGGAAATTCGAGATTCGAACCCAGGCCTCCTGGGGAGACTGGGTCCTGAACGCGGCGCCTTAGACCACTCGGCCATCCAAAGTGTGTGTGTTTGTCAACGTAACAAAAAAAATAAATAAATCAGCCGGATAGAGAGTGGGCCAGCCTGCATATTTGTAAAAGTGGACCCCCCCCCACACACACTTGTGGTTTGGCATCTGCAGATTGGCAAAATTGGGTTTAACTGTCTGCTCTAGCCATGTAAACGGGTTATTCCAAATGACTCCGAAATCTGAATTTTGACCTTAACCCGATATATTGAGTCCGTAGTCATTCAACATTGATTGGACTCTAAGATGGCTGAATCCAATTTGCACTTGGAGATGTCAGGCAGTCTTGGGGTTTACACACTTTTTCCACCCTGCACATGGTATGTCTGATAAAAACATAAAATTGCATCATTTGTATTAATTAATAATAACTGTTTATTTTTATACCTTCAAGAAGATTAGATGACATCTTATGAGCAACTCGTTAATTCAGTTAATTCCACTGGGTTCAAACACATTTTCTTGCAAGGGTATGCGGATTATCTCACAATCGTCATGTAACGATAGATTGGATATCGACGCATTGTATTCTCAAAGCTGATAACAATGAAACAATGCCCACATTTCAACAACAATACACCCAGTGCCAAGTGTACTCACGCATATGCACATTCATTCCGCCCCATACTTGCGCACACACGATGCAAGGTTTTAATCAAGAAATTCACCCCAAGAAAGGGGCAGGGGTGCGGGGGAAGGGGGTCAGGGATATTTGTTTGTGAGGGGTGGAGGGGGCGCTCTCAGGGTTGACGCACACAATGAATCACGAGTGGGTCGCCTGAAGCCGAGAGCCTCGACCCCCCCCAAGCCAATAATGCTAAGTGTGAAAGGCAATCTCCCATATATGCTTTCAAGGAAGCAACTGAATCAAAACAGGTCACGTACATATTTTCCCACGTTGACGTTTTGTTTTGACTTTGTGGATGATTTAACTGGGACAAGAATGAAACATAGAAAAGAGCACAGATCACATGTCAAGGTCATGATGTGTTCAATATTTTTTTATTAACTGTTATGACCTTTTTTTTTTTTTTTTATCAGTTTTACCGAAACAAATTTAAATAAAAGGTGACTTTCTCCAAGTTTTGAACATTCTTAAATTTGCTTTATAAAAGGGGTAAAACAATGACAATTTGAAATCAGATTTGGAAAAAAAAGGGAATTTTGATTTTAATTTAAGGTCATATTGCCGGGTCTTAATCTCCAGTGTGAGGTATAAGATAAAATGGATACTGGAAAAATCCTGCACACTCCTGTTCAAATACCAGGTTTTATATGTATATGTATATGTATATATATATATATATATATACATATGTGTATATATGTTCCGGTTTCTTCCCACATTCCAAAGACATGCTTGGTAGGTTGATTGAACTCTCTACATTGGCCCCAGGTGTGAGTGCGGATGTTTGTTTGTCTCTGTGTGCCCTGCGATTGGCTGGGAACCAGATCAGGGTGTACCATGCCAACTGCCCGAAGACAGCTGGGTTAGGCTCTAGCACCTCCGCGAAAGCCCACACATGGAAAATGGCTGTGCTGTATGCCATGACTAGTGTAGAATCTGTGTCAAACGTGACATGTGCATGGCATGCTGTGGCAACCACCAACAGGAGGGAAACATAATAAAATTAGCATTTTCTTTTTTTAACCACGCCAACCTGATATTAAAGGACTACAAATCTAGATCCAGCAACTTGGGTCAAAATTTCAACCCAATGTGGTCGCTTTGCTTAGTTAGTAACAGCATTTTATCCAATTTGGGTTACTTTTGACCAAGCGGTTTTAAGAGGGCACAGCATCCACTGCCTGCCTCTGATACTAAGACATAAATCCCAGGGTCAACTTCGTCGCCCCAACAGTCCGTGTCAGTGACGTACACCTAAAAGTGACTCTCAGTGTGCAGCAGCAAAGCATCATGGGAGGTGGCGCTCACGCTTGTGAATGATCCCGCCACCTCGAATAAATACATATCGGCTCCTTCAGGGAACCGGGCCCCGCTTTTGCTTCTTCCTATTAATTCTCAGCAGCAGTGATTTATCGCGGCGAGCTTGTCAACAGCCATGCGTGCGCTCCCACGGCAGCACGCCGTATACGAGAAACAGCGAGAGTTTAACACTCCGCCTGTTTATGAGCACTAGCCTCCACACTGGTGCTGCTGCGGAATATACGAGCTGCTGTTGTGCACACAACTGAAAACAGGCCCGTTGAAATAATCTATTGGTCATGGAATGGATGCAAGCGCGCATTTGCATTCGCCAAGGTGAGAGGGAGGCGAGCTAAGAGCAGTGTGTAAATTATTTTTATGCCCAAACACAGTCGTGCACAGTCGTGTAGGCGTGACTCTTGATAAATATTGCCATCTAGTGGAGGGAAATATACTGCATGCTTAGAAAAAAAATAGTACCATACCGTGTATTCACTCAAAACACTTCATTGGTTCCACAAGCAAGAATAAGAGTTGTATCAAAAATGTTCGGAAATATGATGATTTTGGTGTCATTTAAAGGGAACTGTACAATTATTTTTTATTGAATCACGATCTCTGTTGAGAGAGCAAATAATTGAGTCGTGTTTAATGTCTATTAATTTTATTTTTATTGAAATATGTATTAATTATGGGGGTTTAAGCTGTTATGTCCATTTTGGTTACCTTAAGTCAACATTTTAGAATCAGCTTTCAGTGTAATGAATATATAATAAAATAACATTTAGAATAAAGCTCAGGTTTGATTGCCATATTGCAAATACTTTATTTATATTCCACATTTCTTTCTTAAAATATATACTACCAAGTTATTGTATATATAAAACATCTGAGGTTTTGGTTACCTCATGTGGCAACCTGAGAGGTCAGCAAAAGATTAGCAACAGCTTTCCGTGTAGGGCATTAAAATTAGAACCACAATAATTAATTAAATTGGTGGTGCTCATAAGTGAGCATTATTATTTTGGTCACTGGCTCTTATTAGAATGTGTAGCTAATATTTTGTCCCATCACATGTATTCACACCAATAAAACCCACCTTTGAACATCACATTGGTCCTTTTATTATGATATATTTTATAATCATGTTGACAAGCAGCCAGAGCCTAACAGCAATAGTGACATCCAAAGCTAGATGGCGCTGTTTTGCTTCATGTAACACTGAACTCTTTACCCTCTCCTTTTTTCTCCCCTCGCTTGCCTTCAAACTCCATCACCTCCTGATCCTCCTCCTCTATCTCCTCTCCGTGCTTATCTTCCATTCTCCCCTCGACGACAATGCTGCCACTGCGGTCCGTCTGTCCGTCCTTTACGGCGCCGCAACAGCCTGAGTTTTCCCGCCGGAGGTGAGCAGCTGCATCAGGCTGCCTGACGCCGGTCTGTCGGTGCCTGTGGCCCAGTTGAAAAACGTTCTGAGGCGGGCAGGGGAAGGACGAGAGGAGGGGTTAAAAGATGGCTGCAAACACCTTCAAATAGAGATTCTGTATCAGAGTGGAACCTCCATATTTGTTCACGGACATCGGTGGGATTGTGAAACGATTTTTCTCCGTTGGAGATAATGAAAATGTATATTAGTGAGCATTCTAAAATCTCATGTATGTTTAAAAACAAGTGAGTCAATAGCTGTGATTCTCAACATGATGAGCAGAACAAAATTTCATTTTATTGATTTTTTTTGCCGAGCAGCAAGACAAGCCTGCTGCAAAGAGGAAAAAACAGTAACTGACGCCCTCTAATACTGCTTCTAATTGCCTATTATGTTTAACCCACAAATAAACCATATAAACAACAAACAACTATGATTCCAAAACATTTCAAATAATTTAAAATCCATCTTAATTTATCATCTTGGTAAAAATGACATAACCAACGTTTCTGTGAATTTCTTTTCAATTTAGACTCATTTGAATCATTAAACTCACCCAAGGACATTAGTGCCATCCCTGAGAAACGAACATGACATGAGGGTTAACGCAAACTCTTTCAGTGCTGACAAATACACCATGCCAGGAATTATGAGGCAAGCTAATTGCGCGCAAGGTCATCGCGCTAATAAAAAAGGACAATGATTGAAATGATCGCCATCACTTTTCATTTCCCCCACCGGTTGGATTCTTTTCTATTTGCGTGGCTCGGACCCTCAACTAATCTCGATTTAATCCCCCCGCCGGTAATCTGGTGTGGGTTTTTTTTTTTTCTCCACACATCCGGGATCTCTTAAAAGGCATCTGCAATCGTTCTCGTTTTAAAACAGCCACCCAGAAAACAATATGAACCACTGCTTTCATTAAAAAAATTAAGTCACTTTACTTGAGTTTAGTTAACTGTTGCCAACATAAAACCTAAATTATCTGTTTCTTATTGAATCATATTTGTACTTCTTCAACATCGTATAAGTAATAAAACTATTACTGTGCCTTAATTAATAGATTGTAGATCATTATAATAAGAGGTTATTGGTAGTGATAATGTAATAAACTCATACTTACTCAGCAACATATTCCAGAGGCGTCCAGGTGCCGAAATCGGCGTCTGGCATGAACTTCCTGTTCATAGGCGTATCCAAGGTAACCCTGTTGTGAAATGGAGGCAGGTGACAATCAACTCATACATATAACATAATACAACTTACTGAAAACCATAAATAATCGTTTTTATTAATCGTAATTTCCATACCAATCAAAAATAATCAGGAGTATTATTTTGCCCAGCCCAACCTCTCAGTCAATCAAAGATGAACGTATCACATCACCTTTGTAAAGGCAGAATTTGGGATGTCATTGCATTGTGCGGGTGTGCCTAACGTTGTGGCCTGAGAGGGAAAACAAAAGGCTGCCACATGCTTGCCTTATGATGCCAGGCTGCTTCAGTCATGTGACCAATGTTCATGCGTGGGGGGGTGAAAAGCAGCAGAAATGCAAGTCATTGGGCTAATGCAAAACAGATGAGACAGCTTCCCTTCAATATGCTGCCGCTGCTGCTGCTGTTGGTGGAAAGGGCAACTGAATGCAAGACACAACGCAAGATGCAAAAAAAAAATATATAAAATAAAATAAAATAAAATACAACCCTAATGTTACGATGCCGACAAAAGCACACCATTCAGCTAAGACAGACCCAACAGACATCTGCCATTTGCAACCTAATTTATGATGATTGTCTGATGCTTATCTTTGCTTTGCGCCTTATCTGTCCATCTGTGACGCATGTAGAACATGGCTAATAAAAGCAAAGCAGGCTTTGTCTCACAAAACGTTCAAAATATGCTTGTTCATTTAATGGCAGATTTTTAAAAAAAATCATTACATTTCCAATACATTTTTACTTTTCAATATTTACATTTCTTTATTTTACCGGTAATTGTTTGTTTGAGCCGTTTTATTTCCGTTTTGATTGCATTTATTAATATCGATATCTATCAAGGCGGAGGCCTTCATTTAAGACCATTTTGTAAAACTACAGAACATTGTCAGCGCTATATTAAAATATTCACTGAGTTGAAAATGAAAAATGTAAACTTAAAAAAAGCTGAGAGACGGTATCCATGACTTGGTATGTGATGTTTTTTTCTTTAGCAGCAGAAATCAAGTGAGCTCCACAGAAAACTTTTTTTGTAGAGGTTGACACACCTGCTGACTATTTTGTGGTCCGGCATCTAGAAGTCAATTATAATTGAACCTAAAACACAAAGTTTGCACGACAACCTGGGAATCATTGCAATTGAGGACTTACGGCAAGATGGCCACCGCGGCAGCCCCGGAAGGCATCCCGCTGTTTTTGCCTGCCAGACTCCGACATAGCTGGTGCACAGCGGCCTTGGCCATCCCGTAGCCCATCATGCCTTTGGGTCAACGAAGGAAATAGGTGGGGGGAAAAAAACAAGAGGAATTGGATGAAAATGTTTTGTAGCTTCAGCATCTGGATGCACTAAACAGCCTCCCCCACCATGTACAGTGGCTTCCCAAAGAATCCCAGGAATTCCCGACTGGCGCAGTCTCGTGGCATGCCAATAAAGAATGGACCAATGGTGGCGAGGGGAGTTTTCCTTCAATTTTGGAAGAAACGTTAAAAGTCCAAGCTAGAATAGATGTTATGTTGGGGTCAGGCTGGGGGCACGGACCTCTGCTATCAGACAGGCTGCAGGTTCGATCCCCTTGCACTATTGACAATGAGCTAATGAGAACATTTGTTCAATAGACTAATGGTGTCCAATGTGTAACTAATGCTACAAGGAAGTTGCCTTGGCAATATCAATAAAAGCGAAATACCGTACATATTTTTAAACACAATCTGACTTTTTAGACAGTGTGTAGGAGGTAAAAGACGATGAAGTTATCAAAATTATCAAGGGCAGTGAATAGGGATCTTTTTAAACACTCGAATGACATATTAATATTAATATTATTTTTATACTTAAGTTTGTTTTGTTATATTAACATTTACATTTTAGTTTAAGTATTTTATAAATAGAATATAATTGCTATTTATTTAATATTTCATGACATAATTTTGCTCATAATGACAATTATATTTAAATTTAAATTGTATTATATTCATAATATTGAGTTTTCTTAAATTAATATGTTCATTTCTGTATTAATTGTTTCAGTTTTATGGAAATGTATTTTTTATTTTACAACATTTATTGTTATTACTCAGAGTAACTGCAGTTCAGTAACAGTTGCCACAATTTATTTTTTTTTTTTTATATTGCTATTATTGTGCCTTTTCCTGAAATAACTTTTCTGATTTAGGATCGACTAAAAACATGAAGGGCTTCAAACTCAGAGTCACCTGTTGCTTTTGCATATACTTGATAGTCCATGAATGAGGGAAGAGAACAATTTATTATTTTTAAACATGAAAACTTTATTCTATACAGCTAAAAAGTTTGCAGCAGAGTCTCCCCACATGAACTCCGGCCAGCTACTTTCTAAATATTGACTCAGCCTCGCTTTGCCAGTGATCGAAACAAAGCGATTGGGTCGCGGCCAGGTCAGCGCGCCGGCTGATGGACAAACGGGCCTATCAGAGCATTGACTTTCTGTTTACAAAGCACAGAATTGTCCATTTTTTCCCTCTTGCTCAGATCCATTTTATCGACATATCTTCCGATAAGAAAGTCGATTCCCTACGGTGCTTTCTATTACACGCATTATCAGTATTGACAAGCCGGACAACACACAGATCAATACGCTCACATGGATGAGAATGGTAAACACACACAAACGCACAAGAGTAGACCTCACCTCCGGTCCCTGACAGAGCGGCTTTGGCCCCCGCCAAAGTCAACAGACCTCCTGGCTTCAGGTGCATGGCCGCCAGGTGGGTGGAGATGGTGGAGGTCCACACGCTCTGTTTCCACATTAGATCTGTGTTCCTGTACATGTCTGAAGAGCAAAAACACATGATTACAATGCCCTTATAATAGACACAGGAGTTCTCAAAGTGTATCCTAGTAAAATGTTCGTTTTTAGAGGTGTTATCCCGGGGAGCTGGTAAAAAAAAAAATAGCCATCACCACCGGTTTCACTAATCCAAATTGGCTGAACTTGTCTATAATAACACGCACGAAAAAGACCCTAGACCCCATGCCCAAAATTGAACAGAAAGATGGTCATTTTGATTTAGAAGCAGCCATTTTGGGGTGAATTCCGTGGGCTCATACTTTGCCGAACCCCTACAAGCAAATCTATCCAATTAAGTCACGATCAGAAAGAGAAACCTTAGACAGATGGGTTGTGCTAAATTTCCAAGCGTTTTAGCCCACGGCAACTAATATATGGCATCAACGTTTGATCATTATTTCCACCATTAGCCACATGAAAAGAAATGCTTAAATTGTTATTGTGCCCCATTACACTCATTTTAGGGGGTATAAGGGCATTGTGTTATGGAAATATAAATTTTATAAGTCTCGCATACAAATAATTCGTTCAACGTAGTGCTTGCTCACCCATCAACTGTGAGACATTTGCTGAAATTCTTGACTCAAACCCGTCACAGACATTTTATTAAGACACCAAGGATACAATTTTAATTGCAGGGTAACGTTCACAAAATCTCATCAAATTTATAAATCAGATTTTATTTAGTTTCAGTTTTGCATTCACAAAGCAACGCATGTTGAGCTCTTACCTTTGGAACTGCAGTTTCCTCCTGCCCATCCACCGGCGACACACAAAATGGCGTCTACCTTCTGCTCCCTAAGCAATTGGGCTACATCTGATGTGACCTATAAATATATATTGATAATATGCTTTTAAAAATTCAGTCCAGACATCAAAAGCAAGTCATGCGCTCTTGGGCTAGACGGGAGGGCAGTAAGTAACTTTTTTTTTTTTTAATGATAATCTGTATCAGCTGATGTCTGGGGTCACAAGGCATCTTAACAACAAGCGATCTTTGAAAAATAATCAAAGCAGTCAATTCATCGTCTTTTTTATTCAAATGTATAAATAATTGAATTGTTGGATGTTGAATGTATAATTGTATACCAGCAATAATAGACCATAAATAAATTACTTGTGCTATCATTTTACATAATATTATTTGTTAGTAGTAGGAACAAGCACTGCTCAGAGAGGGTTTTTAACATTTCTACTGACATTTAAAAATAAATGAGCCTTTTGTTCTCCGCCTGAGCAGGCATGAAAAGGCAAAAATGAAATGAAAAACGGTACTTAAACGCATCACTAGCCAGCTAAGAAACAGACGCCAGCTAAACCTGACAGTTCAGCAGGTGACTTGAACGCAACACCATCACAGAAACAGACGCTCCTGATGGTAACGCAACTCCCCCAAATAAATAAACGTGCTCAACGTATATTAGCACCACGTTGTATAAATATTGAAGTTCATGGAGTTTAGGGCAACCTGAATGAATCGTCACCCGCTCTCTGTTATCACCCACCTGGCCAGCCTGCTCGCAGAAGGAGTCCGTCAACTTGACGATGATGTTCTCGTTAGCCTCCTCGTTAGCACCCATGTCGATATTGGCAACCCACTAGTCGGTTAGAAGGGTGAAAACTCTATAATCCACATTTTTGTTAATAACACTGTGGTAAAAATAAAAAGTTGAACTAGTGGATAGCTGTCCGTTAGCCACCGGGTTAGCCTGTTTGGCTAGCACGCGTCCACTCACCCATCCTTTGGATTTGAAATGCTGGACACACTTGGAGCCCAGGGCGCCTTTTCCACCGTAAACTATCACTTTGTTGGCAGCCATGCGTCCGCCGGATGGAGAAGCCAGGGAGTGAGACGAAGAAGAGGCAAGCAGCCGGCGACGAGGGGAAAATGGAAAGAGAAGAGGAGGCGGCACCCTGAGCGAGCAACAGGTTGGTGGAGCGGAGTTGGGGATGCGTTCAGGAAACAATGTGATTTTCCTTTTCGTATTGATCGTCCGCTTTATGATTACCATGTATGTACGTACAAAACTTGAAAAGCGGTTTTACATTAAGCCTATTCATCAAACAATGGTAAAAGAAATGTAGTTATAATTTACTTGAGTGGTACCGACTAACAAATAAGAAAGATCAAGTGGTTGTTTTGATATCCCACCTGTCTAAAAGGACGTAAAGTAACATGTCTCCCGAACATCAGGTTACAGGTTAGTGGAGTGGAATTGATGGGTGCATTTATGTACACACCGAAACCCCCTATTTCGTATTCATCTTCTGCTTATTTGAGTGATACCAAGTAACAATTTAGCAAGATAAATTTGTTTGTGAGATACCCTACGTTTTAAAAAACAAACAAACTCAAAGACACAGTGTATATGATGATTTTTTTCCAATGTTCATTCATTATAAAACCCACTATTAATTTAAATAATATCCCCAAAAATGTATGTTCTATCAGATCAACACCCATTTTTAATATAATCATTGGTCTAGTAATCGCTGATTATATTATATGGTTCGCGACTCATTGTACAGGACGCCGATGTGCCATCTTTCTGCGATTCATACCTGAAGGAGATAATCACCGAATCACAAATTTGTTGGATCAATGACTACCGTAATTGTAACAAATGGCACGTATTTTGTCTCTTGAGGGGATACCACAAGTCGTTGGTGATGACTTATTGCTTCTTTGCTCTGCAAAAGAAATTGGTGGTAGGCTTGTGAAGTGTGGTCCCTCTGTGGGACTGTACTTCATGTAATTAAAAATGTACGCACTTCGAACTGAGGTCATTGCATTCTATTAATTAACCACTATATAGCAAAAAAAAATTCTACACACTGCCCCTTTAAAGTGCCGTGTCTCCTGTTGCAGATTTGATGTGTTCGGTGACACGTCGTAATTCCCGATGTTCTTTTGCTTTACAATTGTTTTTTGACAATCCGGGAATAAAACTTTTGTGTATCCCCTCATGAAATTTTTACAAGTGTATTATATACTTCGCCTAACCATCAAGGGGTGTCGATAGAGGAATTTGTTTACCTGAGCAAAAGGTCAAACTTTGATTAAACTATCAAAATTATTTAGATTTTTAGGGGGTCCATAAAAGGGACTTTTTTATATAGATTTATTTATGGCTATTGTGGGTTGTTTTGTGCCAACAGTCTCATTTTCATTCGGCGGGCATTGCACATTGCTGGTGAGATGCTGATGACACAGCAGAGAGCAGCATCATTGTTGTCGTTATCTGCACTGTGTCAATGTTACATGCCACACGCTCATGAATAATACACAACATTGTGTATGCAAGGCTCTGATCTATATCACATTTTGCTCTATGACAAATGCATATGCACTCTGCTGTGAATGCAGAAGAACAGAAAGATCCGGAGATGTCCTATTGTTAAACCACACAACATTATGGTGCAATCGTGTGCGAGATTCTACCAAACTGATGATTTTCGTTTTGCGAAAAAGACCATAGAGGAACCACAAGCAAAAGTAAACTGGAATGGGAATGGCGATTTAAGAACACAATATCGTGGCGTAATAATTGTCCTTAAAGCACAAAACGTGGAGCAACCAATCTTCGATAAAGCCAGGGTTTTGCATTTTATATTAGAGTTAGTATATATCCATCCTTCCATTATCTGTTCCGCTCATCCTCACAAGGGTGAAGGGGGGTGCTAGAGCCCAAGAGTTAGTATATATTTCATTTTTCTTGTTTTAAATTCAGTTGGTTTTAATTCGTGTTTTTTTGTTTTTTTTTTTAGAGCAGGTTTGTTAGTTTTAATTTTTTTCAGAATGCATCTTTTTAGTTAAGTTTTAGTATTTTTTTAACAACTCAATTTAAGTCTGCTGGAATGTTAATCGTTGTTAAAGCACACATTGTGGAGTGACCAGTTGTCATTGAAGCGCACAGCGTTGTAGCGGCACCAAGCATTGATCAAGCCCACAGTATTGTGCAATCCAATTGTTCCTCTAACATACACTATTTTGGAGTGAAAAATTGGTGTTCAAACACACAGCATTGTGGAACACCCAGTTATCACAGAAAAGTTCAACATTGTGGTGCAGCCACATTATAAGAGTTAACAAAACTGTTTAAGCACACAACACTGTGGGTTGACAATATATGAGAGTTTACTGGAAAGTTTTTCTTTTTTTATATATATATTTATAAGCACACAATATTGTGGAACGACCAATCGTCTTTAGAGCATATGACATTGGGGAGCGACCACATTGCCAGGAACTAATTCTAAACGGCCGCTATGAAGCAACATTTCTGACTATTATATTGAGAATTATACCTTCCCAGCGATTGTTTCATTTTCGTGGTTGGGCTGTTTTCTCCTTCAGAGAAGATGAGGGGGAAGTAGGAGGCAGCGATCCAGAGGCGAGACATTCATTATTGTCAACTGGCTGCACCTGCAGGAGGCGCGGAGACACGCGTGACATGTTGCCGGCGTCCGCCTGTCAACAAACATCACATTAGCCCGGCCGCCGCCGCCCACAACAGGAACCAGAAGTTTGGATTAATGACGACAGCAGCAAACTGCTTGTTATGCCCCTTGTCGTTGGAGTGGTGACACCTGCCGCAACATTAGGTACACTTACGCAATCTAATGAGATCCAATCGCAAGCCCGGTGTCACAAAAATCTGCTTTTTGTTTGTTGCTGTGGCTTTAGAGCCGTGGTGTCAAATTAATTTTCTTCCCAGCCCACATGTTTGTTTTGGTTTTTGTTAGAGGGCTTGAGTGAAAATGTCTTTTTTAATTTGTTTTTTTAAACAAATTGATTTGAAATGACAAGTCAAGGAAAATATTGGCAAGCAAATATTGTAGTGAATAACATTTGTCAATTAATGTTACAAAGCGATTTAGAGGAGATGAATACTTGTAAAACCTTGTAAAGATGAGGAATTTTGGCAGTTTCAGTTGGCATTTTAGGGCTAAATGAAAATACCAGCTCTGTTTAGCTACAAACATGAAGTGGATATTTTGTGTGCAAAATAAAAAGATGAGTTGGGCCAGATCTGATGTGTGACAACTCTGCTATAGAGGCATACTTTGCGGCAAGATATGGTATCAATCTGATACTATCAGCAATAGCAAGATTTGTTATCGAGACAAGTAAATGCAAGGCATCTTGATCCGATACCAGGTAACTCCATAACCACTTTCAACGATAGCAACATTTGGTATCAAGCGGATATGAAGTAAATACTGGGCGAGTGTCAGCATTAATCCGAAATGTAAATGTAAGGCCAGTATTGGTATCTGTAGATTGAATATTCCTCTGATATGAAGTAGGCGACAGTATCACTATAGTATCAATCCTATTTTAAGTAAATGCATGGGGCAATAATAGCACCGGCATGATTTCGTTACGATACCACTGTACGTAAACACGAGGCCTGTGTCTGTGATAGCAAGTTTGGTTTTGATCATGTACAAAGTAAATACAGAGCAGATATTGGGAATGGCAAGATCAGGTATCGGTCTGATACGAGTTGTTATGACCATGATACGCAGTAAACAACAGGGCTAGCGTCGTAAGAGCAAGGTTTGGTATCAAGCCGATAATAAGTAATTGCAGGTATATTTTTGATATCAGTTAAGGGGATATTAGTATCATTCAAATACCATGTAAAATAGTCAATGTTGTGGATACTGATGCATTGTTTTAATTTGATTATTTTACAGAAACAATAGTGTACTATCTAGTAAGATTCGACTTTTTTTTAAAACCTTATGTGGTTGTATTGAGTGGTATTCATTTTTGTGGCTCTTAAAATGTCTTTACCTCAGCCAACACTAGATGTCCCCATGAGGCTTTGCTAAAAGTCCAAGCGTCTCTCTTTGCCAGCAGCACAATCCTGAATTCATGAAGAACGATGCAACTATCTTTTACAAACAAGTTTAATGTAGGCTCACATGACAAGTTTAATTATGAAGCATATGATGCATTTTAAAAAATGCATTTAAAAAAAAAATGGGGCATTCATTGAGATGACTGCACCATTTCAGAGCCGTGTTCACAACAATGAAAATACTGTCTGTCTCTAAATAGTGTACATTGTTGAAAATGATTCTTTCCATCTTAATAGTGAAAAGCTGCAGCAAAGTATTTAATAGAAGTCATGAATACTAAAGCACATGTTCATTCTGTTTTGGTTTTATTTAAGTTTGAGCAAATTTCAAAGGTCTGAAATTTTCAGGACTGTGTTTATTTAGATATTCAAGATGGAACGTTGATGTGATCAGTGTTGGATGTATAGTGGAAACAATGACGATGAATGAGTAGCATTTCCTCGACAAAATAAAAAAAACATATACTCCTACTCCAAAATTGGTGTCAGAAGTGTGGCCCCAAACCAAATTTGTCTTCAGGATAGATGACAAGCCCGCCCCATAATTTTTGTCCGAAGTGTGATTCGAGAACCAACAAGGAATTTGAGATAGATTTTGCTCATTCACCAACATTGGTGTTTGAAGTGAGATTCAAAACCGACGTATCAGAAAGCGTGTTTCAAAGTCATAGTGTGTTGTCAATCTCGAACATCTCTTTCGGTAAACAAACAGTGTCATTGGTCCGTTATGGTCACATGATCATGACACAGGCTGCCATAGTGCTGAACATAGCTGGGTACTTTCTCTTACAGGGGCTAAAAAAACTAACCTTGGTGTGACGATGCACATACAGCAATCAGCTGTGGGTCTGCATGAGACCTTGAATAGGTCCATACCCCGCCCCAAAATTGGCATCAGAAGAGGGCTTTGAAATCATGAATGCCTTTGGGATGGACCACAAGCCACCCCAGTATTGCTGTCCAAAGTGGGATTCAAACCCAGCAACACCTCTGTATAGATTACGGCCCTGCAAAGAAGAGTGAATGTGAACCTGTTTCGATTAGTAAGCTGCTCTCCAAGCGGTTGGTCACAGGGGGGTGCGAGTGTAATTAGACAGAGATAGGCAGTAAGTTGCAGGTAATCATCAGCATCTGTACGGGTGACTATTGAGGTCTCGCTTTTGTGTGCAAGGAAACAATGAAAAATACGAATCAAAAAAAGTTCAAGAATTGGAATTGTTCCACGCTCCCGTGAGGCGGCACCCCCGGTCTCGGGGAGGAAGTAATGTAGGAAGCGGCAGCAGCTGTTCCTTGATGCCAAACGCAACCCTGGCAATTAATTAAAAACACGACTGTCTGTCATTATCATGATCATTTTTTCTTCAGCTGGGAGAACCAGCTTTCATCCATCAGATCTCCTTAGATGTCTTCTTATTTAAGTATTAGGTGAGTTCAAAATGACAAAGCAGGTTTTAATTAAGCTTTATTGTGATATCAACTCACCACTAAAGGCCTTCTTTGTCTATTCCATTCAAACTCGTACATTCATGCACAAATTAAATTTAAAAGAAAACTATTGAGGGAAGAAAACTATTGGGGTTTATTGTGCAGAGTCCGATGTCATGGAAAGCCAGTCACTTTTCAAAATAAAATATTTTTCAGTCTTTAATAATAAACGAACCGTAAATACTGCAACGTTATTTATTTTTTTCTTTCATCTATGTTGCCCACCGCGGCCGGTCGAAAGTGGCCTGAGGATCGCTACCGGGCCACAGCCCAGTGGTTGGGAACCACTGATATAGAAAGCCACAATCCCACTGTGCAAGTACTAAACTGAAGGACAAACCATTTTAACCTCGCTAAAACTGCCCTAAATGCACGAACTTTCATAACTCTCATTTGCTGAACGTTTTTGATGGCTTTGACTTTTGCATCTAAACTAATTGTAGAGCCGGGCTGGCAGTGGGACGACAGATCCTGTATTTTAGAAATTGGAAGAATGACAATTTTCTGGTAAGAGGATGTGCTTTCTTCCAAAATATGATGATTAAAACCTTGACATTGTCAAATACCAACGAAAAAGATTTGATCAGTCGAGGTACTGAATTTTGCTTTATTGCTTCAAACTGTTGTCTTATTGAACCAAATGGAAACATGACACACTGTCAACAATCGATGGTCGGCCACGGAGTTTTATCCAGATTCTGCTTTTATCGTGACCTAGTGTTTACCCTGATATTGTCAGGTTTTATTTTTGGGTGTTACCATTTAAAATATCGAAAATACATCCAAAACCTTTTTAAAAATGTGAAATTGTAATTAAGATCAGCAAACCATGATAAACGGTTTAGTTCCATCTGGGTCTGATCTCCCATTCGTGCATCAAAAGACTCGTGTGTAGCAGTTAATTACTGCATAGAAGTCCTGCGTGTCATTAATTCATGAAAAAAAAAAAACTCAAGACAAAAAGAAAGACATTTTACGTCTTTGTCACATAATTGTAGTTTCTGTGTTTCACCCATTCAATCAGATTCTCCTTGTTTGTGTGGGTGAAAAACAATTCAAGGTGACAGGCTGGGAATCGGATTGATGAGGTAAAATGCGGAAAGGCGAGCAACTGTTATACTGTCAAATGCTTCTCCTGTGGGTTGAAATGCTTGTAGCGCTCGCAGGCACGCCGCATATCACGAAAAAAACATGAACAAAATATGAATAGAAATGCCTCCAGTTTTTAGAGCTTTGGTATTTTTCTCTGACAGGTTGCATATAGCAGAATAAGAGCAACGTTGCAGGCTCATAATAATAATATTGCCTTTATTAGTCCCACAATGGGGAAATTCGAGATTCGAACTCAGGCCTCCTGGGGAGACTGGGTCCTGAACGCGGCGCCTTAGACCACTCGGCCATCATGACCCAGCGTCCAACCTTAGCCGATATAACAACCTGAAGCAGCCTCACCCTGAACTCTAACCCAATATAATATTTAATTTAAACACAATCCTAACCTATACTCACTCCCAGCCACACTAACAACCCTTTGCTATATGCGCAACCACTGCCACGCATTTACCGCTCAGTGATTTATGGGTTTAAAAGTAAACCCCAAACCTTACCTTAGAGTCCCCGTAAAGTGCAAAGTGCAAGTATAAATGTCTAAATTTGAAACATCGCATAATAAAAATTATATTACTAAATTACAATATTTTGTATGGTTGTGGATTACAACTATACAAAAATATCAAAGTTAAAAGATCTCAATCTGCAACTTGAGGTGTGAAAATAAAAAAAAATAGTATTGTGTACATCCGGTCGAAGCCTCTATTGGCTGTATTTACGGTGCAATATTCCACCCTGCAGTTGCGGGGGGTTTCCATGCCGCAACAACGAGGCACTCTAAAGTGCCGCCCGAAGCCACAGTCCATACGCCGGTTCTCAAGTCAGAATTTTGTGATAAAATACCCTTTCTTGATTTTCCATTTTTATCAGCTTTACATGCACACACTTACAGCCAACAACAAGGCACTCTAAAGTAAAGTAAAGAGTATCCATAGAGAAGTTGCATGTTTGGGGAGTAGACTAGCTAACTCAAATTGTTATATAGTCACACAGTGTGGTTTCAGCCACAACCCTGAAAAAAAATCAACAAAACCCAAATGGTGAAAAACTGTTTCCATGCTGTAGTTCCATAATTCAGTACTACATAGTTCCCAGTCTGCACAAAACAAAAACTAAATCTTTCAATTCACTTTAAAGGGTCTATAGCAAATAAATCCAAACTCTAACTCCCTAACCCTAACCATAGAAATCCTAAAACGACCTAACTCTCACGAGCCTAAACCTATAACTTCCCCAACCCCAACCTTTGTAATTACTCAACGATGCTATCCTAAGTGGTAACCACCCAACACCTTTACCCTACCCTAACCTCACCATCCCTAACCACCCTTTCTCATAACCTCAATCACCCTTACCTCTAACCATAACCACTCTGGCCTTCCCCAAAAACACAATAAAGTAGTTTTAGAGCTATTAGCAGTTTTCGGGGTATATCAGGCGATATACTTTAGTACTCTGAGGTTTACAATGGTTTGTCACTGGGGTTGTGGAGACTTAAGTGTTCTCTTTGGGGAGATTACACTTTAAATATAATTTTGCAGTTTGGAGGCGACACTTTTCCTCCTGAAATTCAGTACCTTGATATAAGACCCTATAGGGCGTATTAGTATAGAAATGGACGTTCCCGTGTCTCAGCCTGACCTCCATCATCAACACATTTCTTCTTGGTCACGCATCTAAATGCCAACATTTACACAACACTCTCTGAAAACAACATTAGCGCAGCCTCCGCTAGCCCACCGGGGATGCTAATCCAAACCGGATGAGACTTGTCATCACACAGTCATTTGCTATGAAAGATAACCCTCGGCCTCAGCCCCCCCACTGAGGCAAAGTCCGTGCTGAAGCTGCCATGTTCGTTTGCTTTGCATAATGAGATCTGATGGCAATATGGACAGAATGCAGGCATGCATATCAATGCTGGTTGGAAAGGTCCGCTGAGACTGCTCTCCAGTGCCGGGGATTATCCCGATGTGATCATCATTACCATCAGTTCTCAAAATTGAAAAAATTAACAATATTAGTTTGAAAATCAAAAGAAAATACAGCATTAGAATATGCTGTATAATTATTACCACCAAACCTAACATCCCGAACCTAAGTTCAACTTAATATTACTCTGAATTCCCCGAACATGAACCTAATTTGAAACCCTCCACTAACATGTTTTAACACAAATCGTAAAAATCCAAACCCTAACTCTTGGCTGCATTAAGATTCACCATTTGAGTTTTACTCATCTTTTGGGCGTGGCTAAAACACCACCAAGTGACGTTGTTGTGTGTCCGATTGATGCCACTACAATTCTTGAATTGTCACGTAAAGAAAACTGGTTGAATATTAAAGTAGAATAATTGAGTTGGGTTAGCGAGATTGCTACACCCACTCCACAAATATGCACCTCAACATCAACAGTGTGATCAGAAATCCATCAGTCTGTCGTCAACGTCCAATTGTTTCCCAGAATTTCATGCTCATTCCCACAACACCTTAATTTATCATCGTGCAGTAGCAACGCTGCAGTTAGCAGAGCTCGTTAAGTTTTCACCCCCTGCTGACTTTTTTAATAACCCATTCCACGTCTTTTCAAGTCAAAGCAAAGTTTGGATTTTTTTTTGGGTTTTTTTGCCCCACCCGCTGCGACCAGTCCAAGAACACTCCCTTTGGGAAAGTCCGTACTGTATGACTAAGCGCACTTCACAAGGTTACAGCGCTCGTTTGTCCACCGTGTTAGATCAGCGTTGACGTGTGTTGCTCTTTTGTCTTTCTGGAAGAAGTGTTTGATCGCAGTCAGGGGGGAGCTCAGATGTTCACTTTTAATCACAGAAAAGTTAAATAAATAAAAAATAAATAAATAATTTAATAAATAGTCTGAATCATTTTTAGTGGATGCTAGTCTACAGCTGTGAAACTCTTCATTTAAGCTTCAAACCCTAATTGGGCACAATAAACCCAGCTCAGAATCTTACCTTGATACCATAAGTCTGGAAGATTGAAACCCAAATTTGAAGCTCTAAACGTGTTTTAGAAGCCCCACTAGAAACTACCGTGAGTTGAAACCCCAAACCTGAATGATTGAAACCCTATGCAGCCTTTTTTTGCAACCATAACTGTCTTGAAATGCCAAATTGGATCCCTAGCCTTTGTTTGAAATCCTAAATTCATCTTGAATCTTTACTTTGAAAACCTATCTCTGGATCCTAACCCTAATTTGAAACCACAACCCAAATGTGAAGCCCTAACGCTTGCTTAAAACTCAAACCCAGTCTTGAAACTCTTCTTTAAGACCGAAATTCTGAATGACTGAAACCCTAATCGTTATTTGAAACCCCAACCGCAGTTGAAGACCCTAATTTGAAGCCCTAAGCTTGTTTTAATACTCTATTTTCAGAATCTGAATCAGAATGTCATTGTAAATTCAGTTGAAACCTCCACATTGAAACCCCTCCGCAAGATGGTTGAAACCCTATTATGAAACCCCAATCACTGTTGAAAACTCACCTTGAAACCAATTTTTACACCCTAAATCTAGGCTTCAAAACCGAATCTAATATTTGAACTCTGCCAACTGTAAAACCCTAATCTTATTTTAAACACCTACCCTGAAACTAACTTGGAAACCTTACTCTGGATGACTGTAACACTAATCTTGGCTTCAAAACCTAATTTAAAACCTTAATCCTTTCTTGAAACCATTACGCAAGAGTCACACCCTAACCTGAATCGCTACTTGAAACGCCAACCCTTGCTACCCCAGACTTGAAACCCTAATTTGTGCAATGACTTTTCCACCAATTTTTCCTCATTCACTGCCAGCATAGGTAAAACGAATTGACTTTTTGACGTATATACCCGTCAATGGGAGTGAAAAGCAGTGTGCATCATTGTAGCCATGTTGTCTTTTCAGCACTTGGTAGTGCATGATACGAGGGCGTAGACAAAGGCAAATGGCTGCTGCATTATGGATGCCCTGGTGAGTTATTCCATTAGTGCCGACTTTTCGCTGGTCCACAAAGAAAGAAAAGCTCTCAAATGCCAAACACTCAGCCGCATTGGAACATTTCAGTGGAGAAAGGCAAATGTACTAAGTACTGTATATATAGAAACACCAAAAAGCTGAGGTCATCTCTGACAGCAGTTGAAACCCTAACCTTGGCTTGAAACACTACTTTGAAACCATACGTGAATCCATTTCGTGTGAGTTGAAACCCTAACCCCGTCTTCAAACCTACTTGACTTGAAATCCTAATTTGAGAACCTAACCCTTGTCTGAAACCCTCACGCTGGTTTGAAACTCTCATTTGAAACCCTATTTGAATCATCAAGATTGCCTTGAAACCCAAACCTAGACTTGAAACCGTAACTCTAAACCCAAATATGAAACCCGAATTTGAAACCTGACACTAAACCGCTTACTGTGCCTTGAGATCCTAATCCTGTTTTCAAACCATACTTTGAAACATTAACTTGAAACCACGTTTGCTTGATATCATGATCCTTTCTTGAGACCTTAATTTGAAAACCCTCATTTGAGACCCCGGTCCTGACTTGAAATCCAGACCCCTGATTTGCAACCCAAATCCTTAACACCGATCATGCCTTCAAACCTAAACTCTACTACCTTGTCTGAAAAACCCGTTATGCTGGGTTGTTATCTTAACCCACTCACCGGGTAGCTGTGGATTTTAGACAAATTGGACCCCTTTCACCCAAAATCCGGTTAATTACTTTTGATTTGCATGTTGGGTCACATTGTCAACCCAATACGCTCTTTATAAACAACCCAGGATTGGCTCTGTCCTTCTGGACCCAGTGCTGGTTTAGCTATTTCAACCAATTTGGGTTACTTTCGACCAAACAGTTTTCAGACTCTAATCTAAAACCAGAACCCTGTCTTGAAACACTACTGTGGATTAGAACCCTTATAAAAGGTGACACGTAAGCCTGTTCACCGAGAAATCTTCACCCCCCATTACCCTCACCTCCACACTCACGCACACACAAAAAAAATGTCAGCGTCAACTTTGCATAACATCTCCTCCAATTAGCATTCGGAACGTTAACGCTTCACTTGATGTATTAGCACCGTGCGACATGTACTTGCCGCTGGTTTATAAGCCCAGATGCCACCGCGTCATCTTCTACATGCGTGAACGGAATGTCAAGGGAGAGCCTTCTTCTCCTTTTCCTCCTCCTGCGCGTTTGTCCTCCATCAGTTGCTTTCATTTGCATTTGATTGTGAGGACGCCCATACAATAGTCCGTCTGTTCGGATGGGAAGAGAAAAACAATCAGTCGCTTGTTTTGTACGTAGGTGAAGTCTTGAGGTAAGAAGTACTTGTTTGGACTTTATTCTCATAATATTCCAACTTTTTCTGGTAGATATACTACTATTTATCCATATACTTTGTTAGGGGTTGAAAATAAATATTTAAAAAAAGATTATTGTAAAATATGTGTCATAATCAATCACCCAGCCATGTATACAGTCTATTGCCCATTGGAAGTTTTTTTTTTTTTTTTTTTTACTCGGGTCGGTGAAGTATGTGCTTTAAAATAAATACAATTAAATTTTTGGCTCTCTTTGCGTACAGTTACCAAATGGGCCAGTGGTTGGGGACCAGTGATGTAGTTAAAATAAATGTTTAGTACAACAATGGGCTAAATCCAATGTATGTCAAATCGAAGAAAATGTCATGAAAGCTGATGACTTAAGTTCACTTATACAGTAGTAGCATCACCCAAGTTAAAGCACTACTTCCTATCGGAGTCTATCAATCTCTGAACCTCACTTTCTTGGACGTTGGCCCGGTACCGCATTGATGGATCTGGAAAAAGGATGAGTGCAATAATGGACTGCGTCCTAGATGTCAAAATTGGAACCGAATATTGATTTCTACCAGAAGTCATCAAAATGTTTGCCTTTCCTCTGTTCATCCTTGCACGTAACTTAAAAAAAATAGACAAGAATTGAGTGAAAACAACTTGGTCAAAAGTAACTCAAATTGGGTGAAATAGCTAACCCAATGCTGGGTCTAAAAGGGACCCTGTCATCGCAGCAAGTTGCATGCATGATATGGTCAGTGCAATTTTCACACCGGATACTGTTCATGACACAATCCACCTATTTTCCAGGGGTGGGAAATCCACCCTGACCTGGATTTGAACCCAAATCCTTGTGTCCAAAATCAGCTGTGTTATATCACCTATTCAGTCATACAGACACCACCGGCATTGCCTAAAAAGTTTACGTTAAATATACTTCAACTTCAGTACACAACTCCAAATTGACGACCAGCTTCAGTTGTTCAGCTCGCTCTAATTCAACCCAACCTGCTGTGTGAAAATAATTAACCCCAGTGAGTGGGTTAGTTTAACAACCCAGTATTTTTATTTTTTTTGTGTGTGTGTGTGTGCATGCCTACTCTTGTTCTCAGTGGCTCAATGCATGTCCACAATTTATTATTTTGATTATTTCGTGGCCATAATTTACTGTATTCAACATCATGTTTGGGGCTTTGTGATTTTCAGGCTATAATCCAACTCTTTCATTCCTCTCTCGCAGCATCCTGCTCAAGGACAGCTGGCCTGATCCGCTTGTGTCGCCCACTTCTGATTGGCTCCTTGTTCCCCCTCACCCCTCCCTCCCTCTCCCCGCGTGACTCGGCGCAAATCCCGCCGGTGGGGGTGTGCACGCGAGTGGAGGTGAGATCAGCGGATCCCAGTTTGCTGAAACACACGCGAGCGGCGCGCGGCCGAGGTGAGATCGCAAAACCGTGCTGCTTCTCGGTGGGAGCTGTCCATTCACTACCACACTGCACGGATCTCCGTTACACCGCACCGTTACTGGGGATTACCGTTTGGATTGGTGGAAGCGCTCACTTGCACTTGTTTTTATTTTGCGTGTGTGGATTACTTCTTCTTCTGGATTCTACACGTGTGGACACACACAGGTAAATACATCTTGTTTTTCTGTTTTCTTTATTTTACTTGTTAGCAGTCTCGGAAGTGAGTTTTGATGCGAATGATTTGACGTGTGTGATATTTGTGGAATATCTTCTTTTATTTGTCAACCAAATAGTTTATGTGTCTGCGTGTGAGAGGGTGGGGGCAGTAATCCTTGAGTGACACCGTTTTGCCGCAAAGGAATTAAGACTTTAATTTTTTTTATCTTGTTTTGGATGATACGTCTGCCGTGTGTGTGGGGGTCGGTGTGTGATTGTGTGCGTGTATTTGTTCGTGTGCGCGCGCGTATAAGTGCATGTGCGTGTTTTACGGGTTCACTTGATTGTTTTGATAATGTCTTATGGTTCCACGTTTCGAGAGCGTTTTAATCTTTGCAGCAGATGCTAGTTGAAGTGTGTGTGTCTGTGCGTGGAGAGTTTAAAGCAGATTAACTTCTCGTGGACAATAACATACTATGTAGGAGCCCTATCAGGGTCATAATGAATTATGTAAAGTGTTGCCTTGAGATATGAAATTAATTCCTTTTGTGACGATGCTCCTACGGCAAAACACTCAGATATTCAAATAATCTTTCCCCATTTAAATGAATGGAAATGCCATTAATTCGTTCCAGTCTCACCATAAAGACAACAAACATTTTGGAATGTGTTTTTTTTTAATTAAAATGATAATGGCAATTTATGGTATCATATTTTATAAAATCATAGTGATAACATAATTGAGAATTTAAAGAATTAAAAGACTAACGTATACATAATGATTAAATCATTGTGATTCCTACAAGTGCATTATTTAGCCACAGGGTGGAGGTGTGCCATGCAGGTAAACGAAAAATCGTATCACTAAACTACTGTAAATGACTAAATCAGTTTTTTTGGGAGGGGGGGGCTTAAGGCAAAAATATTATTTCTATGAGTATTACATAGTCATTCTACATGTGTTGCTGCACCGTTTGTGTGAAAATATTTGCCATGTATTGGCTGGAAGACAGATGGGATGGCTCCAGCACCACTGTGAACCTCGTTAGGAGAAGTGGCTCAGATAATGGATGGAAGGATGTTTGTTACCATTAAGCTAAACAGTCTAACGCAAAGGAGCATTGAAAAGCAATGGAATTGGTTTAAACACACAATGTGTAATTCTCTTGGTGTTATTTTTATATTGAGAATAAACTTCAACTGGGAGTGGCATTAAAGAGGTTAAACCATTCCAAATAATAGACAGTGTTAAAAACTAAAAAAAAAAGCCTACTAGAACATCAACATTTTATTTAAAGTTAATCAGAGTCACCTTAAATGGTGACAGGTGTGTACTGACGCCCTTATACTGTGTATACAATAAACACAAAAACCTGGCATTTGAACAGGGGTATGTACACTTTTTATATTGACTGCAACATAGTCGTTCTCAAATACAATGCAATAAAGTAGAGTAGTCGCGTTCTTGAAAGTAATTCTACTGCAAGTCATTGTAACATTATGCAGCGTTTGAACATTAACACTGTGCCTCTTTATAGGAAAATTGTACAAAAAAGTTCAATACAACTGAACTTTATTTGGGCAATGATTCTTTCAAGTACCACCGGAGTACCACGAGTGGCACACCTATTACACTTTGAGACTCACTGAACACACATTTTAACGCCTGCGATTTGGCACCTTCGTAAAACATTTCCCTTGTTGCATTTCCACACACATCTGGCATTTGATGGTGCACGTTTGAGCAGCAGCGAGTAGCAATTGATGACCCCCCAACCTCATCTTTTAAGTCCTCTTCCATCTGCCAAAAAAGAGCCCTGACATGGAGCTGATGTTCATCCATCCTTGACTTAGAAAATGCGCCTTGTTCGTCTGTCTCTATTAAACAAGTTTTTGGCAATAACAATCCAACAATCCATTCAGAGTTCCATCTTGGCGTGGAGTGCGGAAGGTCACGCTTCAGAAATTAGTTTGAAGACAAAAAGCCTCAGATTAGGGTTGATCCTCTGAGCAAGCGAGTATAGGAAATACAACCTAAAAACAGGACAGCGCAAGATACATGTTTATTAAAAAAATCTCATAAACTATTATCTTAAAAATGTTCAATATCACTGGTGAGCTATTTTTAGAACAGACCTGTGGACTACTCATGTTTTCCTTGGGGCTAACTAGTACCCACTGGAACCAATTTTTTTTTTTTTTTTTTTTTTTTAAGGACAATGCGCAGAGCAAAAAGGCATCCATTTTTGCGTCTTTTGCATCTTTCTCCCTCCGTCTTCCGCCATGCACGACTCGCCCCCCCCTCTCTAAACTTAAAAAAGGTGGGGCATTTACTCAATTCTGCAAGTAGCCAATCATATTGAGCCCTGCTAAATGGTTCCCTCAAAAAAGAAAAGAGGCACTTATTACCAGTGACAGCCAGTATAAGCGATTATTAAAACCTTGATATTTTTTATTACACCCATGGAAAACCGAGTCACTGACGGTGTAGTGCTACACTTGCCTGATTTGTGTGCAGGCAGTGTGGGATCGGTTCCTACTCAGTGACGGTATCTGTGTTTGCCCTATGACTGGCTGGCGGCCACTTCATGTGATTGATGACACGTGCAAACACGCATGGAAAACCGTCAAACCGATACTCGCCCCATGCCTATACAATACCTATACATACTCCGAATATGAGTCCCTAAACTTGTCCAATTGTCAACATGCTGGCATTTCATCTTTATCTTCTACTTAAAAGCTGTGCTGAGCTCACTGCATCATATAGGGATCTGTTAGTTTTTACAATATTTTACAAAACGGAATTTCATATACAAGCTGGGCTCTTTCACGCCTACCCGTTGAAAAATGTATTTGACCAAAACAGCACAGTTGCAGTTAGTGGTTGGATTCCACTTGAATAGAAATGTCCGACCCATTGAAGGAGTTAATAGCACGTAGAAAGAAGCTCATGTAGTATCTGCTGAATCTGCCTTGTTGACTAAGTCTACCGGGGGGACAAAACTGTTAAAGGTGGCATCCAGAGCGGTGTAACAACAACCCAAAAATAGAACCCGACAAGAATGTAAAAGAGACAAAAAAACTGGGAGGCAATGGACTCAGATTTTGAGCGATCCCGTCCTATTAATACAATATTTACATGCTAATCATCCAATTAGAGGTGTTTGATGCGCTGCTGGTGAGCACCGTGTCCAGGTAAAAGGTCTGAAGGGACAATTCTTCCAGCAAATAGTGTGTAAACACAACTCGGCAGGCCTATTAAAAAGTGCACAAAGTTGCACCGCTGGAGTCGTTTGCGCTGTAATGAGTGCGGCGTTCCCCCCCTTGGCTGGAAGCGCGGGCGAATGTGTGGATTTAGGCAATCCAAAAGTGGAGGAAATGTAATTAAAGCTGCCTGCAGTGATACATTTACATTTCTATGACTATGAAGCTTTTGACAAGCGAGTTCAGTCTGGCTTTGGAGCATGTAGAGTTGAGTTGTAAGAGTTTGGTGCTTTATGCCGAGTCATGAAAATTTGCCGCCATGCTCTGCCTGGTTTGAATATTTGCAATTTTGAGTCACCCGTCCGTCACATGTACATGGTTCAAAATGGGATGTAACAAAATTTTACCGACAAATTCATCTTTGAAGGACTTCAACAAATTAGCCTATTATGGCGGCTTCAAACCAAAATGTCATACCTCCTTTGTCTTTTTCTGCATGGCCAGTTGAGAGTTTTTTTGTGGGTCTGCTCATGCTAGACATGCCTACTAAATTCCATGTTGCTAAGTGAAACTGGTTTGAGGGGCTGGATTTTTTATTATAATATTTTTTTTTTTATGTGACATGGCTTCTTGAGACTTTTTCATGCGTTTACTCATTATATACATGCCCACCAAATTCTACATCGAGAAGCGAAACAGTCTTCTGAGGCAGAATTTTCAAAACATTCCAAAAGTGTTATCTAGTTTTTGCTGATGCTCTTACAGTGGTAATTTGCGATAATGACAAAGAATCGAAGCAATTTCGGCCAAGCTTTTACAACGCACGTTTAACATACATATTTTAAACGTTGACATTTTCACGACGTGACCACATGATGCTTTTTATGCATCTTCAGGTCACTGCGACCAGTAATCCAATTGTCACTCTAAAAGCTTTTTAAATTGAACATTCTTGACGTTTTTTCTTTTTCTTTTTTATGGCTCATCCATAAGATTTTCATTTCACGGTAGAGTAAGCAGAAAATGCTTTGTGGAGAATGTTGCTGTTGGACCATATTTCCTCTCATGACTAATAAATCTTTCACAAAGCGCTTGAACAGCTTGAAACGGCGAGCTGACTGTAAACAACAGCTTTTGTTTTGGTAATAACTACAAAAAACTGACACATGAATGCCGGCTGAGCTTTGGAGCAGTTCCACACTACTACTGTTGTCCGCAATTAAAGGCATCTAAACATTAGGACCCGCTAAAGATTCTAATCCAGATCTCGAGCCAATATGGGCGCCGTATTAAAAATGTATTGCTGTCTCGTCTTCATGGATCACATCCAGGTTAAATTTTGACTGCAGTGTTGGAATTGAGATGTTTCATCAGACGTTTACTAACTCATTGATGGCTAAAGACGTTAAAATAAATAAATAAAAATAAATAAATATATATATATATATATATATATATATATATATATTTTTTTTTTATTTATTTATTTATTTTTTCTGGTAGTGAATGAGGTCAGCATGAGAAATTTTATTTTCTGCGGAGCTAAATTTCAAAAGAAGAAAAACAAATTAAATACACATAAACTGATTTATCAGGACTTTAAATTCTGGCCGGGATGTTTCACTCAACCCAAATGCAAAATTTTAGGTGTTATGAAATTTCCAGCGAAGAAAAAGTCTGACCTTACACTGGCCTACTTTTTCAAACAAGACTAAAGTATGGTGGCCCCAGAGGGCTAAAAAAGATCAATACTAGTTGAAGATCTCTGTGCTCCATACCAAATAGGGTGCAAATATTTGACAACTCACTTGTGATTTCTTCAACCTTTCCCAAACTTTTTAAGTGGTGCACTACCTTTGACACCCCCGGGGAATCTCTGACCCTCATTTGTTGTGAGCGTGCTCATCCATGTTGAGGAACAGTCAGGTGTTACAGCATCTTTGTGTGTATGCGCCGTGTTTGGACAGAACACACTCGGAGTGTTGCTGTGCTAACACGCCGCCGATAGCGAAGACGCCTTGAATCGTCATAGCGTGAATAATAGCTTTGAGCTATCTAGCGGGGGAGTCACACGAGGGGTACGCGTTCTTGCATGCATGTATGAGTTTGATGTGCGAGACCCCCCGCTGGCCCTGGCCTCTTGCTCCTGTTTTTTTCCACCTTCTCCTACGTCTCAGTTGGCTCATTTTCTACCTTTGCTAAATTACTTTGTGAAAAAGTGAGAGTTGTCTTTTGTTGATTTATTCATGTAGAAAGGCTTTTAGGATCTCAGTCTATCTGTCAGTCAGAGAGAGAAAGAACAGTTTGTTGCTCCCGTTCTCCTCATGGAATCTCACTAGCTCATGCGCTATGGAATAGAGAACAAATTGGAAGAATTCCCGCTCCTCTCTGCTCCTGTGAGCTTTTTATCCTTTACCGTCCCAATGCTATGTTTCAAGTTAAGTAGACTCCCATCCTGTGGGAATCCCGCGCGATTCCCATAACCCGCGGAATTCCCGAAAAAAAGAAAAAGTCTTGTTTACACGTCGCAATTAAATGTGACAGTATATAATTGGGTGCTTTGCGAGCCTTGTGACAAGCTTGTGTGTGACGTGTGGGTGTGTCTGTGCTTGCTTGAGGAAGAAAGCGATGACGGAGAGGTGCAGATATACTGGAGTGGCGAGCGAGGAAATGAGAGACAAATGTAGAGAAAAAGTTGAGGAGTGTATAAAATCAAGCGAGGCTGCAGGTATACCACTGCTAGCGTGTTATTGAGTTTAAGGGTTCACATTTGCCATCTAAAAATGTGTGTACGTGTAGAACTCTTAATGTTGATGTGTGTGAGAGACAGTGATCCCGTGAGTGCACCGTGCAGTGTGCATGTGAATAACAGGCCTTTTTGCAAGTTTCGATACAAGAGTTACTTTAGTCAATGATTTGTTGACAGAAAACTAATATTATCAAATATTTATGGAGTGACATGATGCCCCCCCCCCCCCCCACCCTTTTGGGGCATGCCCGGCATGACAGCTTCGTTCTATTTTGCCAGGGCAACAAATGCGCTCCAAAGCTGTTCAGAATCCATGTTTCGTCCGCAGAAAACCTTGACAGAATTTGACATACATGAGGGATCCCATCCGAAGTCAACACGCCTGGGAAGGGATGTACTGGTATGGCACTTGTGCAAAACAGTCGGCCGAACTGTATTGCGCCTTTGCACATCGGGGAATCGGCAGACTTCACCATGGCCCGTCACACATACTGTGAGAATATTTTGCAAGACTAATAGTCAGAAAAGAAATGATCAACATCATGGTGTGCTGCAGTGAGTTTCAGGCAATCGGGGCCGTCATGCTTGCCAAGAACATCGTATAAATATTAGTTGCGGTCAATCAGGGTGCGAAATATTAGATGGCGCAACATTGTAAAAAATTAATGTGGCTTTCCTTAGAAAAGTAATCTAACATAATTAAAAAAGAAATCAGCTTTTTAGGTTCCATCTTTTATGACATGGGGTCAAATTTTAGAAGGCATAATATATGTCAAATTTAATCTAACACTTAATGGGAGGGCTGACACTCCTGAAACACAACTATTTGAATACAAGAAGGAAAAAAAAATGTAATTTTTTTGTAAAATGTCGCCTTTAAGTCAATGGACTCCAGTTTCATGTACACTGCTCACATGAGGTCCAAGTGAGGTCATGTCTCCAGCCCTCGCACGCACCGGCCGTGTCACCATTGAGGCTTCAGAGGAAGGTGATGAGAATGTGGTCGGTCGGTTGGGGTCACGAGAGTTCATGGCGCTCAATAAGCGCTTGGCTAATGAGCTTATGATGACTTTCCGAGGGGACGGACGGCATTGTTCTCAGTACTTCTGTAGTGATGGAAAGTTCTGAATTTTTTTTCATACGTAAATGTTGCCTCAATGATGTTTAAGTCACACCATTTTTTTGTTTACTGTTATAGTGGACAGTTACATTTTCTCATTTTGCTTCTGCAATGATGGACAGTTTTTTTTTTTTTTTTTTCAATTTTTCACCTTGCAGCTTTGATGGACAGTGATGTAATGTTCTTGTTTTTCAGTTTGATATCTGCGATGATTGGCATTTACGACATGCCTTGTATTTTAGATTTATTTTTGTGATGGGAGTTATGAAATGACTTTATTTCTTCAGAGGTGTTTTATAATAAAGTAATATTTTTTTAATTACATTTTGCTGCCATTACATAACCCTTTTTTTTTTTTAATTGTAACATTATGACTTTTCAGATAAAAAAAATTAAATTCCAATGTAATTTCAGGGTACACATGGGTAAGTTAGGTTTAATTGGCGCTGGAATTATAAGGTAGTCCTCCCGTGTAAGTATGTGTCATATTTTGGTAAGTCACTTTGTGGAGACACAAGGCACCTCCGGCCCCGTGCCCTCCACCATGTTGTCACACTCAGCCAGAGGGGGGTCTGACGTGGCCATTAATATGCCGAGCATGGCCGGCCGGGACCAACTTTGACCACACTTGCCTTCCACTAGACTTCTCAAACTATTTCCACTGAGCACCACCTAAAAACACTTCACTCTCCAAGTTACGCCATTATGACCACCATTATTCCACAGTATACACAGTTTTAACATTGACGATAAAAAATGTACTTAAATGCTATATAATTACACATAAAAGTTTAATAAAAATTGGACCTAATTTGCATTTCTTACAGATGAATTCGATGAAATATATTTGACCTAATTTGAATGAATGCAATACTCTTACTATTATTTTTTTTTTTAAAGATCGAGCCTCTGTTAAATTATCTGAACATTTAATTGAGTGATTCTTCTGCTTACTGCAAGCGGCAGCCCGCATTTCCTCTCACTTTGAGAATCACTGCACTCAAATCTCAGTCTCACCAACAAGCACGGATTTGGGCGAGAGCCAAAATAAACATTGGACAGCAATTTTAATAAAGTGAGGAAACATTTCTGGGTTCTAATTGGGGAGAATTGGCTGACAGCTGAGTGTTCTCTGTGGAGGACAGAGGAAAATAGGTTGCACTGAGGAAATGACTGTTGCATTTTGGATGGGATATTATTGCAAATTAATCTGGTGCTGACATTATGAGTTAATCCCTTCAAATTTGAACACGATTCATTTGAGCCTGAGCATGCTTTATGCAAAGAAAAATTGGCCGGGCAGCAGCACTCAGAAGTTTTTGAAAATCCAGCCCCTGAAGCCAGTTTCACTGAACCTGACATTTAATAGGCATGTCAATCACGAGGAGAAGCACACAAATGTCTCAAGAAGCCATTCTGCGTTAAAGTGGCCATTTTCGAGTCATTTTGACCATTTCCAGGGGTCTTTCAAAGAAACCCACTGTGAGAAAATGTGCCTCATCGCTACCCAATTTTCACATTGCGACTAACTTGACAAATGGTGAACATGAAATTTGGTAGGGCTACAATGAGTCGATCCATAAAATCATTCAAAAAGCCATGCCTGAAAAGACACAGGAAGTTTTCCATTTTCTGTCGACGGGAACATTTAAGGGTCATTTTTGCCATTTCCAGAAGCCCTTCAAAGGCAACCTTGTCAAAGATATTTTTTCCCCAACTTTTTGAACCCCATAAATTAGACAGATGGACACAGCAAACTTGTGAAACATTTAAGTTTCCCTGATGGTATGTGAGCTGAGCAAGGCAGCCAAGTTTAACTTTTAGTGTATCCTAGAAGTCTTTTAAAAGTCACCTCCATAAGCCAGTTTGACTTAGTATAAAAGCATTTGTTCTGTCATAAGTGAACCCACCAAAAAATTCTCAAGAATACATACGTCAAAAGAAACGGGGAGTCAACCATGAAAAATTGCTTAGAATTTGAATTTTTATCACAAGGCAGCCAATTTTACTACTTTAGGTAACAATTCCCGCAATGCCTCCAAAACTCACAAAACAACATGAAATTTTGGTAGGCATATTTTTCACGACGAGACCCCCCAAAAAAATCATTTTCCGTTTGAGCACTCAAGTCTAATTCAGTCAATTTTGCCCATTCCCAGGAGGTCCTCAAAGATGAACTTGTCCAAATTATTTCGTTACCAAATACTCACCATATATACAAGACTGAACTGTCAATCCCTTGATTTTTCCTCATTGTTTCTCGTAAATACAGTAGATGACAGTGAACTATGTACAATTTAGCTAAAATGATGGCAAAGCAGTTAGGAAGGAATGTCGAGAAAAGCGCACATGCAAAAAAATGAGGACAGTCATTTACCGGATGACTTTCAATTCACAGCTTTCTTTTGAGAAGATGAATTCGGGCATCTCTATGGACAACACGAGGCCCTCACGGAAGCACTAACCCGGGGCTAATGGTTTCACCTGTAGGTTCGGATGTGATTTGAACCTAAATGTAGCTCCTGGCAGTAATACGACAGGCCTTTTTGAGACTGTTCATACCTGTGTTGTGAAAAAAACCAAAGAAAACGCACAATCCTAGAAATGTTTGAATTCCAAATTGTATTGCCTCCGGAGCAAACTTGAAAGGTTCTGCTGTCTTAAACTGTGTGTGCACGTGCAAGTGTTTGTGTGTTTATCAGCCCAACAGCGGCTTCATTAATAAGTCATTCAACACAAAGAGATTGATTGGGCCGCTGCCAGGAGACGATACGGAAGGCAAAAAGTAATCCGGCTCGCTTTTATCCTCGCAACTGCGGCTCCAGCGAGGCGGAGAAGAAGCAGATGCATGGGCCGCTCCCGACGGGGAGGGATGCCAGGAAATGGAACGCGACCGGTGGTTGATAAAGGTGCTAGTCGGTCAGGCGAGCAGGGAACTTTCTCATTTTCCCGCAAGCAATCCCCAGAAAACTTTGAATTATTGTTCTCAATATTCTGTCTTTTTGAAGATAAGAGCAAAATTAAAATATATCTTTTAAGTAAAACTTTAAGTGTAAACCGTTGCACTAATAGAGTTATAATGAGAATCTTTTTTCGTCTTTCCAAATGTTGTACTATTAAAAACTTTATTAAAAAAACTATAATACATAATCGTTATTATTTTATACTTTTTTAAATTACATTAAAATTGCATATGGTATACCAAGACAAATCAAGCTACTATACTCTTTAAATATATATAATACAATTAATATAGTATTTTATAACCCTGTATTGAATTATTTGTTATTATTTGGTATTATTTTATCTTTTTATTTTGAAATTGAAAATAATATATAATTTAACATCATTGCAAGTTTATGTTCTTGTAATAATTCTAATAGTTTAGAATACAATTTTGCCTACTTTTCATTTTTATACATCATAATAGATATTTTTATGCAGCATACTTTAATTGGAATATTTTGAATATCTAATAAAAATGCATTTTTTAATCAAATAAAAATTTAAATTTTAAATAATTTTTATTTAATTGAATATTCCATTTTAAATTGAGTTTTTATTGCCTTGATTTCAAACGTGTGTAATTTTAGCAACATACTATCCATACATCCATTTTATTTTATTTTATTTTTTTACAGCACATACTTAGTTCAGGATTGACAGTGGACAGGAGTTTATATCCCAGCAGACTCTACCCTGGACTGGTTGCAGTCCATCACAGATGGGGTCTTGAAAAATTTGGAGACAAAACAAAATAGCAAAATAGTTGTTTATTTCTGAAATAAAACAATTCAGAATTTCTCACGTTGGACTTCAAATGTTAATTCCCAGTTAGTGGCAGATTATCGCAGCACCTTGAACACTTCCCCCTTCAGAGACGCCACTTAATGACTAGCGCTGTGAATGTTTTAAGACTCCAGCAGCAAATTAGCTCACATCATATATTACCTCTTTTTTGTTGCTGTTGTTGTTGTCGTTACTTAATTGCCTTTTTTTGAAGCTCGTCCTTTTCCTTAATTCCATGCTAATTAGCGACCATGTAGCAAGGATGCCACTTCCCAGTCGGCGGGTGTCTAGGGATGGGTGTGGAAGGCGATACTATTGGGCTTTTTTCCAAGCTCTTGATGGAGAAATTGCTAAGCACTAACGAAAAGTTTGTATGTGTCGCTTTCATCAATAAACTCGATATGAGATGTCCGAATGTGGTATGGGAATTTCGATTATGTTAATTCTGGTGAGAGAGATGGAGAAAGTTGGCTAAAGTGGCACAATTAAGGTTAGTTTGACTCTTGTCGGCGTGACATTTATTAGCCTTTAGCAACAATATCACAATTGCTGTGTCATTTTCAGTGACAATCAATCATTGGTGCAAAGTGGCAACTATCAGTGTGAGGTATGAAAAAAAACAACATCTCAGCACATACAACATAAAAAGAAATACAACAGAACTCAAACGAACATGTGGGAGAGATGTCGGGGGAGGCGTTACAGCGTAGTTTAACCCTGAAAGTGAGTGATATTTTTACAAGATCACAATTTCCGTGTTGTGATCAATTTAATGTGTCATAAATCAATATTGTGTAAAGTAAGTAAACATTGTTTTCTGACATGTCGATTATTGCTCTAATGATGCATAGAGATTAGTTTACCCATGTTTCTCGATAAAGCCATTGTGCAATAATTGATCCATTGGAAGAAAAAGGTGGTGGGAAAACATGTCCACTCGAGATGAGGCGTTTTAAAAAAAAAAAAAATTGTAGGTTGCGATGGAAGTGAAGAAATTCTGCTCAAGTTGCAATAATGTTGTTTTTTTTTTTTTTTTTTTGGAACTTTTGTTATCTTGACCAGCAATATTTTCCAGTAATCACGATTCCTGTCGTTTTAATTCACGATAAATCATCAGTACAAAACAGGATTAATAATAATAATAATATTGATATTACGTCCTCATAAGTCCATGTGGTTTTCAATGATTGGGCAATCACGATATTGTTATACATCCTGCCATGTGACCCTGAACCTAGCCTTTTAAATGATATCAAGATACAGTGATTGTGCAATGATTGATATACTGGAGGGAAGCAAGGGGTGGGTAAAACATCAAATATCCCTATCATGGCTATTTTTTTTTTCTGATACAGTATGTTGATAATCACACAATGACTGTACAAGTATGAGGATATTACCATTGGCAACGTGTATAAGCCTTATATTTGCTAACGCTACCATTGATATCAAGATACAGAAAATTCATTGTATCCAGTTCAACTAAACAAACACTGATTAGACATTGCAGTAACAGTCGGTTTTGGAGTAAATGTTGACTCAATCATCGTTATTACAGTATATATATTTTTTGTGCCAGTTTCTGGTGGCATTCTAGTCAATTTTCTCATGAAAAATGATGTGACTTAGCTCATTAAAGGTTGGGAAACACTTTACCAGACAGATGGGAGGCCTAAATTATGACAGTTGTGACTTTCCATCGTAAGGTGTGAGCAGATGTTGGCAAAAAATTTGCATGCTCGCCATGAAGCATGAAACACAAGTGTGAGAAAATATCCTTCGCCGCGAGTGTGTCTGGCTGACATGTAATGCGACATGACATTTGTTCCCCATTATTAATAAGCTTTTGTTTCACACTTGTTGCCACATTATTTTGCTTCAGCGTATTAACTAATGGAGCGGTTCTCCGAGGACAAGTTGAAAGTGAATTCTTTGATTACTCGTATGAATAAACATGTTTGCTCCCGATTGCTGAATCTAGGCCTCATTAAGTCGTAAAGGCCTTGCTGTAATTGTCTTAATCCATCGTCTCGATGTCTTCTCCCAATCTTCATCTCCTGGTGACGCGTCTATTTCCTCGTATGTGATTCAAACGTAGATCTAATCTCCGGGACCGGATTGATAGGCTTGCCTTAAAACGGTGACGTTGGTAATTACGTGTTGTTTTGTTTTTTCCCCAACAGGAGAAGACCAATGTCGGCGGCCAGTTGGTGGTCAGCGGCCATTTTACTGGCAGTGTTGGCAGCTTTCTACGTAGACGGGAGGCCCAATGATGACGAGCGATACGGGTCGCAGTCCTATCAGCCAATCCTGAGATTCCGACATAAGGTATTGTTTTTTTTGTTTTTTTCTCGTTTGTACAATCAATTAAAACACGAAGCGATCCACTTAGCGAATGATCTGATGGGTCACGTCAGCGGTTGCAACCGTATACAGCCGTTTCGATGCAGCTCCACAAGTGCAACGATCCTGCATGTTTGAGATGTTTCTGTCCTCCAACACACCTAGTTCAAACGATCAGGATGATTACCAGGCTCCTGCGGAGCTTGCTGATGAGCTGATCATTTGAATCAGGTGTGTTGGAAGGGGAGAAACGTCTCAGATATGCAGGATAGTAGCCCTCGAGTACCTCGAGTTGGATAACCGTGCAGTTTCTGATTGGTTAGTTTTATTCATGTCGTAATAAGTTAAGAAATAATTATAAAAAATGAATTTAGAGAAATATTTGGTTTCAATGAGGGCTGATTTCCCACCCCAAAACATTTAAATATATGACAAAGTGTTTTTATCGCTGCAAGCTACACGTTAAAATAAGAAAAACATTTCTGCCAATTGTACATGACAATTTTACTTTTTCTTAAAACAAGTGAATAGTACCTACTAATGTCTCACAATTAAACTACGTATACCTGTAGAAATATGGCATTTCTTTTCTCTTTCAAGATCTTACTCAGAACCGTCAATAAATTCTCAGCAACACAATTGCTCGCAACAAAAACTGCCAAGTCAGAGAAATATCTTCTCAAACAAAGAGCACGCATATTTTGCCATGATTTTAAAATGTGGTTAGAATTTAGTTTGTGCCGTCATCACTTTTCTCAGCACAAACACAAATCATCACAAGGTCAACAATGGATTTTTCTCGGAGGAGAGCAAAAGCAGCAGAGTGGACGTTAAAATAGCAGAAAAGACAGCACACTTATAAATAACAGGAAAAAGATTAGAGTGCTGTTTTGAGAGTTTCTGTACATTTCCATGAAAATAAAACCCACATAGATTTGTCAAACCTACTCTTTATGAGTCAGACGATAACGTGGAAGAAAGACAACAGAAGTTCACAATGCTCATCCATTTCTGTGACTTTCAACAAATTATAACTTTCTCAGTTTCTTATTCATGGTGACAGCAGGCGAGGCAAGCATTCAAACTGATCCTTTTTGCGCGTTAACAAACGACAACAAAAGGATAAATGTTCTGCTTTTGTCTCGCTGAATAGTAGTGTCATCGCTCATCGGAAGTCAAATCAATCAAAGGAATAAATGTGCAGCTTGGACAGAACTGCTGAGTCATTACTTTTCTCAGCACAAATATAAATCGGAAGCTAGAATAATGGATTTTTTTTTTTTTTTTGCAACGGAATCCGAGGCATCATCGCTGTTGTTCAAATACAGTTGTGCTTTGAAATATGTGCTTTGAAATATGAATTTGCCATTCAGGGAACAAAAGACTTTGATCTCAAATCATCTTTCCCAGCGAAATTAATTTAAATACCGTTAATTCATTTGACCCTCTCCTCGCCCCCCATTTTTTTTTTCAAATATCCGTTGCATAGTAAGTTAGATTTTTTTTGTTTGATTTTTTTTTTATGTGGATTTGTCAAAAGCTAGCATCAACATAAAAAAACATTCATATCTAACTTAATAGTTTGTGGCGTTGCTCATTGGATGTTACATCAATCAAGGGAGAAAACTTGCACCTCTGACACAACTACTGCGTCATTACTATGCTCATCACAAATCGAACGCTAAATGTTGGACTTTTTCTGCAAGATGATCAAAAGAAGCATCATAGCCGTCATTAAAATTCCTCCAAATCTAAAGGAACCAGGCAAGACCTAATTGATTTCTACTCTTCTCCAAAACAGTTTCCATCCAGAAACTACAAGTAGATTTGTCGAGTATTCTAGTTATGAGGCATGCCCCAGCTTGTACTTGCAAAACAAACCAGAAAAAAAAGCAAATATCTGCTTTTATCTCACTTAATAGCGGTGCCGTTGTTCATTGGATTCCACATCAATCAAAGGGAAAAAAATGTGCGTCTTGGACAGGACTCTTGTATCATTAGTCTTCACCGTCCTGACAAAAAAGTCGGATGCTAAATATTACACTCTGTCTCCAAGAGGATCAAAAGCAGCAAGGAAAAAAACTGATTTAAAATCAATGCTGAAAGATTAGACTGTCATTTATGAGAGATTTTGCCCTTTTCCAAACTGTTTGCATCCAAAAATCCATATGGAGTTGGTAAACATAGTCATTATGTGGCGTCCACTCACCAAAGATGCCCGCAACAACAATTAAAAAAGTATGTCAATAGCAGTCCTGACTCAGATCGGAAGATAAATATTGAAATTTTGTTATAAGAGAATTTAAAGAAAATTAAGATCAAAGATGAAAGAGTAGATTGTGTGATTTTTTTTATTTATTTTTATCCCTTTTCCCCAAAACGTGCATGACAAAATCTATGTGGATTTCTCAAACATAGTCATTAAGCAGCATAAATTTATTTATGCTTGGTAAGAAGGCTAGGAACAACAACAATTAAAAAAAAGAAAAAGAAAAAGTTTTTATCCTGCTTAAAAGCAGTCTCATCATTCATTGGATACTACGTCAATCTTTTTTCAGTCCAGACACATATTAGAAGTTAAATAGTCAATTTTTTTTTTAGATAGAGAATTACAAAACACAGGGAAATATTACAATTAAAATAAAAAAAAAAAGATCATCTTGTGCTCTCTAAAGATGCAAGCAATAACAACAAAAAAGTTTGTATCCCACATAATAACAGTCCCAACAGTCATTTTATCATACATCAAAAGAAAAAATGCACGGCTCGGACATAACTCTTGTTTCATTACTTTTCCCGATCTTGACATATATCGGGAGCTAAGCATTGACCCTTTTTTTTCAAAGAGAATTAAAAACCGGAACTTCAAAACCAACCCAGAAAAAAAGTAATTTCAACACTTTAGATTCCTCGAACGTAGTGTAAATCCAGTTTGTGCTCACTAAAGTTTGTAACAACCACAAGAAAAATCTGTATCGATCTCATTTAATAGCAGTGCCATTCCTCACTACAAGCAACATCAATCAAAAGAAAAAAATGTGCGCCTGTGACAGGTCCACTCAGTCATTACTTTTTGCCGTTCAGAAGTTAAATGTTGGACTTTCTGGTATGAGATAAAACCCACACTGCAACCGCATGCTTAACACGGGAGAAATCTTATATTGTTGTTTTTTGGTGAATTCCTTCCCCTTTATCAACAGTTTCCATCAAAAAATCACACCCCTCGTTTTCTTCCAATCATACCGTTTGGGCCACGTTTTCATCAAAACATCATGCGATGATGTCAACGCACAAACAAAATGGAGTCAAAAGGCCAGCCGCGTGCTTTGGCAAAGCCCCGCCGTCGGCCGGCCGTGCCGCATTGGTTGGGCTACACGGCTAATCCAGATTAACATGGGCTGAGTGGGGATGGCAAAGGAGTGGTGGAGGGTGGTGGGGGTTCAGAGCCGTGAGGGAGAAGAGGATTGTGATGAAGAGGCCAAACAACAAGACTGAAATGCAAATAGTCCTCTCCATCATGCAATGTTGTCGACCAACTTGCTTTGTACATATTTCGATCAGTCTCAGCAAGAAGCCAATTGGTTTCAAAAGGTATATGGCAAAAGATAGTCGGTAAAAATCATTAGGTGGGCTTGTTACATCTTAGCATTCATAGGATTTGATTGTTTTGATCAGTTTTGTGGACAAAACGCGCCGGGTTGTCGGTTGAAAAATACACCTTTATATTTGGTCTTTGGTCCTTAACAAATGTTCAAATTTACTGGGGTTAAATATTTTTTGATATAATTTTATTTGCATTTCTTCGATTAGTATGCGTAATAACCTGGAATTAAAAGTGAAAATCAGTCTGTGGTTTGTGTCATGTCTCTCCTGATCATTTTTTTTATTGTTTATGTTTTGACCAGATTTATACATATTTCGAGCAGTCCTAGCAATAATCCTATTGGTTTCAAATAGTATGTGACTAAATGGGCGGAATATCTTAGTCAAAAGGTAAAAACAGTTTTTAACAAATCTTCAAATTTGAAAGAAAAAAAAAATCGTCGTACGAGGCTTCTTAATTGTGAAAAGTCGAGCCGTCGTGTTTGCTTTCAAACGCCATGGATGTGCTCGCTAAATGCGTTAAAACCACGTCCCGCTAAAACACAGACGTTACTAGTTTCTAGTAGCTTTCTTATGCCGACACATCTCTACATATTTGCGCTGCAAAAATATATCCCCTTAAAGCCTGCAGTGGCTTAAATATATCCCACCTCATCTTTGCGAGGCTTTCTACATCGTAAACAAGAGGCGCCAGCCACCAGCTAGCTTGCGAGCTAACAGGCTTCTGTGGCTTTTCTCGGGTGGTGATCGGGCGGCAGGCTCATCCGCAGCATCATCGCCTGGCTTGGGAATTTAAATCGCAACACTGAGCTGTTCTGTAAACCACGAATGTGAATAGAAGCGCTGAAGTGGGGGAATGCCAAAAAAATATCAGGTCAACTCAAATGGTGAATATCAATTTAATGGTAAAGCACCACGATTCAGTCGTATGTACAGTCCGTTCTGTCTTTTTTTCAGCAAATATTTTTAAATATGTACAGTACAGTGTATTTAGAAAAAATATATTTTCACTTACCAGGGTCTTGAACAACTCTTTAAATTTAATGGTTATGTTTCCAATGTTTTCTTTCTTTTGTATTTCTCCGAGTGCCGGCAAGATATGTAGTGAATCATTTAACGGTATTAGACTATACGGGAAAAAAAAGAAAGACCTATCCTCCATCTGGCAGTCGTTATTTGTAACTGACTGCCTAATGAACAGTATCAACGCTCTGTTTCATCACTCCTGTTGATTTATTATTATATGTATTTCTTAAACATTGGTATTTCGAAATTTAGTGGACCCGACCTCGAAGAAACTAAGCGTTCTCTTCGCGTGAACTCGGAGGACTCTCGGACTTCTGCGGAGGATGTGTTGGTGGAGCGAGTGGGTTTTACAAAGAGATGTAGCCGAAGAGAGAGTGCGAGAGGATGTGGGTGGCCACCTAGGGGTATGGCTGGATGGCGCCCCCTACAGCTGGGAGGCGAGCTGCTCCGCTACCCCCAGAAGCCCTAGGGGAAAGCACTCTGTTCAAACAAATGGAGTGTGAATTGTGTGCGTGTGTGTTTGTGTCATATGCAAATAAGACTCGGGCTAATATCGCTCCTACCTGTGGAGCTTTGCTAAATGTCAGCTGCTCGACACTGCGAGCGAGGAGGCAGGAATAGCGCAGAGCCACAGGTGGTCACTGCTGTGCTCAGCCGGCATAGCCCAATAAAATGAAAATAGAACGGTAGTCATTTTACCCTTCACTGCAAGCAACTGTCCAAAAATCCAAAATAGGGATTTAAAAAAAATGTATATTTTACGAGAAAATTCCCATTAAATCAACTTCTGAGACTACGACTATATTTTTTTGTCTTCTTTTAAAGGTTTGTTCCCCCTAAAGTTAGTTTGCAATTGACTATAGAATAAATGCTTAAACCATAAATATGCAAAAAACTATGATCCCAAAACACTTTAAAATAATTTCAAACTTATCCTCATACTTGGTTCTCCCTAACTAATAACGATCTTAGTCTCTCATCTTACCTGTATCTCTTAAATTGATGCCAATTACTACTTCCCTTTTTTCCCAGAGCCTTAGTGCCATCTTGTGATCATTTTAGAGTGTTCGTGAAAGCGTACAAACATCATAATAATGTCGCATCACAATTGGAGTCACTTGTATCATATCGTAACCATATTGAATCATATTTTATTTGAGTGAATTGAATTTCATTGTTTCAATTATGATGTCATAATTGGAATGTCATAAATCCTATCCTAGCATAACTGGAGCGAATCGATTCATAATGGAATTATAAGCACTTGGTATGTCAATTGAAGAAATTGTCCATTTGATGGTATCCAGGTTCGTTTCCATCGTAATGGCTTTTCCTCTTGACTGGAAAAGCATCGCTAGAAGATCCTGCTTTCTACACACACACTATGGCGTCACATCATTGCCGTCTACGCGCCGTCAACTATCACCACAAATGTCCACCTTATGATTCATGTTCAAAGTGGCATTCAATTAAAGTTGAATATAAAGCCAACACTGTTCTTCAAAATGAGTTTGGAGATTCACGGATAATCAAACAGTCATTATCCCTCCCAAGCAGCCTTTGTCCCTGTCTGCACGTGGCGTGCATGATGACGTCTCGGATGGATGTATGCAATTTGGCCGTTCAGACTGTGGTCGCATTGCAAAAAAAATCCCTATACGTATCTGATCCATTTATGACACCATATGAAAGCGACCGAGGTCCGATTTCCAAAAATTGGAAGTGAGCCGTTCAGACCATCTGATGCAGGTCGCATGTGGGCAAAATATATTCTGCATTTGCTTGCATTGTGACCCGAGCCAAAATAGTGGATGAGACTCGGACGTCATAAAATCCTTTCATTTTCTTAAAAATCGACAGTGAGTCTTATAATCGATTGCGCTTTACGTTAATGTGCAGTAATGCGTCGTATAACCCGGTGCGCCGTATATATGGAAATTTCCCCCCAAAATAGACCTGTTCATTGAGACCGCGCCTTATAATCCAAAAATGTCGTCATCAAAGTGAATTATATATATTAAAATATATTAGAGGTGAATTCCATCCTAATTTAAGTGATATCGTAATCAGAGTCGATCATTTGGTGTAATTGTCGTGAATCGTAACTAGTTGGAGCAAATCGTTTTGTTGAAGCGTGAGCGTGAGCGTTTGTGTTTTCCATGGCTATTTTCAGCAACCGTTCAGCCGTGGCTGTTGATTATTGACCTGTTGCATAATGCTTCTTGTTCTTCATAACACCTCCCCAGCTAGTCAGCCAGCCTAGAATTTTCTGTGCATGAACAAGAACAAGTGTTGCAGAAATCAAATATTTATGGCGACTTCCACATTCACGCATCACGCTGGTGGAGATGTTGCAAACTGGCTTTTCCAGCGGCATGCACCCCTCCCTCTTTTTTGTGAGTCACTTTCCACCAACTTGTGACTGGACTTTTTGTCCCTTTGTGTGGAATAATAAGGTGCACTGCGCCGAAAATGGCTACCTGTGGAGTTGTTTGGATGAGCGTCGGCTTGACGTTCACGCCCTGTCTTCACTGGGAAATGGTGGCTGAACGGAAGGGTAAACACAAAGGCCATATTTTTAGAAACATGGGATTCAAATATATAAAACTTGCATATAAAGCTTTCTATGCTTTTTTTAAAGTGCAAAGACTTTATATTAGCTTCTATCGGCAGCATCTGAATGATGTCACAATAATATCCATTTATCTTTTAAAACACCTATTATATAGTCTGTACTCTTAGTTTAAGTTTTTTTTACAATTTTAAAATTCATTATTATTCATTGTAGTATTATTAGTACTGAACTTATTAATGTAATAATTAATCACACATTATTTTTTATTGTATCGTTTAATTTTAACAAATGTATTTACTTTGCTTTTTCAATACTTCGGCGGGGATTCTGTCATGTACTTCTAGATAATCACAGTTTAATTTTATTAGTTATTATTATATGCATATGAACTTTTTAAATATTTTTATTATAAGAATATATATTTTTTTTTACTTAAAAAAAAAAAATTGTTAATTAATTATTCGTCTCAACAAAGGTATGAGGCCGCTTAAACTCAATATATTGGTTCTTCAATGCAAACATGGTGAAGCAGCATTAAACTGTTATGCAGCAGGAAAATGGAATAAGTTGTCAACAAGTGAAGTATAAACGCCTCAAAATCCAAGTGAAACACTTTGCTTTTTTCACATTACTCTAAGCTCTTTTAAACCTTTTTAAAATAAATTTCACGTTACTGTCTTGTAGTCATTTCCAAAACCTACTTTAATTTTTAAGGTCTTTAATATTGTGTTTGCCTTTAGGTGTTGTGCTTTTGGTTGTGTGCAGCACATTGAGTTGCTTTGTGTATAAAATGTGCTATACCAATACATTTGCAGAATAGCCTTTCCTCTCTGGTCTCGTTGGCTTAAAATGGTTGTTTTTTTTTGTGGCATTGTTTAGAGCACCACCTGTTGCTTTAAAATCAGCTTCATCCAGTCTCCAAATGTATTGACTTCAGTTTCTTAATTTGACATGACAACAGTGCAGCAAGCTGGCCATGTCTACTGTACGTAGTGCAGCATAGCAGCAGGAACTTGTTTATTCTATTAAATGGGGAAAAAAATGCTGCCTGTCCCCTTGCAGGGTTTATTTTAACTCAGATTTTTCTTTATCCCGCAGGATGGAATCCCTGAGAGCTTAAAGATGAAGGGTAAGTTTTCAATTTGTGATTCCTTCATCCCTTTTCCCTCCCTAACAATGAATGACACATGAATGTGCTCCAAAAAAAAAAAAAAAAAAAAAAAGCTCCTGGTACCTTAGGTGAAAATATGGCGATTGTATTGTGCATCAGTGAATTGAGTGTGTGTAATGCATAAACGATATATGTACAGTATATCAAATATGTATACATACATGCATGTGTGGCCCCGGAGTCAACGGGGTCTGGGAACAAGCTCAACCTCATTACCCGACCTCCGAGTTCCTGCTGTCGGTTAGCTAAACGTTGACTTCTTTCATGGTGGACGTCTTCATTCCCCAGGCAGCTCCCACTCAGTTAACTTCCTTTTTAATTACTGCTCGACAGAAGTGGAAAAAGTATACTCACTTATGTAGAAATACTCGAAAAAAAAAGTAGCATGGATTTAATGCCTGTGCTTGAAGATTTTTTAAAAAAGTACATACTCCTCAAATGTAAGGGCATTTTCAGTAGTTGTATTTGTATGGAGTCGAAAGTACAGATCTCACTTTAGAAAATGTATCCGAAAATGAAATACTCAAGTTCAGACACTATATCTGAAAAATCTATTAAAGAGCCGTGACAAATTATTTGTACTTCTACTGTTCTCTATGTTGTCATATTATCAGGTTAGCGAGCTAACTTAGCCACTCAAACGCTTGGACGCGCTAGTAGTCGTTATGTTATAGCGTTCGAACAACCAATTATAGAATCCCATTTAGTAAACGCGTCTCCTCACCGCCGTCCCTCGGCCTTGATGCCAAAGCTCTTTTTAATTAACGGAAAATTATACAAGAACATATATAGCATGTATGTGGCTCTTTAATTAGCAGATGGAGCCTCCCGGAGGAAATCATGTAAATTCATTCATCCAAACCTCATAAAACCTTTATTAACTGTACAGGCAAGTATTAAATCGTTAAACACTCAACACTAAATACAAATGGAATACAGTAAAAATAACTAAAATAAAAGTCTATATAAGTCTATACATATATATATATATAGTTCATTTTTTTCTTTAAGCCAACCCAAAATTGTTCAAAATTGACTTGGACACAGTTTATTCTTGCTTATATTTCGAGGTTAAAAAAATTACAGATGGCATCAAATTATACACAATTTTTTTTACTGCTATTCACATGCCAGCCCAGTGCCTATCCTCACTGTTCTTTGAAAGTGGCGTCACATCTTGATTTTTCTTTTTTTTTTCACCGATAATCAAAATTGTGGACTTTCCAAGAAATGATTGACTTTCTTTTATACTTAAAAAATTTTGGTTTCCTCACTTTATTATCAATAATGTTAACTTCTTTTTACATTTAACATTAAGAGTGTTGGTGATTTAACATACGTAAAGAGTGGTTAACTTGCTTTTGAACTTTAAAGCAGCCCTTTAGAGCGCCTCGTTGTCAGCTGAGAGTGCGCGAATGTCATGGAGAAAAGGCGGAAGAGGAGATGTGAGGGCGGGGGGCTTGTTTGTTTGTTTTGACAGCCAGCGTGTGGACAGGAGCTTCATGCTGGCGTGACCACTTTGGAGCGCCTCATTGTTGTAGCGTGGGATCTATTCCAGCTATATTTCATGGAGAAGCAGCCCAAGCGTTAAGATCGATTAGCCAGATGCTAATCGATCAGTCAGAAAAATAATCAACTTTGTCTCAGCGTACAAATGCGCTGAAAACGAGCGTGAGACTCTCCATCCAGACCGGACATCGACAAGGTTGCGGCGGTAATTGCGGAGGCTGTATTAGCATAACACGCCCAGGGGGAAGGTCTCACTCCGGCCTGTTTTGGGCAACTCGTTTGCAGCCGCGACGTTGATGAGGGCGAGGAGGAGGAAGTCATAAATAATTCAGGTTTTACCTCTCGCATACGCGCCGCCTTCTGATGATTACACCCGTGAGGTCAATTGAGCCTTAATGCCTCTATTTTACGAGTTGCATCCACCTCTCAGCCGGGATTTCACAGCAAAATGAGGTGATTGAGTTTACGCTGATCAAAAAAAATCCTCCAAACAAAGAGCAAAGATCTTGGCATTTGAATGGTTGGATAAACGCCTTACTCGAAAGAGGCATCCCCCCCCCCATTCAGTCAAATAGTAACAAATTGTATTGTAATAACAGATCTTTTAATAGAAATTTAAAAGAAAGTGCAGTTGAACTTCTAATAGTGGTGAAACAATATAGAAACATATACAGTACGCTCATATATATATATATATATATATATATATATATATATACTGTTTACATTATAATGCGTTGGCATAGAAACTTTGCCTCCCTATATGTGATAAACTACAGCTGAAGGCCAAGGGTGAGTCTTTGCCCAACTGTAAAATAACAGTCATCTTCTCTTTTGTGAGACAGCAATATAGCAGAGGTGACATCTATAAAGTCGTTGTATAAAGAAAGAAAGGGTGTTCAATCATGTTTACACATTTTATCTACATGCTCAAGTTCAGCTTTCGCAGAACTGTAATTTTTTTTTCGGGCGGGGGTTGGAGGGGGCTGTTCTCTCATATTTGCTGAAACGTTCCTATTTGCTGCAGAGCAATCATGACAAGGAACTAAGTAGAGGTGAGCGAGAATTTTCATTCAAACATTATTGCGTGATAGACAATTATAAACCTGAAGAAGGTGGCAATTTGACATCGAAACGAGTCGAGGTAAATAAAATAAAATAAAAAGAATAATTGTCAAAACATCCAGAAGAATTCATTCACCACGTTGGCTGGAGTATCGCCACTTGAAGTGATTGGAAGATTTATTATCAACATATTTTGGAAAGGGCATTGAGTTCGGATTTTCTTGATGCTGTGAATATTGTGGCTTCGCTATACTGTTTATTTCAAAAATGTTTGAAGTTGCGTATTTTGCAAATATTACTTTGTAATATACAGTGTATTGTGACATCATAGAGTAAGTATGGCCACATCCAACACACTAACTAGAAGGTTGCTTTCAAATAAGCATAACTACATTGTCGGAGATAATACAGTAGAATTACATGCGCCTTTTGGGGCTTTTATGTAGTAGAGCGAGTTTGTGAGCAAATTGAATGAAGACCGATGACATCTACATTTTTGTCGTGCACCAGGACAAAAAAAAACCTTGGCTGTCACACAAAAGAACAGCAAAATGGCAGACGCTTGCCAGGGTACTCGCTAATTGGGAGTCCCCGCACCAAGAGTTCGTCACGAAGGCCTGACTCATCAGTTTACAGGCAATATTTAGCTTGGCAGACCACCCAAAAGCTGGCTCGCTGTCCATCCATTCATCCAGCCATCTGTCCACCATCCCACCAACCAACCCACACGGGCCTGCTGTGATGTCATAGTCTGTCTGATTTAAATAATTCCGACCCCACGTTTTTTCTTTGTTTTTTGTTTGCAGTTATTAAAAGGGAAGCCTGGCCTGTTGAGTGGCATACAATTGAGCAAACAATGTTTACTTTATGTGCAATTGTGTAACTTAAGACAGTTGTTGCAATAGGCGGATCATACTTTTAGCTTATTTGATTAATTGTCAAATGATTCATAATTCTGCTCAACATTAAAAAAAAATTGTGCTCATTCCAAATCTGCCCTCGTTTTTTCTGTGGCACATCAGGTTTTCATAATAATAATAATGATAATAATAATAATAATAATAATAATAATAATAATCATCATCATAATCATAATCATAATAATCAGATTATATGGAATATAGTAATTTAGTAACATTTCTGAATTCAGGGTTACGTTCAGCTACAGGTGGAATTTTTTTTCTGAAACATCATGGTTATAAATTACCACATTGGTAAAATTCATAATACGTGAGATTTTATTGGTCAAATTTAAAAACGAAAATATCTCAAAAACCTCAAGAAAGGAAACTGGAGGAAAGGAACATTTTTAAAATCAGCGTCAAAAATATGTTTAGGGACACATAAATCCATTTCTAATGAAAATGCACTGTTCACCAGTGTAAGCACTATAAAATGAATAATCATCAATAGTAAGATTAACAGTTAAATGTAAAAATATATAAAAAAAAAAAAAACATCTGTGATGTAGTGAACCCGCTAAAGTACATTTTGATGCAGCGAGGTACAACTGTAGTCAAACAATCAGCAGAGCTGCGATGTTGTCTGCAGTCGATTGGGGAGGGGCAAACAGCGCATGAGATAGTACAGCCCCCTCAAAACCTTCTGATCTGAACACGGCTCTTTGGAGACGTAATTCCTGTAATTGTAAATCCCTGGTGAATTTTGACAACATCATGTCAGAACCTCGTTGGAATTGTGATGATTTTGGTAAATAAATTCAGGAACAATTCACTGAAATTAAATTGGCATCAAACACAATTTTCAAGCTAAAAACTTCATAAACAAACATGATTTGATTCTTTTTCGAAATCACTCAGCCCTATTCTTATTTAATACATCGACGTTCAAAGCATCCATCAGCCAAAGTGCACATCTCGTGCTTCGGAAAGATGTAATCAATACCTTTTGAGCGGCACACTCGAATGCCGCTGTTGATGTTAAGTAGCAATTTTAAATGAAAAAGAAGCGCAATTACGTGTGACAAAGCCACTGCGGCGTAATTGGAGATTGTGCTTGGTGAATCGGGAAATGTTTGCTGCCGTGATGGTAGCACGGGAGACAATCAATATACTAATATGTTGAAAGACGCGTCTAATAGCGTCTAAACGTGGCCTCTGAGGGCAAATCCTTCGATGAGATCTTGTTTACTCACCCAGACGACTCGTTCGCGCGGTTCTCGTACGTCCCCGTCGTAATTGTTTCATTTGTATGCCGGCAGCGCATCCGTGAGCAGACGTTGAATCATTCCATGCAACGCATTGCACACGATTTTCACACTATTTTTGTATTTTTTCTTCAATAGGGTTGGAATTTAGTCCGTTACTTTTTAAAAAAATGTTGTTCTAATTTAATTATTTCATCAAATAATTTGGTGTTTTTCTAGCTAATATATTTCTATTTTGGGGCTCTTATGTTGTATTTTTCATCTAATATATTAGTATTTTCAATTTTTTTTACCCACTGTTTTGGGTGTAATAATTTTTGTATTTTCTATATTTGGCCTCATATTTCTTCTTATTTATATATTATATATTTCTTATGATTTTATATAATATATTTATAGTTTTGTCATATATTTTTTTCATTATGTATATTTTATATTTGTATTTTTGATCAACTAGTTTATTAGTTTAGTATTATTCTGGTCATTTGTATTTTTATTTTTTGTACAACTTTTTTAATGTCCTATTTTTGTATTTTCTAATATTTGTGACTAATATTTTTTAATTATGTTGGGTTTTTATCAAACATTGGTATTGTTTTTTTTAATTCTTCTTTTATTTTTGTGGCTCACATTTTCTTGTCTAATAATCTTGTATTTTTGTCTAATGTTCATATATGTTTTGTTGAATAGTTTTAATTCCTCACAATTATTATATATTTTTTCACCTGTATTTTTTTTTAATATTAAAGAAAAAAAATTCTACTTTGTCTACTTTTTTGTGCATCATAATTTTGTATTTTCTCATCTCATGTTCTTGTATTTTTGGTCAAATATATTTTCATTAATTCTGCACTATTTTTGGTAAATTCTAGTATTTGTGTAATACTTTCCTTTTAGATGATTTGTATTTCCCATATATTTTTATATCTGGTACACCAGTATTTTGTTGACCAATATCATTAAATTTTTCATGTAATTGTAGTTTTATTTTATTTTTTTTTAACTTAATTTAGGGTCCGAACATTTTCTATTTTCCAAAGGATTTTTCCGCTCTTTTCATCCGGCAGCCGTAATTATTTGATTTGTATGCACATACAAGCAGAGGTTGAATGCTTTAGGTGGAATTGCGGCGACCCCCGCCTGGGCTGGGCCCCCTCTTGTGTCGCACCTTTAAATGAATGCAGCCATCTGCGTTTCCCGTCGCCACTGAATCTCTGTTTTCAAACAGTATATCCGGAGGCATGACAACACAATGACAGCTTTGGTTGCCCATGATGGACTCTGGAGCACTATATACAATAATAATATACAAACATATGTATAAATATGTGCAGTACATATATATGTATAAGTGTGTGAGTGTCATTGTTTACTTATGACAACAGAGATATTTTTGAACGGCGACCGTTATTGTTTACACACTATATTTTATGCATCTCTGCTGTTGCCCAGTGGGTCACATAAGCACGTTTGCCCAACCTTAAATAGGTTTCATTATTTGCTATGGCATTTATGCAACAAAGCATATTTGTGTAATAAATTTGCAGGATAATCTCCTCAAACATTTTTTTTTTGAAGCACAAAGGCAATTAGTCTAATTAGAACAATGAACAGTTGAAACAGATGAATGCGTCTCATTCATGCCTTCCAGCATGCATAAATAATGAATATTATTTTTTGCCATGAGTGGATAATCTCCCGGGAGGAACCAAAGGTGATGCTTTTACTGTATAAATTTATCCAATGCATTTTGTTTAAGCAGACAACACATTTCCTCGAATACTGGTGCGTTAGTCGCCGGGTACTTGTTCCTCTTAAGATGAATAAATGTTCACGTTGAATCAAGGTTTCTCATGAAATGTGTAACACAGAAATTAACCTCAAAACTACTTGAGGTGAGCTATTTTTTTAAGTCCAAAACAGCCGGCAAATAATTGGTTTACTAAATTAAATAAGGAAATCAAAAAGCGTTGCCAGAATATTTCTACCTCCTCCCACCTCTCTATTCTGGCGATATAAGATGATCCGACGAGCCCTTACATTAGCCATGTTTTTGGGGGCACGTCACTCGACGTTGTGCTTTGTGTGCTTGCGTGTCACGTCACAGATACGTTATATTCAAATTACATTGTTTTTGTAATGTGATCGAGTATGTAGAATGATTAGAAAAAAAATGTTGGGCATCACACACTGCAGTGTGACCGTAGACCCCCCCCCTCAAGGATGAAAATAAATAAAAAATATAATAAAACTCCAACTTAGTGAGGTGGAAGTCATCAATGTTTCAAAGCCGAGCGAGTTAGCGGCATTCCTCTAAAGGGATGCAGAAAGCTCTTAGGCCTCAAATAGCTTCTCATAAAATCTTCACGACTTGTTTATGCCAGCAGGAGATCAAGTGTTGTCACTGGTGCAACAATTAGCAGAGGGAGGGACTGTGAGAAGGAGGGCGAAAATAGAGAGGTTGTTTGTCTTCGCCAAGTCAAACGACGTATTCCCATCATTTCTTTGTCAGCAAAGTGGCGCCGTGCTGTTTTCGTTACAGCGGGGGAGGAAAAAAATCTGCGGCCGGTATATATCGTCTTTAATGGCATTCATGCATATATTAGCGTGTCTTTGCATGACAACAGGTGGGCTAAAAATACATTCGATGTGCACCCCAGCTAAGACCAGCAAAAGTGTGGTCATGAGATTGTCTGTGTTCTTCTGCGTGTCTCGGTAAAGACGTGTCGGTGAACAACCAATTAAACATCGACATCTGTCATCAAACACGTCTCCCATGTTTACTTTAACGCTTCATGCTGGTATGGTTTACCGATATTACAGTTTCGAATTACGCAGGTTAGAAAATTACTCAAGTTTCTAACTAAAGATGCTGTATTTAGCATAAGGCAACGACAAACAAGGAGAGTAAACGATGCAAACTCAGGAGAAAAAATGATGTCACAGTTTTCTCATTTTGTGTCGCAACAGCAAATAAGACTGCAAAAGATGGACAAAATGATAACATTCATTTCTTAAAACTAAAAACTCCTCATCCTGCGCTTTCCCAAAAAGAAAACATTTAAGCTGTTCTTACTGTAGTTTTCGAGGCTTGTATTGGATCTCATTAGATAATCTTGAGGCACACTAAAGAACATAACGTGTCATGGGGAAACAAACATCTCCCTGATGTCGTCCGACGAGCAGACGGCCGTACAAGCGTCCCGGTGACAAATGAGGGCGCCCTTCAACGACCCCGCCGGTGGCACAGGCAGCTCGCCCATGCCGCGTCGCGCAAATTCGCGGAATAATCATTATGCCGGAGAGCCGCCGGGAATTAATAAAGTGGCAAATTGACTGTCTCCATTCAGGTCACAGCACGCTTGCCTGTTTGTGTGTGCGTGGGAGTGCGTGGGGGTGTGCGTATGTGTGTGTGTGTGTGTGGAGGGAAGACGTCAGAGGTTCTAAATCGGTTTGTTTACGCCAACGTGCACGCCCCGAATTGAGGCCCACCTTGTTAGCGTGTGCAGCTAACTATTTTTCCCATCTAAAAATATCAAGTCAATCCAATCTGTTTCGTGTTGCCATCATCAAAACCTTTATTAAGCGTTCCAATTTGTCTGTTTCTTTGGTACCCCAAAAATGTTCATGGGTCAGTGTGACCAGCTGCTTATCTAATCAGTCAAAGATAAACAAACTGGGAGCGACCAAACTTGACTCCACTGCAACTCGATGACTAACAGTCCAGTCATTATTTTAAGTCGCTTGGTTAATCTTGAACTGGACTTGATCTTAACTCCTCAAAGTCTCGATCTTGACTTGATCTCGACCCCTCAGTTTTTGTCATGTCACGGCCTCGACCCCTCAAGGTCTTAGTCATGACTTGGTCTCTGCTGCTTTAAGTCATACGGGCACCAAGTGCAGTCTAACTTAACGGTTACAATTCAGTTCGACATGAAAAATGACATCCTGATGAATGACGGCCATTGACAGATGACGAAAGATGGTCCAGCAAAACTTAGTTAAATGCTCACCTCTGGTCTTAACCCGTGAATTTCTTGGTCTCTTTGCTTTTAGTCTTGGTCTCAATCCCTTAAAGTAGGTGTCTTCAAACCTGTTCCTCGAGGGCCGTTTTCCTGAATGTGTTCAATCTCTCCCTACTGCAACAAGCAGGATTTGAAAACCCTTGCCTGAAAGTTTTCATTATAATTTGGCCAAAAATTCAAAATCTCAAAATCTTGGTCTTGACTTATTCCCGGTTACCTAAAGTCTTCGTCTTCACTTGATCTCAATCCCACAAAGTTCTAATTTTGACTTGGTCTCTGCTCCAAAAGCTTGGTCTTGATTGATTTCCGGAAACTCAATTTCACTCACATTCTTGGTGTTGAATTTTTTTTCAGCTCATACAGTCTTGGTCTTGATTTGATTTTTAACCCCTCAAGGAAATTCTCCAGATCCGTCTTCTTTAAACCTCTCATAAATTGTTTTGTATCTGCAAGAGAACCCTCTTGATTTTGAACATCATCCGACTCAAAGAATTTGTTCAAGTTAATGGTAAAAATATATTCTGCATGTTTACATTGTTAACGTGTCAACTTTCCAAACAAGAACCCACTTCAATTTTCGAGATGTCCACGCATCTAAGTTTGCTTTCTGTTATTATTATTGGAGACCCTTTTTTAGTTTATGGAATAAAATTGGCTGTGATTGGCTGGCAACCAGTTAAGGGTGTCCCCCGCCTACTGCCCAAAGATAGCTGGGATAGGCTCCAGCACCCCCGCGACCCTCGTGAGGAGAAGCGGTACAGATAATGGATGGATGGATGGAATCAAATTGGTGCATATTTGCTGAAATCTTAAACCTCCATGAAAGACTTTTACTTTCCAAAGTAGCTAACAGAGAACGTTAAATAATTCATGAGGTTCCATGTGGGGCTTCTATTTGTGTGTTCTGTCATCCAAGTCTGACAAAAAAAATTGGGATTGCATTTCGACAGATTTGTGTCTTCCCTTTTCTGTGATCATAAAGACAACAAATCTGTGTGATTTTTGCCAACATTGAGTCACTCCAACAGAGGAGTTTTTGTAGTGATCTTCAATTACATGAATGGCAGACGTGAAAGAAACAAAACAGCATCTTGTTGATGGGGGGCTGGGGGGGATTTCCTTAAGATGAGAGCATAGGACCAGGTCGAAAGCAGGAGCTTGTGTCTTCCCTATGAGCCTGCCTTCTGTCTCAGGTGGACCAAATGCTGCTGGAGGTGCCGCGGACTAAGCGCAGCCTCAGGGGATCGTGCCTTTTCTGTTGCCGGTCCTTCTCTATGGAATGAGCTTCCATGAAATGTTAGGCAAGCCCCCTCTCTGTCCATTTTTGAAACCCGTTTGACGACTCGTTTTTATTCTTTAGCATTCGAATCAACATGAGTCTGCCACTGTTCTACTGTTCTTCTGATACCGATTGTAAATGAGTTTATGTGTTTTCATTTGTGTTCTTATTACCCGCTAATTTATATTACACCATGTGGAAAGCGCTTTGTTACTGCTCCATCTGTTGTGAAATGCGCTATTAAAATAAAATTGTATTGTATTGTATATTTTGACAGGTTTTGACATCCGATCACCATTAGGCTTGTCAAACATGTCGAAGATTTACGGCTCTTGGGACCACAAAGCAGTTTCTATGTACTGGAGGAAATACGCTCAAAGTTTATTCAACAAAGAATCAAATGGGGAAAAATGTCTCTGTTTCTCAAAGTCTTGCCCTTAAGTCTGTGTCAATCCCTCAATTTTTTTTCTTTACTTGGCTTTGGCTTATTTAAGTATTGATCTTGACTTGGTCTTGGCTGCTTAAAGTCTTGTTCTTTTATTGGTCTCAACCCAAGAAAAGTTTACATCTTGACTTAGTTGAAACTTCTAAAAACTGTGGTCTTGACTAATTTTAAACCCCTGCAAGACTTTTCCCCAAAGTTTTATTGCAGGCTTGGTTTAACGCCCTCGAGACTGGTCAAGACCAAATCTGAAGGGATAGCAGTGCTTATCCCCTATGAATTGTAAGATTTTGACTTGAAAGCAACTAACTAAAGGCTAGTGCGGCACAGTGGTTGGATGGATGGATTATTTGAAATCATAGGATCTCAAACACTCACTCTCTTGTTATTGACTTGTTCTCTGCTTGGTCAAATCTTAATCTTAACTTGGTCTCGGGTTTTGACTTGGCCCAACTCATTAAGGTCCAAATTTTGTCTCAGTTTACACCCCTCTAAGTCTTGGCTTGGACTCAGTCTCAACTCCTTAAAATCTTGAGCGTGCTCTTACAAGTCTTAATCTTGTTTTAGTCGAAACTCCTCAAAACCTTGTAACCTGGTCTCAATCCCTCGAAATCTTGTTCTATGCCTCCGCTCCTTCAAGTCTTGATCTTGACGTAGTCTTTATCCCTCAAAGTCTTGGTTTTGCCCCAGTCTCAACCTCTCAAAGTCTTGTACTTGCTCTTGGTTCGCTCCATTAGAGATATTAAATCAAAGTCATGCTGTTGTGATTCACCCAGTATGACCATACTCAACTGTACAATCGGATCCTTGCCAACATTGCCAAAGTACACGTTTAACTGTTTCTTCCCATGTGTGTTACCAGGTTTGACTGTCCACCACGGCGACCCGCATCCATGCGAGCACAAGTATTGTGGCCTGGGCCGCCGCTGTGCCATCAACCCCCAGACGGGCCAAGGGGAGTGTAACTGTTTGGATCACTGCAAACCTCACTACAAGCCAGTATGCGGCTCCGATGGGAAACTTTACACCAACCACTGCGAGCTGCACCGCGCTTCCTGCTCGGAACGTCGCAGAATTACCATCGTTCATGGCGAAGAGTGTTTCTACAAAGGTAGGAGCTCATGTGACCTTTATTGAAGTATACGCGGGATTCAGTGGATATTGTATGCAATGAATGGTAACCTTTACGGATGCTGATGATGATCCAACGTCCTAGTTCCCTTTCCAACTGGATTATAGTGGGATTTTCACTAATACCGGCAATATACCGACATGAGTTGCGTCAGAATTGCATGTCCAGACAGTCTGATGCTTAAATGTCATTGCTTAGCGCTAAGATTCTCACCAATGACATGATTTTGAAAGTGAAGCTACTAACTTGTGGATAACAAAACTTCAGAGTTTAAACCATTTATTGTCATACAGTTCAGAATGTGGCTACGTTTTGAGGGGCAGTATGCAAAGTCACACACAAGTGCCAGTGTTTGCGCCACATGAGTGCACCTGGATTCATAAAATTAACTCATTCACGACCAGCCTAGTAAAAAAAAAAATGGATTTTGACGTATTTATCCGTCAATGGTATTGAATGAGTTAAATAAATACGTACATACAATGCAAAAAAAAAAAAAAAAAACTGGGGAAAAATGCCATGTCTGTCTCAATTGTTTTGTTGAGTTTTAATGTTTTATGGAGCAAAAGTGAGACTTTAAAATTGTCCATCTATGAAAGGGTTCAGTTTGACCTCAAAACTTGACTAGAAGTTGACTTTTCAATGTAGAACACAAACATTACACTCAAAGAGCGATATTCTTTAGAGCGCGAACTCATCATCAGCCAAACGTCAACTGCGCCGCTCGTCTCTTTGGCAGCCTCCCAATCGTCATTACTGGCTTCCCTTCTAATCTTTGGTACGGTCGGAAGTAGGTTCTAATTCTGGCATGCAGATAGAGAAAAGTGCAGACTCTGGGCCTTTCTGACTTATGGACTGGATAAAACGGCAACGCTCCAGTAAAGTTGATGATGTGATTTCACACGCCGGTCAAAAGCATTTTTATGGAGCTTGCTGAAACAACACATTATGGGATGACGCGTAACTGCAGTTAAAGTAGGAAGAGACGAGACGTCGCGCTTGTCAACGTTAGATTAGCACAACGAGAAGTGTCTCGACAAGAGCCAGCGCTAATGGAACGAAGCGGCTGTCAATCAATCCAAAATTGAGGTGATACTCGCAGAGATTAAAGCCTTCCACAGCCACATTTTCATATCTGAGCAAAGGAGAAAGCAACTGGCTCACTTAAATCGATAATGGAAGACATTTTCATTTTGTGCAATGACTTTTAATACCCTTTAGAATTGTTGTCATTTATTGCCAGTCATTTAGTTGACTGACAAACTCTTGCGAAAACTACGTGAATTGTCACCATTTCGCGTCATTTGTCAGTCAAACGTGGTAGCGATCGGAAGTTTGCCTAAAATGTCAACGCAAAATGGTGCAAATAATCGTGAAATGGCCACTTCAACACAAAATGTCGGACTTTCTTTGTCTTTTCAAGGATGACACATTTCTTGTAAGCTTGCTCATAATAAATATGTCCACCAAATTTAGTGTTGCTGAGTCAAACTGACTCTGACCTTATGGAGTTATTAAAGTTGCATGCATTGCAAGTCATCAAAATCCGCCGCCATGCTCTTACCTCATGAGGAAAAGTCAAAGTTCTCACAAATTAATGTCATCCATCTGTCTGGTGCAGTGCTTCTCAAATGCCTCGTATCAAGTAGAACCTGAAAACTCATGTAAGATCATGAACAGTTAGATTAACATTGCTCTGGAACATTTCCCCCCAAAAAATCTGTACATTTTAAATTAATGGATTAAAAAAATTGTACAGAATTAAAATTTTAAAAATGCAAATCAATATTACTTCAAAGTTAAATACAACTGAACTGTACTTACAGTAGGGAGTGCTTCTTCACTTATAGGAGCGGATATACCATGAGAGGTACACTTAGCACACATATTATCTAGAGCAACTTTAACTTTCAAAAAAATGATAAAATGGATGACGTGAACCAAAATAGCAGATTTCCTGTGCTATATATATATATATATATATATATATATATATATATATATATATATATATGTTTTTTTGGGGGGGGTATTGGCTTCTTGATATTTTTTGTGTGTCTGTACTTCTGATGGAGAGTACACTAAACGTCATGTTGCTAAATTGTGTTTGACTGTAGAGCTTTCAGTCAAAGTTTTTCCTCCCTGCAGCGTCGAAGTCTTCTTCCCAATCCAAAAAGGCCACAGGCGCCTTGCAGCAAACATGGTTTTCATATCAGTACGTGCTCATGCTCCCAATGCCTCCGACTGACTCACTTTTACAAAAATATGATAGTGACCAGATGAATAAATCATCATGTTTTAATCCACAATGAGGCAGATGTGCTTTGCCTCTGTAATAGATAACTCGCAGCCGTGTCCATTCGCAAAGATAGAATGCCCAAAACAACACTTTATGCATATAGCAAGACATTTGTACCGTGGCGTTTGTATGGCATTTTCATATTCGCAGTCTCCCTCTGGCACTTTACATGGCCTGCAATCTAAAAGACATGCATAAATACATAAGGAGAGTCATTAAGATACTATATGAGAGTGGAATCGCAGATATTATGTTGAAAGGACGGAGGCGTTTCGCAACTGAGAGGTGTTGCTACTATTGCTTTTGAAGCAGCACTGTCACACAACTCTCGTTAGTCAAGGGGAGGATCTGACATGCTCATGTCATTCTTTTCCACTCTGTGCTCTAGAATGCCGAGTATATTTGAGGTGAGGTCTATTTTATTTTATGCGGCCAGAAAAGGGGGAAGAGCGACAAAACGTTTTTTTTTTTTTTAGATGAGGTGCATATTTGTTCAATCGGTTAATTAACGTGTATTATCTTTTGAATATCTTACATACATTATTTTCACCCACAAAGGGAAAATTTGCTTTTTTGAGGGGAGGTGTTCATTAATTATACACCTAGTTGTGATAATGTTTTTTTTTTTTCAAATGAGTTCAAAATACAAAAAATGATGGAGGTCCAAAAAATTGATTTGGTCGATTATCTTGAAATGACTTTTTTTGTTCCTTTGGCGAGGCAAAATATTTGAGGGGAGGTATTTATCATTTATTCATGCACTTTTTGAGCAAATATGTCAATGCAACTATAAATTCTAACTGCATGATGTGAATTTGAATTCTGGAGAGGAAAACAGATGTTTATTTGAAGAGAGGCATTTTGTCACTAGTCGAGTTAGGTGAAGTGAAACTGGAGATTAAAACCCAAAAAGTTCGAGATGGGAAAAAAAGGGTTTATTTCAGATGCTGTGTCGTATGAGTTCAAATGGATGGCCCTTTTTTTTTTTTAGTGTGTGTGCTGTGGTGCGCACGTTTGAGTGTGTTTAAATACGAACATGGCTGAATGCTGCATGTTTGCATCAAACGGAGCACATGCTGTACGTCCACAACAACAGTGATGAAGCGCAGTAATTAGGATCTTTCTGAAACGTGTTGCTTCAAACTCCCTTGGCTGGCTGCACCAACTAGAACATCAACAACAACAAGATAAAACCTCTGGAGAGCCTCCGCCATAACTACCGGGAAACGGCTGTCTGTCCGTCCCAGTGGAGATGGGATACGACTTGCTCTCCTTTAATGACTTGTTGACACTTTGCCGTTAATTATGAGGTCATCCTGCTGGCGTTGTCTCCTGTGTGACAAGTGGTTTTAAGGATGGAGAGAGAGAGAGAGAGAGAGAGAGAGAGAGCGAGAGAGAGAGAGAGAGCGAGAGAGAGAGAGAGAGAGAGAGAGAGAGAGAGAGAGAAAGAGAGAGAGAGAGAGACTGTGTCTATATTTCAATTTAGATTTGTTATTAACATTTGTACTGTTTAAATATTCAGTGCAATGGTGAAATCTTTACCATTAATATGTTTTCATCATTTAAAAATAAAATAGTAATAAATTACTATTACATTATCATCAATATATTTCTCATTTATGGTTAAATAATTGTATGATTCAACAATAAACCAATTTCAATAATATATAATGCCTTTAAAAAAGATTTTGTAATTTAATTCATAGACTAAAATATTTTGGTATTAATGTATTACGACTAAAAATGCGTAATTGATGTTTAAAAACAGCCTGCTTATTATTATCATTTTTTAATAAGGTATTCTTAATCAAGTCATTGGATTATGTACTTTTTTTAGTCATAATATTATTATACAAAATTATTTCTGTTTAATATTTAATTATTTTTATTAATCAAACTAATTAATCAATTCCAGTAAACCTAAAATCCAAATGAATGCGATGCATTTTAATAAAAATGTAATGCAATCCATTTCGAATATGAGAAAAAATGCAATCTGTGTACAGGTTAAAACCCACTCTTTATTTTTAATCTGGAAAAAAACTCAAACTCAACAGCACATCGACTAACGTTATGCTAAATCATCGTGAAAATAATGATGCACTTTCGCCGTATCACTCACTCCTCGCTGAGCTTTTAAAAACGTCGTATGGACGTTTACCTTTTTGTAAGCCATTCATACTTTGCTCCTCTTTTTGCTTGAATGAATATTTCATGCATTGATTCGACACACCTTTGATGTGCACTTGCTGGCAAAAGAAAACACATATAGCATTCTAAATCATTTACACTTTACATCTCAATCTGACAAGCCTGTAATCTTATTTGCTTGCAGGCAGAAGACGAGTGTGTGCGTGTACCTACGTGATCAATAGGCTTATTTATAGCGCGTCGGGCTGGAGACCTCGCCGTATCGATTTGCATGTTCATTACGGGGCGCGGAATGGGCACATAATTCCTCGCGCCGAGTCCAAACAATCATATGACAAATTTGCAGATTAAGCGTCTCGGATGTTTGTTCCCTCCTCGAAGCACCGAGTGAGATGTTCATGACGTCGATACACTCAATTCATTGACGTTCATTCCGGAAAACGTCTGCGTAGCATTGACGTAACTGCACATGCAATGTTTTGAGTTTTTAACAGAATGACCCGACGTTTCATGGCAAAACTGTCCAAAGGAAATCAAAGCCTGGGTGTCACAGAATTTCTTATATTTCCCCCCAAAAAAGACAAAAAATAGAAGTTATGGTGTTGGGTCCCAGTGGCCTGCTTGTTGTCTTATCTAAAAGCAACTTGGGTTTTAAATTGAACAGTGATTTTAAATTGGACTTTCAATCCAGTGCTGTTGTCCGATCTAGCGCCTTTCATCTTCGGCAGTAGGCTAAGATGAAGTCCTTCTTTCTTAGAAACAGTAATCCATGCCTTTGCTACATCTTAGCTCCATTACTGTAATGTGCTTTTGGAGTCAGCCGGTCCTCCTTCAAGCGTCTCCAGTTGGTCCAAAATGCTGCTCATCTCCTAACGAGAGCTTAGAAGCTTGAGAGCATAACCCCGATTCTGGCACCTCTTCACTGGCTCCAAGTACATTTTCAAGATATTTCTATTTGTTTTCAAATCTGTAAATGTCCTCACCTGAGCGCACCTCTCTGAGCTCCTCCACCTTTACACACCTTGCCCGTGCCTCAGGTCTGCGGACCAAATGCTACTGGAGGCGCCGAGGACTAATCGGAGCCTCAGAAGGCATGGAACCCTTTCTGTTGCCCGTGCTTCCGTCATTAAATATTTGGCAAGCGCGTTCTCTGTCCACTTTTCAAACTTATTTGAAGATGCATTTTTATTCTTTAGCTTTCCACTCAACATGAGACGGAAACGGTTCTGTCTACTGGATTTGTGTTGCGTTTAATTTACTTACTAAAGCCACGCCCCTTCGCTAACATGCGTGAGCGTAATTCTTCAACATTGCCAATATCTGTTCATCATTTATTTATTTTTTTTACGTGAGCAGCTTGTAGGCATTTGTTTTGACGTAAACCTTTTTGAAACGCGCTTTAGCATGCGGCAGCTCATCTCTTTGCTACCACACACTTGAGGAGGAGTAAGAGAGCTTCAACGGGGTCACCGTACCGTGGGCGTCTTCCCTTATCAAAGCTATGAATAGTCCACTCCGCACCGTCCCCATCGCAACCTTCCCTGTAGGACTTTCCTCCCGTGTAATTAAACTGTACCGGGGGACTCAAGTGTGACCTTTCTTACACCTTTCATAAAATTATCATTAAGGGATATTAAAAGTTCCACACATATCACAGCGTGAGCTCAAATCGCCACGTGGAATATCTAAGTCACCGAGGAGGCTTTCATGACTGGTCTAATCACATTGATAAGGACACAATAGGCGGTGATTTATGGAGCATTAAAATATTGATTCATCAAATTAAAATCTGAAATCCATTGTCATCAATACATTGTGAAATATATTTGGTCATTATATATTGAACCTTTTCAATGATCATTTTGCATATGACCGTTGTAAGTTTCATGACATTTTACATTATTTAAAGGCAGTTTTTTTTGTTTCATGAATCAGACTTTTTAAATCATATTTATTTTTAATTGGCATTTTGATTTTAAGTTTCATTGATTTGTTATTCGTTTTTATGTATTGCTTCTAATTGTTTTATTAATCTTTTACAATTTTTTATTAATTAGCAGTTTTATTTGACTTTATTTACGTAGACGTTCATATTTATTAATTACACATACTATTTACTTAACTCGTTTTTTATTTTTAAATCTAAATATGTGTTTTACTTGCATTTAATTTATTTGGTGGCATTTTCTTGCATTGTTTAAACATTTAAGCCTGAATGAGTTCTGTAATTATTTAATGTCATTTTTAATTATTTAAAGACTTGAATACATGACCTGAATAAACTGCACAAAATAAATGTATCTGCTGGCATCAATGATTATTAAATACGTTCAATATAGTAATTAAATATATTTCACAATATAGTAAATGAATTGAGGATTTCTTTTATTTTGGAAACATAAACTGGAAAATAGAAAAATCCTGAAAATGGACTCATGTCTTATGTTGTTTATCAATATATGACAGCAGCATTGATCTGACCTGAATTAAAAAAAATGCAATAAGCTGTCATCTTGTTTGAAATTGAGTCAAACAGTACACTCGTAAAAGATGCAGCGCGTCGTATGATGTCACGTGCTTTCACTCTTGCAAAGCACCTGCAACGGCATCGATTGCACTGATGATGACGACGGAAGTGAAACAGAATAGATGAATGGAAATGAAAAGTTCTAAGGGAGCGTCTGTCGGTTCTTTTATCTTGAATGCTCGCTATACTAACATTAACTAGCAGAAGACTGTATATTGATGTTAAAAAGATCAAGTACATGCCATGGAACCTTTTCTCCCAGATGCGAAAGAAGGTCTGCCGTGTCCGACGTGATTATAGCTCTTATTTCATTTTAGCCGCGCTCACACCATGATTAAAACAGTTTGGGATTTTTTTTTTATTATCGCCAGTGTAATTACAGTTTTTATTTCATTTTGACTTTAGCTTTTTTTTTATTTAGTTTTAATTATTTTTAGAGCACTTTTGTCAGTTTTTTACTAGTTCTTGTGTTCGTAATGCTTCACTTTAGTAACGTTTTTATGGGTTTTGTTGTTAGTTTTAGTTTTTTTTAATAAATGGAATATTTGTCAGGTGCAAGATAAATAAAATAAAGATCACCGTGTAATGCGTAGTAATGTAACTGTTTGACTTCCTTCCTTACAGATTTACATAAACCGCTAAATAAATAATAACAATTATGAATAATAATTTGAAATTAAACCAATTAGCGTAAGTGGGGTATAACAAGTATTGAAAAAAAATTCTGCTGTCATTTAGTTACGTTTTGTTGCTTTTTCAAAATTATTTTTCGTATTTTTAAAGGCATTTTAGTTTTTAGTTTTTTTCACAAAAGAAATCAGTTTTTCATTTTGGTTTGAGTTATTTTGTTCGTTTTTTTTTGTTCACTGTGATAACCTCGGTCCACACGGTGAAAGCTTTGCCTGAACATGTGACTCCACAATCTTAACTGGATTCAACTTGTCAGTGTGGAAAAAAGCCTCCATGGAAAGTGAAAGACATCCAAGAGAAAAGGTCACGACGATACAACGGCATAGCTCAAGTCACCTATCTGATTATATGTGCCGAAAAGGCCTAATCGAAGAAGGAAGATAGATGGATAGACAGATAGCTCGACTGCTGGGTAGACGGTGTATCCAGGTCAACCGTCGGTAAAATATTGGCGTCCGGAAGGTGCATTCATTGCTTTTGCCGGATGAATGGTCGGAAATCGAAATGTTTGCTGATGTATGGAGTCATCTGCCATATTGGCAGCAAGCTCGGCCACTTCGCTCTCACACTTGGCAGCGGGAGGACAACAAAGTAATTTATCTACGGGCTGCACTTCATGGAAGGCAGGATGTTGAGTCCCTCGGGACTTGGCCTTGGAACAAACACCCCCCTGAAATAAATGTGATGACCCATATGTCTGCGATTAAAATGCAAATTACAGATGGTTAATTCTGTTATGTTACATTGAAACAGAATGGAAGAAATTTACAGGATACATTCAAACATAGGATGTTTCAATACGGTTTGTTGAAACGACTGGGAAAAAATATCCCAACAAAGTTAGTAGAAGATTTGGTAGTGACCTCAAACCTTCATCGTGTGGTCATTGCGCTAGTGAGGAGGAGCTGCACATGCCTCTGGCTCTGTGATGTCCCTCCCGTTTGTGGCATGACATTGTGATGTGCATGTTGTCCTTAAGCTGCTTTTGGTTTAGTGTCACATGATGTAGTTGTGGACGTCATGGTGGAGTAGTTTGAAAGCACGTCTGACTCACAGTATTGAGGTTTGCGTTTGAATCTTGGCTCGGGCCTTGCTGTGTGCAGTTTGTGTAGATTGCCTGTAGTGATGAACTGTATTTGTGTTTATAGGTCTGATTTTTTTTCTTTTATGATCAGCACTTGCAGCTATGGCTTTTTTGGATTTTGTTCTGGCTTCCTTCCTCATTCCAACAAGATGCACTTTAGCTTCAGTAATGACTGTAAATTTTCCATTGTCGTACATTGTTTGCGTAAATGTGCCGGTGACCAATCCCGGGTGCGCCTCACTTCTCTGGCCCAATGTGAACTGGATCACCTGCCACCCGAATGACAAGAAGCGCTAAGCAGATGGCTGGATGGCAACCGTGCAATTGACTGACTTCAACATGTATTCATTATCTTAGCGAGAGGAATTATGAGAAGGAGCTCCACGTTGTGTGATTTACATGACATCTCTGGTTTTATTTGCCCAAAGGTAATACACCAGAGAGTTATTCGCTCAGATGGCTTGTTATGTTGGCGCACTGTTTACTGGGGTTTGGGGAAGAGTATATCTGGCTCTGGCTACACCTGAGAGGGCATCTCTATTTCCAATAACACCCAAAAAAAACGTACCAGTTTAACTCTCGTCCCTTTTTTAATTTATTTATTTATTTATTTTTGTAAAGGAACCACTGGTATTGACTCAATTCGAGGAAATAAAGTAACCCCCGCTCACAAAGCCACCCCGGAAGAGGTGATAAAATATATAAAGCGTGGCTGCCAAGATGGTGACGCTTCGTGTTAGCGTCACCTTTTTGTCAAGTCGACGGCTTTAGGAGGCAATCGATGAAGGCTGAGGAGGATGCCACATGCGGCGCAGTGGATCTATGGGATTACATCACTTTACGCTTGGATGGTTGGTGATGAGGATGCCTTGAGAGTGCGTGCATTTGTGTGTGTGTGTGTGCGCGCATGTGCATTCACCTGCTGCTGACCTCAGAGAGGATTACCAGTCAACCTCAAGAGACGTCGTGATAATCAGTGTGTTTGCCAGTTCGCCTGCTACAGTGATCTACTTTGTGTGTGTGCGCGTGAAAACTGTAGAGTCAAAAATATCAGAACAGCTTTAGTAATTGCGATGAATATCAGGTTTACCTGCTAAATTATAAAAAAAGAAGCTAGGGGTGACAATTCAATACGTGACTCCAACGTGGGCTGCGATACGATTCAAGGAGGCTTTTGAAGCCGAAAGATTGATATAAGATAAGGTACAGCTCAATTTGAGAGGGTATGATGCAATCTAATTTTCTTTTTTGGTATGTCTATAGCAAACACACGCAGCTGTGTAAAATATTAAGAGAGCGCAATGGTTTCTTAAATTTCTTGTTTATTTCAATGTCTGGTGTCACTAAAAGTGTATCAAATGAATAACTGACACAAAAGAAAACAGAAAACGCCTAAAAAGCAAGTTTTTGGCAGCTATGTATGTAAAAACTTGTGAAATTATTTTGGTTATTATCGTATGCGTCTCAATAATATCTTAAAGGGGAAGGCAACCCCCAATAATTATTTGCAATAAAACGTTCTATGCATCTCCTCTTGTCTTAAACATGACATTGGGATTAATATTGTGTTTGTGGAATATGAGTGAAGCAGCAAAATCAACCCGCTCTTAGCCATCTCAGGGGGCCATTTTGTCACTATTGTCCCCTAAAAATGACATCACAGTTGTTCAGAGTTGCTGAGGTAACCAAAGGACCAATCACAGCTCATGGATTTTACTGCTTAACTCATATTCCAGTAATGCAACCATCGTCAAGTTTGCTGACGACACGACAGTGGTCGGTCTGATCTCGGAAGGTGACGAGACAGCCTACAGAGAGGAGGTAAAGAGACTGACAGCTTGGTGCGAGGACAACAGACTGCACCTTAACACTGCAAAAACAAAGGAGATTGTCGTCGACTTCAGGAGGAACAAGACGGTGCCGCCCCCCCTCTGCATCGAAGGCGTGTGTGTGGAGAGGGTCCACACGTTCAAGTTCCTGGGAGTACAGATCTCCGACGACCTTTCTTGGACTCACAACACCACAGCAGTGGTAAAGAAGGTCCACCAGCGTCTGCACTTCCTGAAAGTCCTCAGGAAATTCAACCTGGACAGGAAGCTGCTGCTGGCCTTCTACCACTCGTCCATCGAGAGCCTGCATACGTACTGTGTCTCCACCTGGTACAGCGGCTGCACTGAGGCGGACAGAATGAGGCTTCAGAGGACGGTCAAAACAGCGCAAAGGATTATTGGCTGCCCTCTCCCCTCACCGTCGGACATCTACACCGCCCGGTGCCTCAGAAGGGCTCTCAACATCGTCAAAGACAATACCCACCCAAACTCACACCTGTTCGACCTGATGCCCTCTGGCAGGCGCTACAGGTGCATCAAATCAAGGACCAATAGACTGAGAAACAGTTTCTTTCCGAGAGCCATCTCCATTCTGAACTCTCACACACACACGAGAACACCCTTACCTTGCAGAACAGCATTGTGATGTGTTTTTATATACACTATTCAGTACTAAATTCCATTGCACTCTCTTATTTATTTATCTAATTTATATATTTGTCTGTATTATTGTTGTATTGCACTGGAGAGGGGAGCCCTCTAATCTCGTTGCACACTTGAGTACAATGACAATAAAGGGATTTCTAATTCTAATTTCTAATTTCTAAAGTTTCCCTTTGACAGGAAACTGAAGAAACAAGGGCGGTCCCTTAATGTTTTTAAGAAGGTGATTTGTTCCATGCGTGCGATTCGGTTCAAGGAAGGTACATTTGGTTGTAGCGTTACTCTTTGAAAAAAAAATACAAAAAGTCAAGCCAATTTTGAATTCTACGTTTTTGTGAACGTTTCTGTGCAGCTGAGTTCTGGCTTGCACTTTAGAAAATAGTGTCTGAATTGTATCGCATTCATGGAATTCCCTCGCTTGTCAAGTGTCGTGGCGAACCTTATTAAGACTTTAAATCAAGTGGCAAACATGCGACACTTCATCCCAGGAATGATTCCATCCCCCGCCGAGAAGCTAGCGCATTATTTGTCGCGCTGGCAACACGAACCTGAGCGCTCCGCCTGTGTTTTCGTTTCAGTTTCTTTCAAGTGCCAATAAAGGTTATTTATAGTAATCAACACAAACACACGGCCACTTTAATGGGGTCTGAGCTGCTTTACGAGGCGACGCCGTAAAAGCCGCAATGAAAGATGTTGCTCAGGTGTTGGTGGAAAGCAACACAAGTGACTGAAGGCGGACAGATAAAGTACAGTCGTCAATTAGTCAACTTGCTCCCGACGAATGCTACCGACAGAGGAACATACCACTTTAACATGATGCTATTTTTTTAAACAAAAAAAAAAGCAATTATGAAAATAAAGGGAGATCAATTGGAGTGCGACTGGCTTATTCTAGTAAACTGATTCTCTGCTATGCAAAAAAAATAACTGCCAAATTCAGTTGTATTTAACGTTTAAATTCAATGCACTTGCATTTAATCTTTAGAAGGTGAAGGTTTAGATATTTATCTTTAATGTGCAATACATTTTAATGTTTTTATTTTCCTTTATTGAGTGTTGGGTTCAAACTGTTCTACATGTTTTAGTGACTTACAATTAGAGCTTCTTTTGAATTCTAATCATGATGACATTCAAATATTTTGTAACCGCAAAAAAAAAAAGAAAAATCTGAAAAAAGAAATCGACGATTTTTCTCTCTGTTGTAAAGTTAAACAAGACCTAAAGGACAAAATTTAGTCAAACAGTCAATTTTTCTACCTGTAATTCATATCTTATTGTTAAAATGTTTTTATTTTATTCAACATAATTTTTATTTTATTTTTTTTATAAATCAGTCGATTAATCGGTTTTCAGAGTTTTATTTTGGCAAATATTGGAATCGGCCATAAAAAAAAAAAAATCATATCAGTTGAGCCCTTGTCTTAAAGAGATGAGACGCTGGTGCTTTTGATGTGAACTGTAAATGTGCGGCGTCACGCGTTGGTTTACTGTCGAGCTCAGGTGTCGCGGCCCACACTCGCCCTTCAAGATTGCCATCAGTGACCTGCGCTTGGGGCCGGCTCGCTTGTCACCATCCTGATGGATGGCTTGAATGGCGGCGGCCTAGGCCACGGGCGGATGCGCAGCTCGCAACTCGGGTTTCGCTCTCGGCTGCTGAGCAACCGTTTTTCATGTCAGAAATAAAAGTGCAAGGTGGGATTTTAATAGTACCTTCGGTTACAACCGTGCACAGCAAGCATTGTTGCTGATTATGCTTTTATTTGAAGCATCAGAAAAAAAAGACATGGACTGCCTTATTGTCCAATAACATATAACAAAGAATCCTTTTTTTTTTTTTAAACGAATTTTTTTCAAGGAACAAATTTGTATTGAAAAAGACCTTCCACTACCTTGTCCGTACAATCTTACTTTTTGCACAGAAATGCACATACGGAGCATTTTATTATTATTATTATTATTATTATTATTATTTTACACACGCTAATACAAAAATAAACTTTTATACTCTTTCTGTATAAGGTGTATCTTTTTTCTCACACACAAAAAAAGAAGTTAATGAGAATAAAATCTGAATATTATGACAATTAAGTCATATTTTATAAAGAAAATAGCATTTTTCTGGAAAATGAAGAAAAAAAAGTAATTTTTAAGTGGTAATTTCTTCTTTTTCCAAGACTCAATACATTTTTTTAAGTGAAAATTAAAATTTAAAAAAAAAAGAATTTGGTCTGAAAATAAATTTGTTTTTTTTAATTTTATTTTTATTTTTCCTCACATAAAAAAAGGCGTCCATTGACAATTGCTAGAGTGTAGACTGGAGCTGATGGTTGCTCGCCCGCCAGACAGAAAAACGGCGCGCCACATTTACTTATACAGATTTGAATGTTTATAACCTTGCTAAAAGTCTGAGAGTTCTTCTCAATGCTTTATTGTATGATGTAAGTCGCTCAGCTTTGCAGGCTGCACTTTACAAAAGAGTATTAGAAAAAAAATGAAAAGAAAGAAATTCCTGGTTCATAAAGTTGTCCCCTAAAGAGAATGAAGTACAAATAAAGTTATCCAAGGAAAAAGTACTTAAGATGTTTTCTTAAAGAAAAAAAATCATTTAGAATTTTAGAAGAAAAATATCACAAGAATAAAAACATACATTTGAGTAAAGTTGTCGGAAGAAAAAAAAAACCTAACTTTTGGGCAAAAAAAGTCAATCATGCAAAAAGTAAATTTTAGTGGGAAATAAAAAGTTGCAATCTTGCATTATTAAATGTGGTGTTCTTTAAAAAAAAAACTATTTAAAATAAAAGAGATTTGGAATCTAATGAGAACAAAATTGGCATTTTTTAAGAGAGACAAATTGTGATTTTGAGAGAATGAAATCTGTCGTAAAGTAAATATCAGTCATTACTCTCAAGATGAGCTCACTAAGCCGTGTTATTTTAGAACGTTTTTCGTCGTAACACCACAAAATAAAATTTGTTTGAGCAAAAGTAGCAAAGAGGAAAAAGTCATTTTTTTTAAAAGAATATTTTTCTTCCCTTCTTAAAATTGTGATTCAATTCTTTTAATACTTTTTATCCCCAAATTGCAATCTTACTTACCATGGTAAGATTTTACCTTTCCCCCTGACTAAATCATTTTTGTCATGTCATAATTTCATGTTGAGTGTGTGGTGCATATTCTTACAAATAAACGCGCCAGATGGACAACACATGAAAATTCTGTGGGACAAAATAGGTTCCCTGTGGTGTTTCGGCCGGGACAGCTGACATTTGTCACCACGGTGACGTATGCCCCTTCAGTTCAAAAGAAGAAACAAAAGTTTTGTCAACAACTGACTGTATTTCAAATCACAGAGCGTGATCGATATAAATAAGGTTCCATGTACGAATAAATGCGCTTTAGCACCGAAGAGCTCCGCTGGGAGTCGTAGAGCGGACGCGTCTTCACAACCTTCGCCTGCTTTTGTCTGGATGGATCGCGCACATTTTCAGCTATCTCATTTTGGTCGGCCACATAAAATAAAAAGACATCTAATATTTCTGATACAGCTGCTTTTTGACAAAGCATATGATTTCTCATTTCAAGCGCCCGTGAACAAGCTTTGAAAAGAATGAAATAAAAAACATCACGCAAGGCTATTTTGTTTATGTGCTCTGAATAATACATGATTCAAATCATCCACATCACAGGTGGGGATTCTGTTGCTACGTGATTTATTTTCTTTGTTTTTCCTTTTGTTGCTCCCTTTATCCTTTTACCTGAATAATTCACAGATATATTTGTATTTAATTGAATCAAACCATACACATCAGGGGCGCTTTTTCTCCAGATACTTGATCAGGATGTCGAGTAGTTGAGATGATTCCACTCCAGGCCTCTAGGTGTCAGCGATGCATGTTGCAGATTGCTTCACGGCCGCCAAAACCAACAAAATGAAAATGACGCATTTGCTGTTTCCAATAGGTATAAAGAAGTTGTTTGATAAGTCATTTTCCCCATAATTATATGAAACATTTTAATATTTGAATAAAGTCCATTTTAAAAAAAAATAAAAATGTTTGCTTTTTCCTCAATAAAGAAAAGCACCATACAAATTAAGTGTTTGATATTCATCACCTCAAGACAAAAAAAAAAGGATTTGAAGGCTTAAGTATTTTCTTATTTGAAAGAAAAAAGGAGGAAAAATATCAGCTAACCTTAAATGGTAGAAAACAATCACAAAACAATATTTTCATGAAAGAAAAATGTAAATGTCGATTTTATGGAAACAAAAAGTCAATCGGAGAAAATGGCATTTTTAACGTCATTTCCTGCAATCTTACAAGAATGACATCAGATTTTTGGGAGAGAACATTTGTATTAAGTAAAATACAAAAATACGATACTAAAATACTTTTTCGAGAAAATTAAAGTCAGTAATCAATATGAGATTTGCCCGATTTTTTTTTTTTTTTAGCAAACTGAATTTTTTGTCACCATAGTCAGCTGAGTTTCCGGTGTAGACTTTGAAGAATACTGTTAAAATGCACAAATCAACATCACCCATTTATCTATTTCTCCATTCATAGTCTAATCAAAAAATTACTTGTGCTGTACCTCGGAGCGTGCGCGTGTGTGTCCGCGTCCGCGTATGCACCGCACCGTGACGGCCGTGACCTTCACGTCCCTGAGGTTCCGCCGACAGCCATTTATCTTTTATTCATTGTGCCATTTGCGAAGCGGGCGGCTTGTCTGGCGTTGATGCTTGTCAAGAGAGTCACAACCGTCCCTTCATGTGCGAGCCATCACCACACACTTTTTCCTGTGTCAACTCGGAAACACGACGTGACGGCGTTCTGTACTGTACCTGCGCCGCTTGTTACAAGACAGAAGAAATGTCGCCATATGACTTGCGGATAAAACTATTCAGTAAATCTAATAACTGGTTGTGCCGCCCTCAGCAGCAGCATTGTCCGTAACTGCCAATGAGTCTTTCACATCTCTGTGGAGATATTTTGTTCCGCGCTTCCTTGCAAAATTGCTTTAATTCAGCAACACTGGAAGGTTTTTGAGCAAGAACGGCCTTTTCAACGTTATGCCGTAGCATTCCAATTAGATTCAAGTTTGGACTTCAACTTGGCCACTCCAAAACCTTCATTTTTTTTTTTTCAAGCCATTCACAAGTTGAATATTACTTTTGTATTTTCCCATCATTGTTGTGATGCATGATGATGCAAATGTGCTTCGGCTTCAAGTCACAAACTGACGGCCAAACATTCTGCTTCGGGATTTTCTGCTATGGAGCAGAATTTATGGTTCCGTCAATCACGGCAAGTCATCCAGGTCATGAAATAGAAAAGCCGCCCCAGACGATCACATTACCACCACATTGTTTGAGGATGTATGATGTACTCTTTCTGTCATGCTGTGTTATATAAAACTTATAGCTTCCAAAAAGCTCTGCTTTTGTTTTGTCAGTCCAGTGAATACTCATCAAAACGTCTTGGGAATAATTCACAAGTGTTTTGCAAAAGCAAGACGAGCCTTTATGTTCTATTTGGTCAGCAGCGGTTTTCGCTTTGGAACTCTGCCTTGGATGTCATGTTGTTTTTCCAGTCTCTTCCTGATTGCTTAGTCATGAATACTGACCTTAACTGAGGTGAGGGAGGCCAGCATTTCTTTAGATGCCATCCCGTGTTTCTTTGTGACCTCCTGGAAAAATATTTGTCCTCTTTGGTAATTGAGTAACCAGCCCATTTTCACAAAGGGGGTAGAAAGTCCTGCTATTTTTTTTCAATATTTGTAACATGGGTTGTAAAATTGCCAGAAAAATGCTCACTCAAATAAAGTAGACAAAGACGTAGTGTGGAAGTTTTTGTATTTTGTTCCTTCCCTCCACTGCTACTGAATCTCCAATGAGGACTCAGTCATTTCCTCAGTGATGAATTGTGGTTGTGACAGCGGCAGATGTCGGACGAGATCTGACAGTGACTCTGCTCCGCGTTTGACTCGCGACCTCCTCGTGGCCCCCCTCACGTCAGTGATGTTACAGCCAGTGATGGTGGCTTGCAAAGGCAACACCGGATTTGTGATCCGGTCGCTAATCGACTACGCCACCCCTACCTCAACTCGCTACAAGGAAAGTTGGCTCAAAGACCAGGCACCAATTTGGCCGACATTTTAACAATCTTCACAAAATCAACTCATCAAGGACCCAAACTGGAAATTTTTAAACGCTGTGAATCTCTATGTTAGCATCTCGCGCTAGCTGCCTACTGGTTAGCTTTAACATTTAACTGAGTGACGCTGGAGACAGCTAAATTAGCTTCTCACGCTAATTGTGGAGTTTTAAATGACATTGATAGCTGATGTAATTTAGCATGTATGATCCCTCTCGAATGTTTGAGGAGTATTTTATTGTTTTTAACTCTATATTATGCTAACTAAATAGTAAATTGAGTGATTGACCTTTAAGTCGTCACGTTTAACATTGCCTATTTTGCTCCTTCCAGGTGACTGCTGCAGACTGAGCGACTACCGGCGTCTCAAGGCCAAGGTCTTGGACGTGTACGACAAAAGACACGCGGCGACAAAGGCGGAACGTGGGACTCACAAGGACAACATGGCCGCCAGGAAGCAGCTGGTTGACGCCATGTTCAGAAGTTTCGATGGGGACGGCAATGGGCAAATCTCAACAGGCGAACTTTCGCAGGTAAATCGAAAAAAAAAAAATACTAAGAATGTTTGTGCCTGAACTCTACGTCAGGTATTTTGCCAATCGCCGCCAAATTTGAATCTGGCATTGTTTGCCTAAGACATCCTTGAATATTTTTGGAAAGGACGAAAGATTACGCTGACCTGATAACTGAGAAAGTACAAACATAAAGAAAAAACTAACTTTTAGGACATTAGTGTTTTTTTTTGCACATTTGTGTTTTATGTTTTTTTGATCGATATTGTTATAAAATGTTAAACAGGACAAAGGAAATTATGCCATAAGACTAACAATATATTAAACAGTTGGGTGAGACTTTGATTGTGAATGTTTTGAGTTTTCAATACTCAGAATTTCTAAGCATGACAAGTTTTCATTGCATCATTAGTATTTCTTGAAAATTTTCTTTTCCACGAAAACAAGTACTCTTACGAGATTGTTGTATTAAATGGCAAACAAAGTGTATCTTATAAAAAAAGTATCTAATACAGTAGTACGAGAATCTGATGATTTAGAGTCTGAATTTCTAATCGACAAAAGCAATTATCTTCTGAGAATTAATCTGAATTTCTTTGTAGAAAATGTTATTTTGACTCATTCAATCCATTAGACATATATTTACATTTTCAAAATTGTAGTCCCTGCCTCCCAAAGACGTATTTATACGTCATAGCCTTTTTTTTTTTTTTTTTTTTTTTTTTTGGCGTCATAGCTCCATGTTTTTATCTTTAGAACACAATATTGTGCAGGCGTTACAAAATCAGTCAAAAAAGAGAAAAAAAAACCCCGCTGTGATTGAGGTGTTTCCTTTCGTGAAAACGGCTGGGAATAAATGAGTTAATTATTTTATGAAATTTTTTTGAATAACAGTTACGATTACAATTTATGGGAATAACGATGTAATTTTGTACTTTGTGATGTTTTTTTTTATTTCTATAAAAATAGTGACAGATCCATTTATTAAATGCCTCCAATCTTGAGGCGGTTTCGGGCGGCGTCACTTTGGTTAGCTTTGTTCTAGATCAGAATGTCTCTTCAGATCCATTTTCACATGTTCCAGCTGCAGTTCAAAGTGCCTTAATAACTGTCTGCCAGCTTTGACATCTCAATTTAATATTAACATATTTTTCCATGTTTTTACATAAACACGCTGCGCCCCGTAGCAGCACACAAGGAGGGAACGCTTGTTCAGGCAACCGTAACGTCAAACGAAGATGCGCAAGTGCAGCGTTTCACAACGTGACTTTGAAGGCGCCCTTCACAAGCCTGCTAGATGCATCTTTTCAATTTCATTTAGTCTCGAAAACCAGATTAAACTGTACAACGGTGTTCGTAGACATCACTGATTAACAGCGCGGTCACTGTAATTCAATTAGTTTTGACGTTGGTTAGGTATGATGTCAGTTAGCTACATACTTAAAGAGTTGATTAGCTATGATGTTGGTCGGACTTAATATTACTCAGCTACAAGGTTGGTTAGTTAAGAGGTTGATTATTTACAGCGCTGGCTCGTTGTGACGTAAGTTAGAGTCGCCCCAACGTTGGTGAGTTTCTATGCCGTTTATTTCGTTCAGATGCAATTGCGATTATTCACAATCTCTCCTGAAGTAGTTGCGATGTTGGTTAGCGACGATGTCAGTCAGTTGCAATGTCATCGGTAACTTGCTACGTTGCCTCTTAGCTACAAAGTGAGCTAAATGTGGCGTCATCTAGCAACACCATCATCCGTATTAACACAGTAGCATGTTAAAAAGTAAATGAATAAAATAAATAATATCATAGTAATAATCTGACTGCCGTCTTAGCTCCCTCTCTCCTCTCTCAAGGTGATGAAGCACCAGGCTTTGCCCAAGGACGTTGGCGAGTGTACGTTGTTGGATCTGCTCAAGTACAACGATGTCGACGATGACCAGCGCCTGACCAAGGAGGAATTCTACACCGCCTTTGGTAGGCTGCCAATGTTTCCACCATGACAATCATTAACACGGGGTATAAGACCCTAACGTGTAAAAAGCATATTTATCTTAATGCGGTTGTATGGTCAGTATTTGTAGCAACAGTGCAACTTAACTGACATGGGAGGAGTCAAGTTTCTATAACGATGATTGAGCTCCGTTTTTATCGGATTTCGCTGTCACTATCCTAAAAGAGAAAGACAAAATATGCACATAAACAAACTAAAGAAATAAAAAGTAGTTTGCTAAGATTATTAAAAGAACACAAAGCGTAAGAACAAATTTAGGAAAAAAATTATTATGAAATTGATTTATGATTTTAAACTGGATTTCGAAGCATTTGCACTTAGGGTTGACGTTAGTTCTTATTCCATTTGCGTGCAGCTCAACATCTAAATGCTGATTCTAAATGTTTGCTTTGAACTCTGGCCTCCACTAATTGACTTCTGCTGACCTCAGAACCCGACTGAGTTTCTATTGAATTAGCATTTCTTTAATGTATTCAGGACCTAAACCATTCAATGTTCAGTTATAAGACATGAATGCTTTTGACATTCTTGGTCGGGAAAGTGCAAAATCAGGACAAAAAGGTACAAGGTACAAGTTGGGTTAGCGAGCTGCCTGTTCGTTCCTCACACCGTTACATCAAAGCATATTGAGTCGGGCCGGTGGGGGAGGGCAGATGAAATCTGAAGAAGTTTGACAGCTTAGCATTTGCCAAAAAGAAAGCAGGTCACACAACAACAAGTCATTAACAGTGACACAGGTGCTCGGCGAAGGCAAACACGCGTGCACCACTTTTCCATCCTCTTTGTTCCTCTTCCACCTCTTCACCATTGTGGCTTTCATGACTCCTTTTCCCATCTGACATTTTGCAGCCTGCATCAATATCTTCTGACGGGATCTCCTCTGACATTTGGCTGGCGTGACACATTTAGTGGCGGGGCGGGAGGGGTGGCAGAATACCCCGCTGCCGCCTTCATCTTATCAGGCAACCCAAGTTGTGAGCCAGTGGGTGTGTTTGTGTTTGCTGTTGGGGATAGAACTGCAAACGAGGGGAGAACGCGCCGGCCACTTCCTGCAGGCACTTGTTTGTCTGAAGCGCACAAGGAAATCGGCACGGCATTTCCTCCAATATTATTGGACTTCTAAGCCCATTTGAAGTCTGTTGCTAACCATAACAGCAGCACTATGTTGGATGAGTGTTCTAGTAGACTGATGTGCGGTCGCTTCCTAATGCGGGCTCTTACATCAGTCAAACCAAAGCTCCTGTTATGCTGCCAGTAAAGTTAATATTTTATCAGAGACGTGAGACAAGCGGGATGCCGACCTCTCTCAAAAAGAGATCCCGCAGCAATGACACGGAATGGAGGCCACAAAGGCGACCCAGCAATTTCCCATCTTGGGCCCATGTTTGAGAGCCGTAATAGAAGCGGGACGGCGGCTGTGTGAAAGGTTAACCGTGGTCGACAGAGTTAATTTTTAAAAAAAATTTTTACATGACAACGGCGCCTGTCGCGAGTGCTCCCTGAACAAAGGCGTCTCAGCACACCTTTTGTAGAGCATTACTGTCCGTGCATTATTTATGCCAGAATCAATTCTCTTGGGGAAAGCCGCTAGACACACGCGTCATTTCTTTTAAGAAATGACATTAATGTTGATGCTTGAATAATCTTCTACATCAGACCCCGTTGAATTGTGGGTAAGGATAAGGACCCATCCAACACCACATTTCAAATGCGCCGGAAATGAAGGATTATGGTTTCAAACTAGGGTTATAGTTTCAAAGTCTGGTTTCAAGTGACGGATAGAGTTTCAAAACAAAGTTTGGGTATTAAAGTAGGGTTTAAAGCTAGGGTTAGGGTTTTAAATCAGGGTAATGAATCAGGTTTCAAATTTTAATATCCAATTAGGGTTCCAAGCATGGTACCAAAGAAGGTTCTGGAATCAGGATTAGGGTTTCAAAAATAGGTTTGACTTTCCATTTAGGGTTAGAATTTCCAAATATGGTTTCAAAAAGGATTACAGTTTCAAGTTATAGAGACAGGGTTAGGGTTTTAAAGTGGGAGGTCCAATCAAGATTACAGTCTTAAACAAGATTTAGTGTTGCGAATTAAGGTGTCGAGTCACGGATGGGATTTCTACAGTTCAAAGTTCTGTTTAAAGCCAGAAATTTGGGTTTCAAGCCAATTAGGATTCAGAAATAATGAGCCAGCTGCTTAGTCCATTTGAACTTTGTTGCTAACCAAAACAGCACCACCTTATGTGGTAGAGCACACACGTTGTTGAGGAGACCCATCCCTAGCGGCATACTTTCTTAACACGTCGTCCTCTTCTGGACACTTCGGCAGTAAAGGAAATATGAAATCATTATGATATGAAGAAGAAGCTTCTGAGAATGAGAGATGATGCAGGTTTTGGACAAAATCTGCCGCTTAAGTGGAAAAAAAGCGGAGCATTTTGGAAACGTGTAGGCAATGTTGATGTGAGTGTTAGGGATTCATGTCACGGTTCAAAATGATGCTTGCAAGGCTGATAAATTTGTGTTGCTATTTACAGTTGGATTACAGTTTCAAACTTGGGTTAGGGTTTCAAAGTAAGGTTGCAAGTCTGTTTTTTTCCATCCACGAATAGGATTTCACGTTTGAGTTAAAATTTCAAACTAGGTTTTCAAGATTAGTTCAGAGTTTCAAACGAGGAGTAGGGTTTCAGGGCGTCTTAAACTTTCAAGCGGGATTTCAATCCAAAATTTGTGTTTCTAAAATGCATTGCAGGCTGCAGTTAGGATTTTAAGACTGGGGTAGGGTTTTGGGGGATTCAACGTAGGGTTGCTAAAACATCGTTTGGGTTTAATGTTTCAAATTAGGGTTTTAATACAGTGTCAGGGTTTCAAGGTTTAGGTGTAAGTTACTGATATGGAATCATCTGTGTCTCCATAAAATCCATCACAAATCCTTCTAACTGATTATGTCATTGCCTCTTTACATGATCCAAATAATTTAAACGTGGCTGAGGTAGAACTATAAAATTGAGTCTAATTAGAATTTTTCTTATGACACGTCCTTGGGGTAATTCTCCGAAAAAAATTGGAGCTGCGCAATCCAGCTGCTTTCCATTCAGTGAGGCTGTTTTTTATTTTCGTATTCCAAGCGGACATTACTGTGCATGTCGTGTTTGCGGGAGAAGAGACAAATTAGTCACTAAGCGTACTTGTGCAATTTAATGCTCACTTGCTTTGAACTGAACCTGCTCTTAGAAACGCGCGTTCCTAAAATCTGAAAGTCTGTGAAAGTACTGTATGCATGGCAGGATGGTAGTTGTTGATTGGTGGAGAACCAGGAAGTGATCAGGGGAGCACACATGTCAGATGCACAGTAAGCTTGAATCTTTCCTCATTTTTGTCATGTTAAAGCTAAATTGTGGATTATGGACCGGATGCGGTATCAAATATCCTCAGGTTTGACTGGTGGCGAAAAAAAAAAATTAAATATTATCAGACTTGTGAAGTATTCCATTAAAATACGTTTTTTTTTGGGGGGGGGGCATATATTACTGCATTTTTAGGACGCACTGTATGAAAGGGTGCAGCACCAGTTGAGAGTGCTATTTTTGTATTTAATACTTATACTGGGCGCGGCCGCACAACGAGGAGCATGTTAGCATGCTAGCTCGCGCATGCTAATGGCTGATAGCAGCACTTCAGCTCAGACCAGTCAGGGGAGTCATGTCAATACATCTAATTGACTATGTCAGGGGAGGGATGTCACTGGTCACCACACTCCTTAGAGTCATGGTTTCAAATCAAAACCATAAATATCTCTGAACACCATACAAGCAAATAATGCTACAAAGAAATACAATTAACACAAAACATGCATTTCTCATGCCATTCCTATCACCAAAAGAAATAAAAATAACACAAAAACAGTACTGAGGCATTCTGGGAGATTATCAGACTTGTCAGGTTAGAGAGATGTGAGTGGTGTGGTTGTTTTTTTTGTTTTTTTGCAGTCTGTTGCCTAAACATGTGATGTTGCTTGCTTGCAATAACATGAATGATAAGACAGACTACGACATTGTGGACAGCTGCCCCTTTGTCCAGCGTTCTCTTGCACCATCACCGAAAAAACATATTCAAATAATGTATTTGTCACACTCAATTTGTAGGATAGATGTCTCAGACTTTGGCCAGCAGGGTGTGCCATCATGCACTCTGCAATGCCCCAGAGGGACAGGCTCGATGGCCGGGAGAGTTGTTTAGTCTATAGAATAGGCACGTCGCACGACATGGCCCATCAGTTTTGATTTGGGGGGAATTAGAGACTTTAAAGTGAGCATTATGGTTGTGAAAATACGATATTTAGACTCCTGTCAAATTTGCAGATTGTAGGCCAAATGCTGTATTGAAGATCCCGGATGAAAAAAAATGGGCCTGTTCAGGATTCATTTAAAAAAGAGGAATCTAGTTAAATTTATTGGTTTGGATATTTGTTTGGTTACTCATGGGTCAAATTGGTGGGTTGTGAGTAGGATGGGGTATCAGATATCCCCATGGGTCAGGTCAGTGCAGAATTCTGCTAATTAGATTCGGGATTTGGATTCATTTGCGATGACAGCTGTTATTTGTGCTGGTATCAAACATTCAGGTATTGAGTTAAAAAAAAAAAAGTCTGTCGTAAAATGTTACTTTCAGGCAAATTTTCATCAGTGTCTTAGTCACTTTGTCATTTTGCCGCCATCTTTTTAGAAGCAACTAGCAACGTATTCAGTGGAGAAGCAAAAAGCGCGAGTATCAAAGGCAGATTTTTGAAGTGAGTGAAGAATGTCTGCTTTCGCTTCAGGTGTCCTTTTGTCAATAAAAGCAGCTCGGAATAGGACACTCTTAGCCATGTTCCTCCTCTGAAAAAAAGTGGAAGTGAGACGGCGTCAACATGTGGGCAAGTGTTGCTGTCTTTATTTAGTCGCGGCACTCCACATCAAAGCCGAAAATACAAGAAAGCAAGACAAAAGGGAACGCTTGTTTTTCAAACTAGTTTCTGTCTTTGTCAGAGATGCGGCATCAAAAACAGAAACCCGTCCTTCTTCTTCTTCTTCTTCTGGGAACCGAGAAGCTCTCTCGAATCAACTGAGCCATCCAAGATCACAGAAACTTCTCTTCTGATCTCACTGTCTTTTTTCTTTCCATTCCCCGCCCGTACGCCGACGTGCGGAAAAAGGCTTTTATCTGCACTCCGAGTCGTTGAACTTCGAGCGTTCGTGGGTAGCTTTGGATGTTGATAATGGACCTGCCTGCTGGAGCCACGAAGCGACCGGTCGAAGCTGAGCGACCGGCTGGGAAAAAGAGCTGCGTTAAGCGAGCGGCCTGCAATTTGTCTTCATGTGGCGAACCTCGCGGCAATTTTAAATGTGGCCGTGCTGCCGCATCCCTCAGTCCTGCTCCTTAATTGCTCATTACAGGTTAGTCGTCCAAGGTTGATCCTTCCCCAGGGAGGTCGAGTCACTCCGGCCTGGAAATCTTACAGGAGGGCCAATTACTCTTTTGATAAATATCAAATGAAAAGTGCTGGACTTGTTGGAATCACAATTAGTTGGGCTTCAAATATTTCATTTTAATTCGATTTCTCATGCCAAAGCAATAAAAGTTTTTTCTTGGCCCCATCTTATGCATCTTGGTGCTATATTGAAGTGAGTCGAAGAGCTTCTTTGAGACAAAAGTTGTGTTTTGAAACTATGTTGGGGCATCCAGATATATTGAATCTTTTTCAGGAGTGTGTGAATTACTCTCAAATTACTGCACACACACATGCACCCGCCCCCCCCCAACACACACTCACACACACACTCTATTCTCATAATTGTGAAGTTTATCCCAAAACCATGGAAAATAAAATGATGTTCTAGAGTATGAGAAACTAAAACTTCCCGCCTCCTAACTCATATGTTCAGGAGGGGAAACTCGGTCCGAAAAAAATAATCCCCCCCGAGACGTTTTCTCGGCGCCCTCCCTTCTGGGGATCAGCGGCAAATGGAGTTTGTAGCTTGTAGCGCATCTCAGCGGCGTTAGGCGACAAGATTGAAAGGTTAGAGGACGACAATTATGGGAATGAGATTTTGGATCAGCCAATGCACCAAGCAGCAGCCGGACAAGTCCGGCTTTTGCCAGGATTGGGCGTCCGCGAGGGGAAGAGGTAGAGAATAGACTTGGCCTGAGCTCATTGGACGACAGATCCAATTTCCTCACTTATTTATCCTTCTAAATCTGCCGAGTGTCGAATGTCTTTTACTTCCCCAGGACATCGTGCAGGGTGAAAAAAGTGGTCAAAGTTTCAAATACAGGGATCGGTTTCCTGAGTTGACTTCTTTGAGTTTCCCTGTTCTGAGTAGGAAAATCGCGTACATTTTGTAGAGGCTGGGGATAAGTTCCAAAATGAAAAATTGCAAATAGGTTATCACAAATTCGGATTTTGGTCATATTTTGTGTCCAAAAAATAATTGTCTATTTCCTCCAAAATTTGGACTTTGACCGCATAATGTCGGTTTTTCATTTTTAAATACAATACTTTTTTGTATAAAAAAGTGAATACATCTTTATTTTCAAACACTGGCTCCATCTTCTTCAATTTAGAAAAATGTGAAATTTTAGTTTAATTTTTCCGACTCTTCTCAATATTGCATTCCCATTTTTCTAATGTTATGATTTATTTATTTTTTTTGCCTCTATAAGTAAATTTTTCTCAAATAATTGCGGCTTTGTTTTCGCTGGTTATTAAAACTATCTTTTGTAGAGTTTGTAAATGAAAATGAACTTACCCTTTACTGCAGTATTATTTCTTTTCTATTAAAGTTTCTTTATTTATCAATTCTATTCATATTATAGAGGCAAAGTCTAAATGGTAATATAATTGCTAATCTTGAAGGGAATACTTGCTCAAGGTCCATCGCTGATACCGGATCATGGACGATGATTACAGGCGTGCATGAAACACAACAACGGTAGTTCATAGAGAAGAGGTCCAGGTCTGGACCACTGGGCGTTATTAATCCTCTAATTTCGCTGTGATCCCGGCGGCGATTTACTCGGCCAAGAGAGCGATTACCAGTCTTAGCTGTGAGCCTCACCATTCTCTCTGCACTCCGCTGCCATTGGTCCGTTAGGCTCTGTCAGGTTGGGCGAGGTCGCCAAGACAGGGAAGGTTAAGACGGAAATGCGCAGGGTCTTTAGGTTTGTATTTTACACCTTCAGGATCACAACTAATGGAGTCTGTTTTGGAGAGAAAGCTTAAAGAAGGCTTTTTCTCAGATGCAGGGTCGAATAGCGCAACTCAGTGACTTCAATCGGTGCTTCATGAAATTCCTGGACACCATGCGACTCTCATCCACAATCAGAAATAGAACATTCTTGTATACAAAGCCAAGGGCTGCAAACTAACTTTTTATTTTTTTTTTTTTTTAATAGGAGCACACAAACATAAAATTCTAATGACACAAGGAGCAAATGTAGGTGCACCCACTGTAAATAAACTCATAAAAGTAAATCATATTTCCTCTCAAATCCTTGGCAATAAAAGCAGAAAGTACCTTTTAAATTCTCATTTTAATGTGCATGTTTTGACACTTAATGAACAAGTTATACAGCTGAAATACTAAAAATTGAAAGTTAATGTTTCGGCTGGCAGTGCCTGTCCTGTCAGCAAATTTGGTGTTACTGCAACAATAAAATTTCTAGTTCATCCTCCCTGAAATACCCCAGCCAGGTAAACATGCGCGGAAGTAACTTTTTTCACACTGGAGTCAGACTCATTTTCATTACAAGTTGTCTCCGATGGCAGACGAGGTTGATTGTGAAGAAAATAAGCGCCGATATTCCTCTTCTCCGTATAAAAGAGTTATGTGGATCCTGTCGATTCATGCACTAACCCCCAAGCCCCGCCTCTTTTTGCACATTAGCCAATCACAGTGCAGTTATACACATTGTCACATTTTTTTTTCTGTATTGGTCTCCTTTCAAATGCTTCTTCTTTTGGAGTTAAGGTTGGTTGGCAAACCAGCTCATTTGTGTATTACCGGCGACAACAACAGTAAGGAAGTGTCAATCACATTTGTCAGCAGTAAAACATCCATCCATTATCCAATGGCAATTTTAAAAATTTGCTGGTTGCACATGCACACTTAGGTGAAAAATGTATTGGTACTGTTTCACGTTTTGGGGAAAAACTCTGACCATTTAGGGCCAGTCTGGAGCCTTGCTTTGGCGACACAATAATTTAGTACACTTACAGCCGCCACACACAGAGCAATGCAGCCGTACCCAACTGAGCTCGACCACGGTTTGTAGGGTTTGGCAACCAGTTTTTTTGAGTGGCTAATGATTGGCTACTGGTTTTGCAGCGATTTAAATTTTTAAATCCCAAAACCTTTTGGGATGTATGGAAAGGGGGTTGGGGTTAGGAGAAGTTGTCAGGGCTGTTAAAGTTGAGGAAATGTAAGTCAGAAATTAGGGTTAGGCGTGTTGGTGGCTGGGGTTAGGGCTCCGACAAAGATCAGAGAAATGGCTTGGAAGTTTTTGGGTTTAGGGTGGTTAGGGTTTAGTTTTTTTCGTGTTATTGGGATTATGGCTCAAAACAGTTAATTATTAAATCCAATTCATAGCCCCAAAACCTGATCTCTCTGTTTGCAATCAGTCGATATTCTTCAATAGCTTGGAGATAATTGCCCTGTGTCTTAGCAAGAACGCTATTCATTAAGAATAATTGCAACCAAGATTAGCCTTGGTCCAAGTACACCTCGCTGACGATTCCCTTCTTCAGTTGTTCAGGGATTGTTCAATTATTTAACTCCTCTCCCTCCTTAAATTGCAATCCCAATATTGTTATTTTAGATCAGCCTCTGTCGCACACCAGCAACTAACCTCACATTCCTTAATGATTATATCTTTGGTCCCTATATTGTTGGTCTTCCACTGTATTGATTTAGTTTGTGCCTGTTCACGATGTTTTTTTTTTACCTCATATTTGAGAACAAGAAACCCCGCAAAATACAAGATAGTCCCCGTGACTCTGGATCATCTTGTGATCAACAGATGTGTACCTGCTGGATCTCCCGGACCACCAGAGGGAGACAGTGAAGACCGTGATGGTGGGCCAAAGCGCCGTAATGACCTGCGCCATCACGGGCCAGCGCCGCCCGCCCATCATGTGGAAAAGGAACAATCAGTATCTCAACGCCTTGAACCTGAACGAAATCAACGTAAGTCAGACATGAGCAAAAACACAGCCAAATAGCTCGTTTATATTTAATACAGAGCAGGGATTCAAAGTCAAAAAGTAGGGTTTCTCATCAAATTGTCAGGGGATTAAAATTTAATTTTCATATAAATGTAAATGTATTCTTTTTTTTTCCATTTGTAAATTGTCAAAATGTGATATTGTTTTTTGGTCATTTTAATAGCCTTTTTTTAAAGTGCTGATTTCCTAGTAAAAAGTTTTTTAAAATAAATACAATAACTCAAATCTGATTTTTTGTCACGTTTGGCGTTTAGAAGTTTACTCTTTTAAATTCAATTTGCATTGATTTTCAAGTAATCTTGTAACATTCCCATTGTCTTGCAAAATTATATCAGTATTTTTTTTAAATGACTTCTTTCCTTGAAAAACAAAAGTCTTTCACTCTATCTCTGGACAATTATAATTTTACTCATGTTTGAAGTCTTTAAATTCACTTTATTTATTTAGTTGGTTTTTTTCATGATGAACTATTGAAAAAAATCCATTAAAATATGCCTATTTTTCTAAATTATTCACATTTTATTCTTGTTAAAAAAATGTTTAAATGGAATATCACATTATTTTCTTGTTAAATTTAAATTTTAATCTCTCGCTCTCTACTCTCTTAATTTCTTTTCCTCCTTTGCGCTTGGATTGATCTGTGTGCAGTTTGCGTATGTGACTTTTGGTGCCTTGCGTAGAGACTCTGACAATAATTCAGCATGTCAGCTGCTCTTGTGGTGCTTTGAGATGAAGCAAGAGATGGCAGGGGGGATTTCGGGGCTCGGATCAAGAAAATGAAGGTGGCTAGTGGGGGACTTCAAAGCATTTTTATGCCTTTTTTCTTTTTCCTTATAACAAAAGGCTTTTTTGGTCCTCATAAAAACGTGACTCGTTTTGCATAATTAATATTTTAGTTTTGTTTAAACTAAAACGTGATTTTTGGTTTTGAAGTTCAAATTTATTCTTGTTAATTATGAATTTTCTATTCAACAATGATTTTACTCTTGTTTAAAATTACTTTTTCAGAGTCTGACTTCAGCTTGGTCATATTCCAATTTTCTAGCCCCCAAATTATGAATAGGCCTCTTTCATAAAAAAAACAAAAAACTATATTTTTGCTTAATTACTATTTAATTTTTGTTTGGAATTCTGAAAAATTAATTATAATAATCCAGCATGTTTTTTGCTCCGGTGCTGCTCTGAAATGACTGGGAGGGACGGCAGAGGAAAGAAAACGATGCTGGATACTGAGGGGGCATCAAAACAACTACACAGTATTGGACTGTGCTTGTGCGTGTGTGTGTGTACGTGTGTGTACGCCTCAGTGAGTTCAGTGTGGAGGAGATACCAGATATGATGACCTTACTCTTTTTTTTTTTTTTTTTAATATATTTCCACTGTGAGCGTGTGTATGTGTGACGCATAATAAAGTCAACACTGTCGCAGTAGATAAAGGGAGCCCCAGTGAAGCCAGTGATGTAAAACATTAAATCTTGATGACCCTTCAAATGAGTCGCCCAGCTGTCTGCGGTCATCCTCCGACACTCCGGGAAGCAGCGTGACGCATTTAAACGCTCAATTTTCTCACTTTATATAACGCTTTAAGAAGTGTATGAAGTGAAAAAAAAAAAAAAAAAAAAACGAGCCAGCTCTAGACGTAACAAAAAAGGGAGACGTCAAGACAGATTATTTCTTCACGCCGCTCTGAAGGATTTACGTGAGTGGAGAAAGTAAGAAGGTGCGAGGGGTTCTGTGAGGTTGCTAAACTCGCAAAAGAAATGCTTTGTGTCTGAGTCATCGCAGCTAAATGAAAATGTGTGAAAAGTTCTGTGCTGCTAATTGTATTGGAAGCGCTCGCTAATGCATCCAAATTAGATTTAAAGGGGACATATTATGGAAAATGGTCTTTTTAATGGCTTGTATACAAATACAAATAGTCGAGTGCCCACCCGTCAAGTGTGAAATTACACAAGTAAAACTTTTCTTAGCTGCATAGTGTTGGAAAAAAAGTACTAATTTCACCCAAAATGACCAACCTCGTCCATTTTTAAGGAACTACATAGAAGCACGATCATGTCAAAGCCAAAAGTGAAGCAGAGCTGCATTGTTGTTCAATGCACAGATTAGTGTCTGATAAGAAGCGTTTTGTTTGTATGCTGCATGTGCCGTACAAAGCGATCCGCTCCAATATTTGACGAATGTTGGAGGCTCGAGCATATGTAGTGCTGGTGTCTTTCGATATGCGATGTTTTCAATTTTGTCGAATGTTTTCTTTATATTTTCATCAACTTGCATGTTTTTTTTTTTATTTTTGATTGAAAATTAAGAATTATTCTGTAACTTTTTTGCAATTTATTTCAGTGCTCAAAAGTTATTTTTACATTTATTAATTACTTGAAATATTTTGGATAATGATATTTTTTGCTGTAGTGTTTTTTTTTCTATTTTTAAAAATATTTTTGAGCATTCACACATTGTTTTCGACACAGGGGCTCAGTAAGTAGCTACACTCCTTTTGTCATGGAAAGCATGGCAGTTTTATTTACCGTATACAGCACAATTCGTACACAAGGCAACTCATTGTGCTTCACACAATCAAAAGCACAACATTTAAAAGCATTTACAAAGAGAACAATTGTGGCTCCCTAATAATGATTAAAAATAAACGTCCATTGACAGCAATTAAACACATTTACAACCAAAACAATTGAAGGTATTTAAAAGCAAAGTAAGGAAATTAAAACTAGCTTTCTAAAATTCCTGACAATTAAATTGATCTGAATGCTTCAAAAGACCTCAATTAAAGGTATGGGGGGCGGGGGGGAAGCATCGATTTACATCTGGATTTATCGCTCCATTTGTGTGCAGCATAATAGCTAAATGCTGCTTCACCATCTTTGCTTTGAAACCTGGGATCCACTAATTGACCCGAGTCCGCAGACCTCAAAGCCCAACTAGGTTAATATCAATTATCATTTATTTCATGTATTCAGGACACAAACTATTCAATCATTTATAGACCAGTAGCAGAATATTTCGACTCTTAAAATCTTAAAACAGCTGACTTGTAGCTAGTGTAAAGCCTTCAGGTAGAGGTGTGAACAGTGGCTCACTTGCATGTGACAGAAGCTAAATTATGACTTAAAACAATTCACAAATAATAAGAGGGAACAGTAGACTGTCACCTTTCCTGGTTAAAATTAGAAATAATTTTTCTTTTATTATTCATTTCTATGTGCAGTCATTCGCACTCCCGGCTAACTTTAGCAGTTGGTTGACAACGTTTGCTGGTTCGTTGACAGCGCGCTAATCCCGGTGCGTGCACCAGTGGCAGGGGGTTGACCAGAGCCTCTCGGCGTTGTGAAAAAGCGGCTTATGGCATAATTCCATGCAACGTTGCCGGCTGTTGCATCATCACTCAAAGCCGTCAGCCTGGCAGAGCTGCGCTGATTGATCGAGACTGGGGCACATTTGTGCGACTAAATGGGTCTGATCAAACTCGGGTTGCGCAATGGATGTGAAAATAATGTGAAAAATATATATTTGCTTGAAAGTGACAAATTGTATGAAGAAGATGAATGGGAGAACTTCTTCAAATATTCACAAGAATATTTTTTTTCTAATTATTGACATTTTTAGTCTAACATTTCTGTATTATGTATTTTTTTTGTCTTGTTTTATATTCTTTTCCTCCAATATTTGTGTTTTTTATCTAATAGATTTTAATTTATGTCAATCATTTGAATTAATTTACATTATTTCTGCATTTTTTTTAAAAACTTCTTTAACCTTCTAATATTTTCACCATATTTTTTTTTCCCTGAATTGACAAATTGGCAAAAACGGGATTCACAACATCTCCACGCACATCACTCATTGACTTTAGAGTCTCATTTTCACGCCACAAATGAGTTTGACCTATGAGGCGGCATTCTTCTTCACAGTAGGAAAAGCAAATGGACAGCACGTTTTGGCTTCACAGGGCTGCATGGAGCTAACACTGTTACCTTGCCAAGTGAAAAATGAACAAGTGGAGAGGATGAAAGTCAGAGCAGCGGAACCTTCGTCGGTCCGTCCGGCACTGTGCTGACTGAGCGTGTACCACTGGAGGTGGGGAGGTGGGAAATGGGAGACAAGGGCAGGTGGACGTACTCTCGGGAGGCTATAATTAATACGGCCGTCAGAAGCAACCTGCTTCAAAATACAGTTGACCTCAGCGAGCCGCACTGCGCACACATCCACACGCAAGTGTTACATAGACTTGATTTCCTTAAATGGAACATATCCCAAATGTTAAGATGAATACCTTACGACAAATTCACACTGCCTTCAAATAGTCCCTCATGAGAGTAAAAAAAAAAATTGTTACCTTGACTGTGTGAGATTTTCAGGAACAAGCCATTGCCACTACTTGAGTGAAGTTAAAAATGCAGCATTTAAGGTCCTGTCATGCCCCTCAATGTTGGTAACGAGAGCACTTTTGGCGGCCTTTGACTACAAAACTGTCTAGAAAAGCCAAAAAGATATTATTTGGGGTTAATCAGAAGCACTTAAATCATGATAGGTGTCGACTGCTCACATTTAACCTGAGTTTAAATGGGATTGGTTCATTCTGAACACAGGCGGATTCTGGCTTGCAAGACGGTGTGGACACTTTACTTACTTTTTTTTTTTTAATTTATTTTTAATTTATTTCAAGTTGTATTTTTTTTTTCACTTATAGGTCACAAGGGTGGAACATGTTTTGAGATGGTTTGTCCAGGTCCCAAACTATTTATATCAAAACTGTGCCATAGACGTTCAGTAGTACATTGGGTTTTTTTTTGGTTTTTGGTTTTTTTTTTACAGGTGTCAAGGAAAGACCTATTAAGCGGCTGATATCAGCATTTTTTTTTTAAATTGGCAAAAATGTTTTTTTTTTCTTTTAGGCAATTTTTGCAGATTTTTGTTTTAACACATTACAAAGAAAAGACAATGCCAAAGACCCCCATTCCCTCCAATGGCTAATCTCGCGATTGGCTGGCGACCAGTCCTGGGATAAGCACTATAGAAAAAGGACAGCTGGACTGAAGTTAATCCTCATGCGGCCTGTTATGCAGGCCGAGCATGACAATGAGAACATGATTAATTAACGTACTGTTTTCCATTGCTTCAAAAATAAACATAAACAATGCCGCAAAAAGAACGACAAACATTTGCTAACACCGACAAAAGGCCCCGCAAGCTAATGAGCTTGCCAACGACGTGCTGAGGTCGCATGGAAAAAAAACAAAAAACAAAACAAGAGGAACTTCATCTGCCTTGTGTTCGAGAGCGGTTTGAATTATTCATATAGCCACCGGGAAATGTTTAGCTTTTTGACAAAAGAGAGCATTGATTGTTTCCGATCTCAATTCACTTGCTTTGCTTGGCGACGTTTTTGAAGTAATCACCTCACATGCATTACGGTTATTTTGTGCTTGTTGTGTTGCTGACGAAAGCCTCATTGCGCATTTACATCATTGTAAGCGTGCAACAATGTAGCCAAGCCGCAGCAATTGGGAACGATTGACAACGACAAAAATGATAGAAATGAATATTTTAGAGTGAGACATTTTTTCTTCATGTATGATGCTTTGATGATAAATCAGAAAATACACCATTTTCTTGCTGTTCCTCTTGTAGAGTGATTCTCAAAATGTGCTTAGCAGATTCTCTCTGGTGGTATGCAAAAGAATGAATTAAACTGCAACCCAACAACACATTAAAATGAATCGGGTAGCTATGCAAACAGCATTTTTAATTTTTTTAAATTAAACAGTACTTTTTTTTTTTACTTTTCAAGCACACTTTAAAGTGCAATTCAGTTTGGAACTTTGAAATCAAGTATTTGTTTAATCTTCAAGAAATGTTTTTAAAAATGTAAATACACATTTTATTTAACAATACATTTGAATTTATTATAATTACGTGTGTACGCGTACATGAGTTGACGACACTCCATCACTTCTGCTAACAACCCAGGCTAAACTTAGCTCCTCCCTGGCAAGCAAAGTCTTACTACTACTAGTTACTACTTCCAGACTTAGTGCTTGGATGTCATGCGGTGACAAGTGGGAATAGTGGAATTTTTTTCGTGATTAGTGTCTAGCGCAGCCGTAGGCAAACTACGGCCCGGGGGCCACATGCGGCCCGTTTAACCTTTCAATACGGCCCGCCGAGCTTGAAAAAAATTAAATGAATACACCTTGTTAATGTTTTAGTTTCTAAATACTGCGGCGTGTCAAAGACATATATTTTGTTGTAATGCTTTTGTTCACTTTCATTTAAAATTAAATGTTATTTTTTTTTCTCAGCTGAGGTCAGGTTACCAAAACTCTCCATCCATCTGCTCCTGGTCCTGCCCCTCTGTCAAATTTTAGAACCCATTGTGGCCCATCAATCAAAAATTTTGCCCACCCCTGGTCTAGGGTCTGCGATTGGCTGGCAACCATTTCAGGGTGTACCCCGCCTACTGCCCGAAGATAGCGTGTATAGGCTCCAGCATGCCCGCGATCCTTGTGAGTAGAAGCAGTACAGATAATGGATGGATGGATAGTGTCTAGGGTTCCAAATTTTTGGCACCAGTTGAAAAGTTCTGAAGGGAACCTTTGCCTAGTTCTTTTATCTTTAAAGCTCACTATGCTCATAGTAACTACCAGAAAGCCGCATAGTCACAGTTGAACTAATTAATGGATGCCAGAAAGATTGAGTGCACAGTTGTGGAGCCTTCTCTTTGAAGATTATAGAAAAAAGTCTAATCTGTCCAAAACACTTCTTATTCTTTATACTTCCTTGGCTGCCCAGCCATAGGGGGCGGGGCGACTCTTCCTCGCCCATGTGACTATGTGTGACTGATTCCAACTTAATGTGTGCCAAGCGTATCATAGCTAAGAAGTTGCCGAGCCAGGAGGAGGTCACGGCAACGTAACGAGAACAAGTCACCTAACTAATCATATGCACCAAAGAGGCCTAATCTAACAATGTGAACTGGAGAATTTGGGAATGGCAACATAAGTCCACCCTCCACCTCCCCCAACAGGTCGGGGTTCATTATATAATTTTTGAGAAAAAAAAAAAAAATTGAGAAAAAAGCCAAATATTTGTAAGAATGATACTTATATGTTTCCAAGAAATGCATCTATTTGAGAAATAAGACATCTTTGGTATTGTCTCGGGCAAATGTGTCACCTCTCGCCCCCTCTACTGAAATTATAATTGTAGAGTTTTTGTGAGTGAAAAAAAAAAAAGTATATTTGAGAAATAAATCATATTAAGGCAAATAAATATTTAATATATTCTTGAATGGAAAAACATGTTTTGTTTTTTTTTTTTTTGTTTTTTTTTTTAGTCATCTCATGCAAATGAGCCACTGCTCACCCTGTCCCCTCTACCGAAATTATAATTGTAGAGTTTTTGTGAGGGGAAAAATATATGTATATTTGAGAAATAAATCATATTTCAGTGAATAAATATTTAATATATTCTTGAGGGGAAAACATGCTTTATTTGTTTTTTTTTAGTCATCTCATGCAAATGAGCCATTGCTCACTCCACCCCCCTCTGCTGAAATTATAATTGTAGAGTTTTTGTGGTGGAAAAAATATGTATATTAGTAGAAAAAATATATCTTTTCTGAGAAAAAAAAATAGTCTATTCCTGGAAAGAAGTTTCATATTCTTGAGCTGAAAAAAAGTCCTGTCTCCTCTCTCAGGCCGCGAACAAAAGATTGACTTGGTTGTTCAATTTCACACTTGATGGTTGCCAGACACTCCAGAAAGCCAACTATTTGTATACAAGCCATTAAAAAGTCACCTTTCCATAATATGTCCCCGCCTAAAAGCACATTTAGTAGGTTTCAACCCGCTGCGTTTGTCTTCAAACAGGACTTTGGCGACGACGGCTCCTTGTACTTCACCAAGGTTAGCCCCTCCCACATGGGCAATTACACCTGCCACGCCGACGGCTACGAGAAACTCTTCCAGACGCACATTCTCCACGTGGAAGGTAAGAGGTCTCTTGCGTCAAATGGTAACTTTTTGTTCTTGGGCCTTTGAATCAATTAGACGTCACGTGTAGTAGATGGCCCATTCATCATTCTCGCCAACTTAAAGACGGGTTTTGAGCTCCGACTGAGCGCTTTGGCAAGGATACGCCGATAGTCTCACGACGTTTATGGCGGGGATTTACAAGGTATTTACACGAACAGAAAGCTTTCCGACGGGAATCCCAAACATCTGCTGCCGTTGTAAATTCTGCCCTCTGGTTCTGCCGCAAAAAATAAATAAAAATGCTTTACCGATGTATCTTTTCCCAGGATGTTTTATTTTCATTAAAACAAGTCTCTGAACACAGTCGTCAATGATTCTGAATTACAGGTTGGTTTTTTTCCATATGTTTGTCATTGAGTAGTTAAAAAATGAGAAGTTAAAACCACCAGTGTTTTGGATTGACAGAAAAACCCAGCCTGCATATTTATCATGACTGGACACTAAAACAAATAAAGCACCATCATTATAAAACGCACGCGTCTTTGACTATTTTCATTTTTTTTTTTATACAGTGTTTTAACGAAAACCCAAATTCAACACGTAATCATCACCCACCCGGTTTGGCGCAAACTGCAAATATGTGAAGGTTCACTCTACTAAGCAGAACTGTCATGATTTACTGTGAAAATTAGATCAACCTCGCTACTGAAAATAAAATAGAGCTTGGGGGGGAAAGTTCTATATTTGAGGAGAAAAAGAATGTTCATTTCCAAAATAAAAAAAAAATGAATTGCATTTTTTTATGATTATTTTGTTCTTATTTATGTAATTTACTTATTTATTTATTTTATTATTTATATATTTATGTAAAGTCGGACATTTAAGAAATAAGTTTGGATTTTTTAAAATATGTGACATAGATTTTAATAACTTTGAAAAACAATTGTAAAATAAATTCTAAAAATGCACAGGCAGTTAGGAGAGGGAGTGGAGAATTGGAGTGTTCCCTCTTACGTGTTCCAGTTAATAGGCGAAAAGCGGCATTTTGAACCAAGTGGAGATGTTTGAGTAAGGACTGGCTGACTCTAAAATAAAGAGTAGGACAATAATCCAGCCTGGATGCTCGGAAAACACTAATTACTGTTTCAAAGTGCTGCAGTGTAAGATACGGCTTTTCAAGCCCAAGTCTGATCTCAGTCTGCTCTACCGCTTATAAGTAGCTCCACCCCCAGTTGAGCCCAAATGGCGACAGCTGACTTCCTCCTTCCCATTATTTCTTACTGGGATTTAGTTTGAAAGTTCAAAGAACTAATAGTGTTCAGTTTTGAAGGCTCTAGTGTACATTTTCAAAAGTGAAACATCCCACTTGGTCTTCATTCATCCTGAGGTTAAGAGTTTCACTCCTTTGCTAATTGGGCTAACTTTGGGAGTGAAATGAGCTCTTTATGGAGAAGGTAAAGGTCACGGATGTGCCGTGGAGTACCTCTTTCCCGTCTTAATGATCTAGCAGGGAGTGGAGGAAACTTTTTTTATACATTTGACAGACAGCTGCTTCATTAGCATTCATTCAAAAGACGATCCCTCCGAGGTTAATTGAAACGCTACAGGGAGACGACCAATTGTTCTGTTTATGAAAACCACGACGCCCAGGAGAGAGTGTCGGCTCCCAGTTGTAATTGATTCCAGACCGCAGTTTTTCTGTGTATGGATTTCACATTGCGAGGTCCCGGAGGAGACGCTATCGCCCCTCCCGACGAAACGACTTGACGTTTTCTAAAACTCAATTAGCGAAGAGAACTCGATGTGTAAGTGGATTTGGAACACTGTTCATCACCCCCGACGCGGGAGAATCTGACGGATACTATTGAGTTTGAAGTAGAAGTGGAGGCGTGATGGAGAATACTTTGGGTTTCCCACAGCGATCTCACTCTGAAGTTGGAGGAAGACTTGATTGGTTGTATAAATCACCAGCGTGACTTTCTGCTGCTTTAATAGCCCGAACTACATGTGGGCTGCAAAAAAAATTATTTTTAAATTAATTTATATATATATATAAAATATATATATATATATTTTTAAACATTTGCTGGAATTAAAGCAGGTTTGGACCTTAAAAATTCTATTTAACTTGGAAAAAACTAAATTTTAAACTAAAAAGTACATTCAAAATAAAAAATTTGTAATTTAATTTTGACTTAATCTATTTTTTAATAAAATGTGATTTAAACAAAAAAGGTTTGACTGGAAAAAAATAGACTACAAAAGGAAAATAAAAATACTTTGACCTCAGAAAAGAATTCACCTTAAAAAGATAATTAAAGTTTATTATTTTAAGCATTTCCTTCAAGACACGATTCGTCAATCAGTTCCTCACAAGCAACCAAGTGCTTAATGCTCAATGAATCCCCGTCCGTGCTGCTGCTGCTCTAGCCAATTTGTCTAAGATCCCATATCTTCAATCTAATCTACGCACGTGGCCCTATTCATTTATCTGACATCATGTTCATAATGCCAGTTGATTTCATGCGCCAGACTGGCTGCTGCCATCCATCTCCACCAAGACGTTTCCCCATACCGCGGCGCCCTCTGAAACCATTTTCTCACAGATGGTCGGCCATGTTCCATCAGCAGCACAGATGCTGCCGTAATAACACCAACAGAGATGGATTATTACGCAAATATTAGGAGAAATACGGTACAGTGAACTCTCATTGATTTCTGGAGGCTACATTGCAGGCCATACAAAAAGTGTTTTTGCATGGGCTATAGTGTATTCGCCATTATACACGTTTGATATATTTAAACAGACTTCCCAAATACATTGCAAAAACATTTGGGATAATCCTATATTGCAGGGGAAGACTAAGTTTTACTGTAGTTTTATTTCACAGCAGCTGTATTTTTGGGGATGTACAAATATAACTTGTACATGGAAAAAATGCTCTGGCATTGATAACACTAAACCAGCCTAAAAAAAAAAAAAACAAACTTCTTCCTGCTGGCAAACTGGTTGATGCTGCCACCGTCATATCTCCAGTACTGTCCAGTACAACTTGAATGCTGATTCAGGGAACATTTTGCAGTAGTGCTAAGGGTGGGCTGGAGGTAGGGTGCACATAGAACCACACACTTCCTAGCTTGATACATGACACAAATGCTATTTGGACACAATATGTGCTCTTAATTATTTTATTTTTGATCATTCATTTTTCAATGCTGGTATGAAAGAAGCAAAGAACAAAATAACCAAATACTGTAAAACATCCGCAAAAAATGATTAGGCCTACCCTGTGTAAGCATATCCAAGATGTGTCTGCCATCTAGTGTTCATTGTTGATAATACAACTTAAAGCTACAATCGACGCCTGCATATTTGCCTGTGGATTTGCATTTTCACAGATTTGGGTTTTTTTCCAATATTTTTTCAGATGTTGGATTTTTTTCTGTTATTTTTTTGGTGGATATTTTTCCCCTAATTTTGCCAGTTTTTCATGGAAGATATTTTTTTTGATGAAAGTCCTTTTTTAAATTAATTTTAGGGGTTTTGTAAAAATAAATAAATAAAATAAAAATAAAAAATAATTGCAGGGGAAGTGTTTGGGGCGGAGTTGTTTTGAAAACTAATTTCGGGTCTGATCAAATTGTGGTCGGGGGCCACCAGTTCCCAATCCCTGCTTTACATTATTTCCAATAGGGAAAAATGTTCGATCGCATGCTTGTTTTCCCCGCGTACTTTTGCATCTTAGTCACAGTATGTTGGCATGCATGTGATTGCCGGCGCATATCTCACAGCTACCTGGTCTACTACGTGCTTTTTGGCGGACGCCTCCAGCTTCTCTGTGTGATTGAAGTCTCTGCTTGGAATTTCACAGTTTGAGAGCAAAACAGCCTGCTGCCTGTGTAGGTGTGTGGGAGTGCGTGTACACTACGTGCGTGAGTGTGTGCGTGTACAAATGTGTGTGCGCAGACAGTGGCCTTGCTGGGTGATTGACGAGCGGCCGGCGAGCTGCATGAAGGGCCTGTCAGCAGCGCTATGTCGCAGTGTGCCTGCAGTGCGCGTCGTCTGCATTCTATACGTATGGACCTCAAAAGCTTGAGTGGATGAGATGAGCTCCACAAGGCTTTTCTTTACTCTGCATGTCATAAATGGAATGACTCAAGAACAACGTTTGCAGATGATCCATATTACTTTTTCAGTTAAATTTTGGCGCCTTTTACGATGGAAACTGTTGACCCTGGAGCAGTTGAATTATTTCACATGAGGACTAATTGTTTCTTAACAACACTGGAAAAAAATCTTTCTATCTGCCAAATGACAACATTCTTCTGTAAGACCAATCGTATTTTTTAGTTTTTTATTTCAATATTAACCTTCAAAGACAAATTTAAATACAGCTCTATTGTAAATGAGTATTTTTTTTTTAATTTAAGAAATAATAATAAAAAATAATTGAATGAAAAAATATATATAATTTTGCATTTTATAATATATAATTTAGCAATTAGAAAAAAACTATATAAGTATATATTTTTAAGTTTTCAATGTTTTCAAACCTTTTAACACAATTTCTACAACATCTATATAAACAAAATCATAACGAAAATTTCCCTAGGGGGAAAAAATGGAAAAAGTTGGTAGTCAGTTAGCCTCTTGAGCCTTTTTTGGGTCGGTTTGTGTCATTGCAACTGCATTGTGACCTTGTGTTTGCGATTGTTAAGAGCGGCCCATTTGTGTGACTGCCAAGTTCCAACACACCAACTGGGCAATCCAATGCCCGCCATTACGTGATGGTCCAGATGGCCATGGCGGCCATTCCTGGAGGCCGCCATCCACCTGGCTGCCTAAAGACCACCCTTTGCAGCTGGGGGGATTTACTATCTTAGGATGCCTTTTGAGAATATTTCCCACTATGTGCTCCTTTTCCTTTCAATTCCTTCGATATAAAACATGTTTTATGCTGCTGGATTAGCAAAAAAACTTAATCCCCCCGTGTACCCTGTGCATAAATGAATTTGATTACTATTGTATCGCGTCGCTGGGAAGTTCACTTTGCTTGTTTTGGTGATTTGCCATCGCCACAGGGTAAAGATTTTCTTTTTTTTTTAAAAGTGTCAAGTCAGGTGCTAGACGTTGCGCTTCGTCTGCTTGCTGACAAAAGGTTGCTTCAAATCGATAGGAAGCAGAGGGAAAAAAAGTCACTGACCTCCTAATGGTTCTCCCGCTCATTTATATGCGTGATTTGTGTACACTCGACCGTACGGCACCAAAGGCTGCGGCGAAACAAACGAAGCATTGATCGCGCTCTAAACACGCCACTAAAGCTTACCTAAAAGGTGATACTCATGGAATAGTAATAATTTCTTCAATTATACTGTAAATTTCACGCTTACAGGACTCAGTTCTTTAGACTTTTACCCCCATCAGCTTTAAAACATTTATTTGCCCCCCAAAAAATTGCAAATATAAAATGAACAGACAATAATATACATTTCAGATGTGAATTTAAAAGACGAGGCCTGCAAATTAAAGAGTCTAGGCATGAGCTGTGGTTGACAAAAGCTCCCTTATGAGGTTGCTTAGTGTTTTACTTTTCCCCCTGTGTCGGAGCGACTGTTAGAACAAATGCCCTCATCATAACCTTTAATTTGAGATATGACGCGAGGAGGTTTGTAGCAATCTAAACTTGGGGGAGCCTTCTCAAGGCTAAGGTCAATCACTTTCCAAAAATCAATCGGCCAAGCGCCAAGCTGCCTACTTGATATCTACCGCGTTTAGAGACCCTCGGATAAAAACGGCGGAAAATTTGAGGTTTTCCGCGTTTCATGTGGTTAACCTTGCAAACAGAATATTGTACTTTTGCACAATATAATCGCTACTATATATCTAATTTATATCTCCAGTTGCGTCTTGAATCATCTTTTATTGGATTCCCCTGAGTTGAACCGAATCGAATCGTTCCGCAAATGGATTGAACCGTCCGTCCTTGAATTGCTTTGCATCCCATATATTGAAAAACGGTTGAAATTCTGATGCCGTCCGTCTGTGCCCCCGGCAGTTCCGCCCGTCATCCGTGTTTACCCGGAGAGCCAAGCCAGGGAGCCCGGCGTCACCGCCAGCCTACGATGCCACGCTGAGGGCATCCCGCGCCCGCAGCTGACCTGGCTCAAGAACGGAATGGACATCACACCAAAGCTATCCAAGCAACTCACCTTGCAAGGTAGCACCTTTCTAGGAAGCACATTAGCGAGTAGTGGTTTATCAACTTATGCGATCGAAGAGGGATTCATATTTCATTTTCTCATATTTCAAATTGTGCACATTTTGGAGGGAATTGAAGGAAGTCTTACTTTAATGATTGTCTTCCAGTTGTTACAAATTTTAGCAGATTCACCGTACTGTTGATTTCATCAACTGTTGGGGTATAAAATAATCTCATGTTAATTTCTGCATCTTCTGAAGGATTTATGGTTGACTTGTTCTAAAACTCTTCTGTGGAATTAAGGTAGTCGTAATTTGTCCTCAGCAATTTTGGACGGGATTTCAGATTGTTTTATTTGAACTCGTATGAATAACGTTTGGTTGTCATATTTGAATCAGTGCAACATTTAATCTAATTTATTTGAATCTGCGTATCTTTTGAGAGTTTTACAATCGTACCGGTTTAATACATGTGATTTAGCAAATTACTGCAGTTTCACTTTTACAAGTTTTGCAGTATTTAACTGTCTCGCTTTAACCTTTTATGGTGGTCTTCTTTTTTTTTTTTTTAATCTGCACAACTTTTGTGAGATAAGTTGAAGTCGTGTTTTAACCTGAGCAGATGTTTCGAAAATACTTAGAGAAGCATATTTTTTTTTTTTTGTGTGTGTGCGTCTGCTCATCTCAGCTAACGGCAGCGAGGTGCACATCAGCAACGTGCGCTTTGAGGATACCGGCGCTTACACCTGCATCGCCAGAAACCAGGCGGGCGTGGATGAGGATATCTCCTCGCTCTTTGTGGAGGACTCGGCGCGTAAAACTTGTAAGTCAGAATCAAGACGTCCATTCGAGATGTCCGCCCTTGATTTCCTGTGCAGCAGTGACAGACGCTCGGCTCGGAAAATATCAAATAGCGGCGGAGCGCGTCGACAGAGCCTGACAAAGCAGAAACAATTGGCGCACTGTGAAGGGCATCTCTTTTGTGCCAGTTAGCGGCAGACTGTCGCCATCTGAGCAACAATGGACGGTTTAAAAGGCTTGGAAAATAAGTCCTCTGCTCCCAAATGATCTTTATTGACAGCAAACTAGAGTGTGGCTTTCATGAAAAGTGTTTTGACCTTCAGATGCAGCGATATCACCGTGTTGTTCATTTTCTTTCGACCATTGCTACATGCTTGGTGAATTCCTAACCGTGTTAAAAATGGGTTCAATTAACTTTTATAAGGAAAGCAGCCATTTCACTAGTGGGTTAAAGGCGGTGTGAGATATTGAGAACAGGATGGAGTGCAGTTACATTGAAACGAGCGACAAAACGGTATGAAAACTCGACATCGCGACTGATTCCAATTTCATTTCCCTCGCAGGAGAAATCAAGTATCATGAGTCAAAAAATGGCTCTGCTCACAGGGCATTGTTAAAAGCCAAGCATAATAACGGTGACAGGTACAATGAGGTGTTGCATTGTCTGGAATTGGGGAAAAAAAGGCTTTAGTCATTTCTGGCCTCCAGTCATTAACCCACCAAAATTAAATTAAGTAACTTGTTAGAAAATATGCCAAGTCAGACACTGTCGATTTTTTTTTTTTTTTACATAGGAGGTCTTCGGTTTCGAACAGTTCAGTTCGTACAATGGCACAACCATACTATGTATGTAAATTGAAACATGTTGTGGTCCATTAATAAGATAACACTGTAATAAAGTCGTAATTACAATCACTATTCATCTAAAAACACTTTGAGCCTATAAATAAAAAAGTGCGGCTGGAGAGCAGAAACATTGAAAATAATAATGAACCGACAAATGGTTGAGAGTTAAACTCTTTGTCGTAGCCAAATTAACCTGCGTGATATTCCTTATTGACGTATACTTTTGTTCGTTTCGCAGTTACGTAATCTTTGATTGCGTGCTGTGCTAATAAAAGAAAAAACAAAATCAGTAGTGCCGGCTCGATTGCAGTCAAATCTAAACTTACAAATGAAAAAGTTATAAAAATTTAATCTCACAATTCATCCATCCACGCATTTTCTGAAGCGCACATCATTGTGATCAAAATGATCACACTAATCACCTCAATCAAGATGTTAAGAGGCACATTGTTTAAATCGAAAAGCGTGAAATAAATGACGTCGCACCAAAACACATGAGAGATTTCTCATGTGTGGGACAAACTTTCACAGTTTGTCGCGCAGTTGTCGAACAACCCGCTACGAACTGCCAGATGCTAAAAACAGAAACCTATTGTGCATCAATATTCAAACTATCAGAGAAATGGAAACTGTATGAAAACAGAAGAACACAAAATTCTTTGTTGTTGCAAAAAATAACTCAATTGATTTGCCCTCCCACATGTTTTTTTAACCAAAGAAACAAGTGACGACACCGTGGGTGCAGTTAGCATAAGATTGTCGTGCGTGTGCGTGTGGGGGTGGGTGTGTGTGTGTGGGGGGATGTGGTTTGGGATGCTTAATTACCCTGAGGAGTACCGCCGCATGCTGACAACGACTCTCCAGCCCTCAAACAATGTGTGACATTTAATAAAAGGTCACCGTTAATTAGTGTGCCCACCTTATAATTTCAAAAAAATACATCCAACTTTCAATGAAGTCGTCTTGGCAGAATGTTGTTTGTTGACATATTGACTGGACTGATTATTCAAATAACTGCTGGCATTTTCAGCCTCGTTAAGTCGACCCACCAGACCCCTTTCACACAGAGAACCTGCAAAAGTTTACATTTAGTAGTTTACATTTATTTTAATGTGTGCAGCTTTTGGGGAATTTACAGTATCGAGAGGTTCAGTTGTCTTCTTTTAACTTGCCCAATTTTTAGGGCATTTATGGTATTACATTTTTTTGGACCTCTGTAACTAAATGTTGCTTGTGCAACTTGCACCAGCTTTACAGAAGTGGTCGTACTTTAACCTGAGCAACTTTAATGACATTTAACGTCAGTAAGTTCTTTTTTTTTAACCTGTGCAACGTTTAGGAGATTGAAGTTAGTCTTACTTCAATCCGTGCAAATTTGGGGCACTTTACAGTCTTTTTTAAATTTTTTTTTTTAATTGTCCAACTTATTTATTTTCGTATTTTAAAATGTCAAATTTTTGGAAGTATTTAACTCATTTACTACCATTGACGGCTAAATACGTCAAAGTTTCGTATTTTAAAATGTCAAATTTTTGAAAGTATTTAACTCATTTACTACCATTGACGGCTAAATACGTCAAAGTTCCATTTTTTTTTTTTTTTACTCGCCTTATAGTGAATGAGTTAAGGTAGTCTTATATCAACGTGCAACTTTTCGGGAGATTTGGGCTAGTCTCATTTTGACCTCTCCAACCTTTGTTTTCCGTGTGCAACTTTTCAGGGATTTATAGTTGTCTTACTTTAAACTGGGCAAATTTTGGGGAAACAGTCATCCGAACTTGTGCAATTTTTGGTGGATTTAGGGTTGTCTTACTTTAACCTGGGCACCTTTGTGGGGCGCTATTTGTACCTCTGTAACCTTTGAGGGCTTAAGGTTGATCCTAGTTTAGACCTATGCAACTTTTGGTGGTTTTAACAGTCTTTGCAACGTGTGGTGGTTTTACGGTATTCCAAAAAAAAAGATATCCTTGCAGGCCATCACAAGCTTACTTTAAGGCCATCATCTGGCTATAGCAAAGTCCCGCTCGTCAAAACGTCAGCACATCGGTGCTTGTGGATCGCCGTCTGGTCTCACGACTGCGCTAAATCCTCCCCATCAAACTTTATGACTCACAGTGAAGGTCTGTTAGATAAGAAATGACCTCAGCGGGAACAGAACACGCCGTCTTGGAAGGCTAAGTGGGCTGAAAAGTCGGACAAAGTACGAGCAAAAATAAATAAATAATAAATCGCTTGTGTTATTTGCATTGTACTGTACGCAACCCGAAGATGGGCCACGATCTTATTTTCTGTCTTTTGCCTGGTTGTTAAATGACCTTGATTTGATTCAAGATATTTCCTAGATAAAATATTGAAATAGATTCAATGCTTTTCTTCAACTTGGCAGCCTCTCTTATCCCTGACAGATAATGGACAAAGACAACAATGGGCGGAAGATTCCATTGAATCCATACTCTATTGGCTCAGTGCTCAAAGTGTTTTGGATGGAAGATGTTTGCTGTTTATATTGAGATTGCACAGAGTAGGCAGGGCCGCAATGAAAAGACAACACTGAAACAACTGGGAGCAATTAGGCAGTCAGTACGCATTTCTATATCTCGCACGATGTCGCTTTTGTTTATCTGATTGTGAAGACTGTTGCCAAGTCTTTATTTTTTTTATTCTTCCTTGACAATGTTTCTCTCATTCAAGGACACACCTTGCCTGGTGTGACAAAGCTTGGTGGCTCTACACAGCGACATTGTGTGTCGTCCACCTATTGGTGTTTTTGTGCTCTTTGTATAATGTTCTAGTATGCCGCAAGTTGGTGTCAAGGAAGTATGTTGGAATATGTCTTGACTGAGAGGCTAACCTCTTTGTATGTCAGGGTGGAGCTAGGTTTAGCCTGGGTGGTTAGTGGAGGCTGGGGTAGACTGCATGTACACTTTCAGTGCATTTTTAAAAAAAAATCTTTATTTATTTAGAACAGGCATCACCAAATGGTTCGGACCGGACCCATGGCCAATCTTTCATGATTTTTTTTCAGGGCGCATTCGCAAACGTTGGCTCTGCAATTCTAGTAAATACGCAAAAGGCGTCACTGAATTGAGCCAATCAAATCTTTTGTTTACGATCCACTGCCAATTGCGCAGCAGACCGGAAAAGAGTGCTGCTAACAGTATGCCTTGCTAAAAAGTTAGCATGGTCGATGCGTCTTGTTTTAAATGAATGGATGGAGAAATGTAGTTTGGTTCTGGCTGCAGCCAATTCAAAACCAGTGTGCATCATATGCTCCGAAACCGTCGCAACATTTCGAAGCGCCACTACAAAGCTCCGCCCTTTTTTGCAAAGTTATCCGCAGAAGTTTGAGGTGAGCGCACGCAAAAACATCGAACTTCGAGTGCAGTATAAGAGATGTTTACATTTTCGTTGACAGCCCAGCGGCATGCAAACGAATATTCAGTAAAAGTATCATGGATTTTGGGGAAACATAAAAAAACGTTCAAGTGATGGGGAAGTTGCGAAGGAGTGCTTAAATGTGGTTGCACAAACATTATTTAAAGGAAAACACACAGACCAGATGTGTGAAATAATCTACCAAATCCCAATGGCCCTGAATCCGTTGCAAACCAGAATTAAGTCACTGGCAGGGCAGTCACAAACTCAGAAGTTACAAAAATATTCAAAAGAAAAAGTGGTGTCAAAGCTTATTTTGAATTAGTTTTTCATGAGGACAGCCATTTTTATTGATTTTGTACTGAACATGTCGACCTGTTTTACTTGGATAATTAGGCTTTCCGTTTTTTTTAGGCTGATAACTCTTTGCTTAAAAAAAAAAAGGTAAAAGATGTTAACTCAATGCTTAGCACTTGATATATTTCTGCAGGAGATATTTTACAGTTTTTTTCTGGAAGCGGCACCCTTAAATTCCTGGAGCCACATTTTCTTGAATCTGAAATAAATGCCTTATATTTGTTTGACTGGCAAAGGTGTTTAATGGGAACATTGCTAAATATTTCGTATATAAGTGCACTCTGTTGAAAATGACTAAATATTGAAACTATATAAAAATGTGAACATAGGCTAGACATTTCGGGAAGTTGGACTTTGGTTCGGACCTTTTAATTGGAAGAAATTTGCGTCGTGGACCTCTGTGACATTTAATTGAATACCTCTGATTTAGAGGGTAGTGCACTCTGAAAAGATATGAAAAGTATTTTGGAATCATAGTTTGTGGTGTACTTACACTTTAAGATATTAATACAGACACTTTTGGAGACTCCGCCCTGCAGCAAATAGGTGTTGCGCATAATCATAATTGAAAATTAATTTTATCCTTTTTTAAATTAATTCAATCATTCAATATAAACAACTTTACTTAAATATTTTCATTATTGGTTAAATAAATCAAGCTCATTATAATTAAAAATCAAATCAATGATTGGATTTATTAAAAAAATAATCTATTTACTATTGGAATAAAACAAATTTACATATATATTTAAGTTATTTTTTCAATGAATGGCCTGCCCCCCCTACCCTTTCTCTAAACTCTCACTGGTCAAATATCCCCAGCATAGTCTAAATGGCCTGGCTCGCATCGCCGTTGCCGTGAGCCAATCGCAGCGTGACCTTGCCACCCGACCTCCCGAGCGTGATGCCCCTGAGCTTTGGCATCCAGCGCAAACAGTTATGGCGAGCGGCTACAGCAAAGCGATTGCCCACCGCCGTCGGCCGGCTTGCTTTTGCTATATGAGCGCTGAAGTTGATGTATGGGCCCCTCGCACGCGCAAAACAGCCGCAGTCTTCCCGACCCCGGGTGATGAATAGCATCAATATGGCGTTCGTATGACTCCGCTCTTTTTCTATTATGTTTCCATCCCTGGCAAGCTCTCGCATAAACGGCATTGTTCTTCCCGTTTTCCACCCGCCGTCCATTTTGCCGACGACACAGCACTCCTTTTGTGACGCTTTTTAATGAGCAGAAAAAGATACGCAAGAGTGCACAGGAGGGGAAACACTCGACAAAGCGCTTTTTTTTCCCAAAGATTACGCCTCGACCCCCGCTGCTTTGTCTCTTTCCCGGCACCGTTCTGCGGGAAAATGAGTGCAGCGGGACAGATTAGCATTGGCGCCAATTGGCCCGCAAATTGGACGGCACGTCGGGAAATGGAAGATGGGAGTGAGGGATGGGCAGACAATCGGCAGAGAAGGTCGGCATTAAGGACACAGTTTTGAATTTGCATGGAAAACAAGTTCGGTAAATCGGCGCATCTATTCTTCGCTAGAGTGACTCAGTCAGTTGTTCTCATTCCAAAACACAGTCCAAATCTTGTCACTATAAAATCATCATAGAACGGTATAAGCCATCTGTCAAGCAATTTCTTTTTTTTTTGCTTTGACTTGAGAGTATGGTGGACGAAGCGAACTGGCTTCAGAACAATCAGCCGTTTGGCAGTCAACCAGTCATCAAAAAAGAATCTCCAGGCTGTTGCCACCGGCAAGTTGAAAATTACTTGCAAACTCGACATAAATCAAAAAGATTTACTCTGTGAGTTTTGCAAACATCCACAAAGCTTTGAGAGTTAGCTTAGCTTAATGCTAACAATCAATGCAAAACGCCATAGATGTTAGCATAGCATTGGCGTCTTTGTGTTACAACTTTAAACAATGGATATTTCAACACAAACTGCAGCAACAGAATTAAACACTACGCGCCAGCAGCATATTTTCTCTCATGACTGCCACCTACTGGTGTTTGTGCATAAGTAAAGTTGTTTCCAACCTTGAAAATGACAGTGGAGCAGACCCTTCCTCACCCATCCTCATTGAAAAACTTCAAGGCCACCGCATGTGGGCAAGAAGAGCCAATTCAAGAACACTCAAAGAGCGCCAATGAGACAACTCGCGTGCAGGTGCTCAAACACACACCCACTCGAGCTCCTTATATCACTCAATAGGCCACGCCCCTTAAAGGTAAACAGCCTTCATTCAACTTCTACACTATGCACAGTACATTTCATATTGTTACATTCTTTTATTATGATTCTATATGATATGATATATTGAAAAGGAAAGATGTTTGCTGCGTGACACAGTCAATTTAGGTATTGTTGTTACTAATAAAGAAAAACTTGACTGCTGTATTATCGATCAACTAAAACAGTAAAACTGCTTACTCTTTGAAGAAGCCTGACGGACAAAGTAATGATCGAGGTAACAGGTAGGGGGGTTTCAACACATCCAGCTATTAGAAGTATCCGAGCGCTGGTGTGGCACTGCAAGTGTCATTAGCCACCTCGCAATGTCTTTAATGAGAAAAAAAAACAAGGTCTGCTGCTTCTAAGAGCAGAAGGATGGGCCATTAATCCATGTTAATGAAGCATCAAAATCACCTTCGCTTGAAAGATGATTTAGTCGGGGGGCATCTGAGGCAACCCGTTGCACAGGTCGCACTGAATATAAAAAGTTTATCACGCAACTTGACCCGTTCCTGTGCACAAATTTTGGAAATATTTGTCAAGTACGGTAATAAATGACGCGGAAGCAAGTAAGAGATGTCTATTTGGATTATTCTTAACACTGAGCCGCCTATCAAAAACAGTCAGTGTGATCTTGATCACAAATGCCCAATTGTGATATGGATCCTAAATGTACAATTGGGATCAAAAACATACAACTGTAATTCTGATCACAAATGTTCAATTGTGATCCGGATTCCAAAATGTACAATAGTGATCCCGATGCCAAATGTGCAATTGGGATCAAAAACATACAAATATAATCCTGATGACAAACATCCACCTGTGACCCTTATCCTAAATGTCCAATTGTGAACTACATCCCAAATGCTGAACTGCGTTCCGAATCCCAAATGTACAATCGTAATCCAGATCACAAAAATACAACTGCAATCCTGATCCCAAATTCACGATTGTGATCCTGATCTTACAACTGGACATGTACAATTGTGAACCCAAACGTACAATTGTGATTCTGATCACAAATTGTAGTACTATTCACAAACGTTGCAAACCCACAAACAGTTGATCACAAACATCCAATTTTGAATCTAACATTCTGGAATCAATTAACTGATCCTTAATACTCCCCATAGGAAGAGGATAATATACAGTAAGTAACTCCTTTGGCAAATACAAATGCACAGCAAATGCGCTAACGGCAATGCTTGTCGTGTTATAAAAAATCAATTCAACATTGTTTGTAGTTCATACACTACATGAAAAATGTAGCGAACAACAAGAAACAAGGCATCCTGGCGTGTCTGTTGCATTGCTAGCATTTCAGGCTCAGTCCAAATTATTTTGTTGATTTAAGCTGATTCCCGTAAGCGTAAACACGGTCGGCGTGAAATCCTGATTTCCGAGCAGAGGACTCAATTATCTGTTGCATCGGATAGCGGGGGCCAACCATTCCTATAAAAGTCTCACAAATGTGATGTTATTGATTGTGGCGTTTAATGTTCAATGTTCTCTTTCTCTTTTTCTGCCTGGCAGTGGCCAACATTCTGTGGCGGGATGAAGGTACGGTTCCATGGCTGCATTCATTAAAGTGGCTTAATTGAATTCCTGTAATTGGGTTAGCCAACTGTGACAAGAGGGATTAAATGATTGCACGCTGCCTTATTTACTTTAGGCTGTACAGTGCGGGGCCTCGTTCATCAGGCGAGTGACGTTCTTTGTTGTTACAGGTCTCGGTATCGGAAACATGTTCTACGTGTTCTACCAGGACGGCATTAAAGTCATCCAACCGGTGGCGTGCGAGATACAGAGGCACATCAAGCCCAGTGAGAAACTGCTGGCTCTTATGGTGAGAGATTTCCCAAAACATCGGTCACGAGTGCTTCCTGGATGGCTGAAAAAAAAAACTAAAATTAGCCTGGACGCCAGCAATCGACACAAATTTGGTGGGCATGTCCATCATAATAGGACACATTTTAATGTCTCCAAGACTCATGGCTCAATAAATTCACTCAATATCATACCAGGACGCACCAAAACCTTTCAAGGACCTATGCCTGAAATTGAACAAAAAGTTGTTGATTTAAGAAGTCATTTTGAGCAAATTCAAGTTTAATTTCAATGCTAGTTAGTCTTTTTTTTTATATACGCGGTATGTTTGTATCCCTTTGTATCTCTATGTTGCTGAGACTGTTTTGAAGTTCTCTCTTCCCGTGAGACGCTTGTGTGGATAATTGGATTTTCCTTTTTTTTGGGTTACTTTAGCAACCGATCATATGCTGCAGTAAATTGGTGTCGCGACAATACTTTCCATGTTTGCCTTAGCAAGACTTTATTTAGTTGATTTAAATTCTAGAAAGAACAATTAAGAAATGAGAAATAAAAGCAGCAATTCTGCATTTTAATGAATTCATAAAAAAATATCTATATACTGCTTGCTGTTGAATTCCATACGGAACAAAGACAAAATATTTAACTCGCCCACACACAAACCCATACAAAGCATGCGACATGCCGAGACACAGCAGCCCCCCCTGCATGTGCACACCGTCAAAAAAGAGGAAGATTATCCATCTTATTTAGATGAAATGACTAATTTGGATCATCTGTGACTGCTGTCATACATTGGAGTCCACCAATTTGTGATGTAACCTACTACGTTAGCTTCTTGCTAGCTCCCATTTATGTTGGCTTGGCTTAACCAACTTCTGATGAACAATTGACTAATTCAGATCTTTGTAATATTTAACTTGGAGTGATGACGTAGATCCCAACATTAGCTTCCCTTGTGAGCGACCATATGACTGACAAGTGACTGCTGTTCTACTTTTAAGCTATCTGTAATGCTGAAGAAGAACATGAACTGATTATAAACTCGCATTAGCTGCCATATGTCTGCGTCGAACAGTTTTTGAAGTTTGTCTTAGCTCTTCGGTGGCTGGTTCTGTCTATCTCTTTGTTGACTACTGTGTTAGCTTCTCATGCTAGCAGCTAATGTTAGGCATTACGTTTTTTTGTCATGAACAGAAATGAGCTCCCTGGGAGCTTGTTTACCTGCCGGCTGAGTAGAAGCACCTGTGTCAGGATTTTTACTTTTTGACTTGCATTTGACACCTTTGGTTGGACATTAGCACCAGTCTAGATTTACTGCACTACTACAGAGGACAAGACCGGTATATGCCCCTTCTTAACCGAGACAAGTTGGCCAGCGGGAAGGCACCTGTCACTGCACTGCTTCTGCGGTTATAAATACACACAAGAGACGTTAATTCCAACATCCCGGAGCCTTTTTATTTCATCTCTCCTGGCCTGTAGCCGCTCTAAATCGCCCCGCAGAGTCGGGAACAGACGGCTGGGCAGAGGATAGCGACGTCGGCCAGCCAGGCAAAAAAGCTGCCAGGGCCTGGAATCTGAACATCCGTGGGAACGTGCAGGCTTTGTTGTGTGGATTATGCGGTAGAAAGTGGGAAAAAAACTCATTTGTCAGGAGGCAGGAAAGGAACAGCAACACTGTTGATAAGATAACTGCAAACCGTGTTGTGCATGCGTGCGTGCGTGCGTGTGTTTAGGAGGAAGTGTGTCCCGCGTCAGAAGACGACGAAGTGCAGAAGTGTGTGTGGTCGGCGGCGGTCAACGTCAAGGACAAATTTATTTACGCCGCACAGCCCACGTTGGATCGCTTGCTCATCGTGGACGTCCAGTCGCAGAAGGCTGTCCAGGTAACTCAATTTACACACTAACACTCAATTAACATTAATTCATGTCACCAGCTAAACAGTTGGTATGCAGTCAAACTCGATAAGCCGATGCATCATTTAGCAAAAAATGCTAACTAAAGCAGTTTGGGTAAGCCAGCGCCAGCAATGATTAATAGCACACAGAATGCATTAAATTATTGAGGCAATTGGCGGTACAGCGCTGATACCAACTCCAGCCTTATATACGCAGGAAGATGCACCTTTTATATTTTTCAGAATGTTTTATTTACTTCAAAAAATAAATAATAATTGTTCCGTTAACGACAGTGGAAGACATTTGATATTTATGACAGTAATCACTTGTTTTTCCACAGTTAACAAGGACCAGAACCACCCCGCGAAAAGTGAAAAACATCAAATTAGAGGTTGACATTTTTTAAAAATGCTTGTTCCTGTTTGAAACTAAGTGGCTGTGAGTGCAGTCATGTATGTCGCTGGCTTTTCTGGGTGTGTCTCGCCTCCCCTTGCAGATGGCTGTTTACGCCTTGCCGGCCTCACGGGAAAAGCGAGGCGTCCAGCCGCCGCTAAGCAGGCTGAGCTTCCCTCAAAACTGTCAGCGGCTCATTTATTTAGGCCGCCTGGAGGTTGAGCTCCACTGCGTTATATTAGCAGCTGTTAATTAAAGCACCCGAACCTGCCGCTGAATCCACTAGTACACGAGCTCTTCGATTTTATTCTATTTTCTTAACTGTATTTTTTTTTTTTTGTACTAAAGTGATGACACCGCTAATGTAATAGTAGCCTGAATAGGAATTGATGAATCGTAAAATCCTTGATGGTGCTAGGTTCTTTTGGCGGCATTTCATACCTGAACCTTCCGGATCGGGGGCGTATCCATCTTTTAACACCAACAATATTATGTCGCAATTATGGAAATCATCAACACTATGCAAAAACGCTTTATAGCCTCGAATATCTGGAGCGGTTCAGAATCCGTATTTAAATACAACTTTTTTCACTTTTGGTCCAATACCGATATTGCCGCCTGGAGTAATTTTCTATACTGATATCGTCCAATACAATATCAGCAGGAATGATCATGTTTAAATTACTTTTTTTTCGTATAAATTGTTAGTGACTTGACCAACTTTTAGTATTAAAATAAATAAAAATAGTAAGCAACGGTACGTATGAGAATATGACCCATTCAATCCAAACATATAGGTTGCATGAATTCAACCCCAAACATGAGAACGTACTGCACTTGAATAAAATAAATGAAAAAAAAAAATCAAAGCAGGGCTCGAGACTTTGGACTGGTTGTAAACTGGCGTGCCCAAATTTTTTACTTAGTTGCACCATCGCTCAAGTTAGAAACCTTCATGATCGAATCATATTCACAGTGCTGGCAGCTCACAGCAATTCACTTCCTGAACAATTTATGGTAATTTTCCCAATTTAAAATTCTGTCAGGAACATTACAGCAGGATTCCGCATGGGATTGTTTTACTCTATATTTAATATTTAATGCTTCAAAGAATAAATCTCTCACAGAATTATTTATTTAACAGTGACCTTTCAACAATGCACATACCTGCACACACGGGTATTGAAAAAAAAATACACTAACTTATTTCAGTGCTGATGGTCATTTTCAAGTGTAAATATTATATACACACTAAAATAAATTGTTTAAAATATCACTCGCCATAGCTGCACTACGGCCGTTATTCCGATACAAATATTGGATCAGGACACCCCTCATGATTACTTTATGTAACATCCTAGCCGCTGGACTTGGTGACAATGTTATACTGTGTGACGATGCTACTGAGGTATTTTGCTCGTCAAAGTTCCTTGTAATAGGTTATTCTCTGACACTTGTTTTTTCCTGTAATAACCCAGGCTAAACTTATCTTCTGCCTAACGTAAAAATATCTTGGTTGAGATGTACTCGATCATTTCAGTGTACTTCCTTGACACCAGTTACTATATTTGGCTCAATTATGTGGTATCTCTGTAAAAAAAAAAAAAAAATTGAGCAAGCTGAAAACAGTTGAAAGTGTCAACAAATAGCTGCGGATCGGTTCAACAGAAAAGTGCACATATCGGTGAGGGCTTATTATCTATACAAATGTCAAGTTCATGCAAGCTTGAGAGGAAAGAGTGAGCTCTTCCTCAATGGAATCGGAGCTGCTAGTCAGGAGGTTGACAACAAACCGCAACACCTGTTTTCTCCCGATGGCAGAATGAGCGGGAGTATGGCATAACAAATCAACCTCCCCGTCTCTTTTTTGCTACGCCGCATGCTTCCTGCAGTCAAACGTTAACCTTAGCGCAACTTACACAAACATAAAATGCAGTCCGTTGGGATGGCTGAAGGGCTGACAGTCGTGTGTGTGTGTGTGTGTGTGTGTGTGATGCAGACGGTCAGCACTGACCCGTATCCTGTCAAGCTGCACTACGACAAGTCTCGAGACCAGGTTTGGGTCCTCAGTTGGGGGGACAGACAGAAGAGCTTCCCTACCCTGCAGGTAAAGGAAAATCTCCATCTTTCATTTTGGTTTTGACGTTTTTGGGGCTTTGTTCCCATTGATGCGTTTGGATCAGGCATTGAGTGGATTCAGACGTGGATGTTGGTGATGTGTGATGTGATGTGTGATTTAAAAGTTTAGGGTCACTTAAAAATGTCCTCACTTCCAAAAGAAAAGCACAAGTTTTGTTTATAGCTTTTTAGCTCGATGCTAACTGCTAATTGTGGGTACGGGATGTGATCGGCTTGCAAGATTGTATTGGGGTCCTTCGTTGGCCTGCGCGCCGCCTTGTGATGATGTCACGCGTTAATCACATATTTCTCAAATATATATATTGTATATTGTGGTTTGCTAAATAAAGAAATAAAATTATTAACAGGCTAATTTTGAGCTACTCAAAAATATAAACTATTCATAAATATCCTTCCAGGTGATCAGTGAGGTGAGCGTGAGGGTTTCCCACCACACGGTGCACACGCAACCGGTGGGTGGCCGCTTCGACAGGGCGGACGACTTTTTCATCCCCTCCACCAGCCTGATTGTGGACAGCGTAAGGTGCGTAAGTACATCATCCATGCACCTATTGGGCTTTTAGTCGGCCCGAATGCTGAGGTGGTTTGTTTGCTGCCGTCTTGTACTGGCCTGCTTTTACCCGCCTGTCAGTCAAGCCAAGAGCAGGTAGGCGGTGTAATTACGTTGCCAGGCATCCGGCGTGGAGAGTACAGACAGCGTTATTTTTACTTTGCCTTATTTTCAATGCTTTCAATGTTTTCATATTATAGTGACTATTTACAGGGCACTGGGATAATGTCCTGCCAGAGATGACACACTAAAAATGCCCCCAAAATGATTTCAAACTCATTTTACATTGTGTACATGCTCATGTGGCGAAGACTCTGTAACAGACGTCTCGCGGCAACTTACACACTGCCGGAGATGCGCTTTGAAAACTTTACATGTATATTTTTGAAATCATCATGAGAAATACGCTGAGAGTAGCCCTCGTTACCTCCCCCAAAAAAATGCCGTGTCTAGACTTGACTGATGTCACACGGAGGTGACCAGCAAGCAGGAGGTTGGTCACATTTTACAGAGGAAGAAGTAGTGGCGTCCACCCTGTGCAAGTGTGCGTGGTGCATTGAAGGTTTCAAGGTCGGGTTGCTACGCTAACGCAGTTGTAATTAGATCCACTAGGACGCCACTTTTTTTTTTTTTTCGGATGCCCTTAAAAAAAAAAAAAAACACAGCAATGTGTATGTTTGTGCTCAAACTAGGTGTGGTGAAGATTTTATGACATAAAAAGTGGGTAGGAATTTAATTTTCACACTTAAAAACATGTTTTTGTACATTACAAGAGCTTCAAAGTCAACCACGTCTGACTTTTTGGGCAGGATTTTTGATACAGCTCTTGTATTAGAGCTCATTAAATCGAGAGCAATGTTTTATATTATGTGACACCGTGTATTTTTGATGCGCTTATATATCATTCATAGAATTAGCGATATAAGCAGATTTATGCAGGGTGTTATATTAAAAATCTTCCAATAACAACTATTCTGACTGGGAATCAAACCTCTTGTCAGCAAACCAATGCAGCTAGTTCTTATTTTGAAGCCTTTGCTTTTTGTTGAAAATAAAAAATAAAAAAATCACTGCCCGAGCAGCAAAGCCTCAAAACAAGCAGAGTCAGATGTAGATTACATTTTTTATTTATTAATTTTTTTTAATGCTAGAATTCTCCTACTTGATAGTTTGGCCCCGGGGGGGGGGGGGGGGGTCAAAGACCAAAGCATTCAAAAATCACACCGTGATGGAGGCGCTGGTGCTAAAATGCAAACAAGGCTTCGTGTGAACAATTCCCGACATGCTTCCATGAATCAAGCAATGTAAGGAAACGTCAAGCTGCATCTGTCAGTGATTGAGGCTGAAGAAAAACGAAAACTGGAGAATTCTCATGGTGTATTTCTACGAGCGTACAATCAATAGGGTCCGCACCGTGAGATCTCAAGAAGCGTTTGAAGGCCATCCTTTTGGATTGCTTGAACTCCCAACAGAAATTCTGATCGATTGGAGATGTGAGTGCGGCAACTTCAACCATTTTGCGACACCTTATTCAAAATCAATACGATTCATGCTTGGATACCTGACAAAAATCCATGAAATCTAACAGATTTTACTTTCTTCAACAGTTCAGCAGCAAAGAGGTACAAGAACTGTTTTCTGGCAGGTCGCGAAAACTGGATTTACACTAACGCGGATAGAGGGAGAACTCGCTGTTTTGGATATTCTCAGATCGCCAATGTGGATAAAACTGCGATCGGAGCCAGATATCTGCGTGTGATGTGTAAAACGGACTTAAAGATATACTTGAAGTAAACATATTGTCCAAATTAAAAACAAAAAAACATCATTGTAGTGCATGTTGATCAGGTAAACTTTCAGTCGAAATTGTGACGCAACAGTTCAACTAATTTACATAATCCCGCCCGCACATCAACTTTGTCCGACTATTATTCGGTTAGATTAAGTAATGACTAGCGCCCAAAGAAACAGTATCCTGTAAAAACCTAAAACTAAGCTAATTGTCTTTACAATATGTTTGTGGAATATGAACAAAGTAGCATTTCAGAGGGCGGCCATTTTGCCTCGTTCTGCCACTTCATCACTGCGCTTTAAACCACCCGGCACTCCAGTTTGAAATTGTTCTAGCCTGTTACCCAGAGTTCCTCCCTATTGTTTGCAACCTTTCATCTTTCCCATATCAGCATCGGCTCGCCACTCTCCCTCCCTGCTTCGGTTCACTGTATTTATTTTTACTGCCGACCCAAAATGGTAAACCCAAAACGTGATCGGAATTCTGAATTTGACCAGCATTCGGTGTATGTAAAAGATTGTTTACAGCCCAATAAATCTGTCTCTTATCCATCTGCGACACGTACAAATAAAGATTTCTGGCGGCTGAGGGACGATGCAATCTGTGGATCGATGATTGCCTTGACAGAGACCGTGATAATATGCACTCCGAGTGTGCCCCGCCGGCTGCTGAATGTTCAAACGGCATACAAAGATGACGAACGATGTCGAGATTGAGATGCCCGTCAGACTTCGTCAGTCAGACGGTCCCTGTCGAAAGCGTGCGTACCTTATCCAACCGTCTGAGTATAAAGTTCCATTAACAGATTCTTGGGCTTTTGGGAGGCTTTCTGCAATTCCGTGGCAACGTCTTTCTGTAACAATGGAGGTTGCTCAACATGAAGAGCAGCAGAGGCCGCAATAGAGACTGGACCATTCAAAAAAAAAAAAAAAGAATTCAGACAATGGATTTGTATTCAGTCTAGTTATCAAAAGTGAAGGTATACCCTTTTCTTCTTCATATTATTCAGTGGCTTGAATGGCATTCACATAATTCCTGTAATCCTAAAAGTCTAAAGACTTTTGAGGACTTGTGCCTGCCAAGTCATGCGGAGAAGTTCAAAACGTCCTCAGCAATCATATATTAGATATTCCAAATTAGTTTGGTTCTTGTTTTGATAAAGGCAAATGCTGAAACTTTTAAAGAATGTCAATAAGGTACCTGGAGTCTTCAAATCATCAGGAAAAAAAAAGACCATTAGGTTGAAAAGATTGGCCTATTGCGGAATGAATACGTACTTATTCATATAAGGTGTGTCCCTGAAATATCCCAAAGCATACCAAGTGATTATTTATAATCACATCCATTATGATCTTTATTGTGATGAACACAAAACAGCTCTGTTAAACAAAATCAACCAATCCAGGGAGTGTTCAGCCTTTTAGCCAAAAGTCGGCCTTGTAAATGACTGAAGGTAGAAATCCAGGAATTAGTCCGCCTCTTTCTCAGTCAGCCTGTGATCAACTTTAGTAGGTTGAGAACTGCTTACCAACACAAGAAACTTTGTGGACCAGGTCCAAATAAGCAGATGCGGCAGTGTCGCATTGCAGGGACCGTAACTAATGTTCCTTAGCACTAGACTGTATGCTTGAATAAATGTAAATGTAAATGCAATGTAGAAAAAAAAAGATGCATTATCACTTCTACTTCAGCCTCGAACATTATTCCTCTGGATTGGATTATACATTTCTGTATACTGTCTGCTGAATGTTGATGTCGGTTGCCCCTAGGTAATTAGAATTAAGCCTGGAGGCATCACAAATGCGTGCGCAGAATGATTAGACAGAAGAACATCGCCATTGCAATTGTCTGTTTTTTTTTTTAGTTTTATACTTTTTTATACTTCAAAGTTGACCATGTTTTAAATGTTTGTTTTTTTGTGTTTGACTAAAAACCTTTCTAGGGACGGGTTTTGTAAATTAGCATTAGCTATAAATTAAGCATGGAATAATTAAAGCTGTGATATTTTAAAGTAAAGTTTTCAATAACTGCTAATCATGGGTAATGAGCTGAGGGGATGTATGGTTGGCGAAACAAGGCAAGTTAATTGAAGTTAATTGGGGATGGTACCTTTTTTTCTCTTTCTCTGCAAGCAGAGAGGGGAGGGGTGACCAGTTCTGCAGAGAGGAGGGATCGAGCAAGACAAATGACATTTGCTCAGTTAATGTACATTGTCCTTAAAAAAAAAAAAAAAGAAAGAAAATTTTTAAAAAACAAAAACAAAAAAAACAATGTTCCAGCAGGTACTAGTTAGCCCCAAGGACGATATGACATTGACAAAAATAGAAGAAGAATATGAACATCGATGTATTTATTTTGACATAACAATGTTTCTTAATGTACCATATATTCTAGTTTTTGAAAAAAAAAATTATTGAAAAATGTGAACCCTGTCATCAATTAAGTGTGGGACTTACAAGTTGTCCTAAATCAACCCTATGATTGATTACCGACCAATCCAGGGTCGTCCACCTTTCTCCCAAAGTCAGCCCTGAGTTCAACCGGAGAAAAAAAATTCAGGTGTAGCCTTGCCTTCCTCTAAAACCGAGTCCTGTGCCTGAAAGGTGATCAGGCGTGACCTGCCAATTTGAGTTCTGTGCTAGACACCGATCCAATGGGGTCGTCCACCTCTTGTCCAAAGTCGCCATGATTGACTGAAGACCAATTCAAAGTGTGGGGTGCATATTTCAGCCGCAAACAACCAAGGGTTTATCAATACAGTATGTCTTTCACCCTAAATCTTTAGCGGATCCTTGACACAGCAAGTGGTCTAAAATGAATCGTTGCGTGGATGGTCCAGAATGTGACCCAAGTGTGTAGTTGTTGTGTCGTTGTCTGTCTGTACAAAATATGGTTGTGATCCATCCAAAGAGTTGATGACTTCTCAGTCTGAAACAAAGTGGCGACTGGTCCAGCCATCGCAGATTACTGGTTCGAGCACAGAAATGTCATGATTAGCTATTGATTCAATCTTTTGTGTTGTCTCTCTTGAAATTGCCGACAGATTTGGCCTCATCTTTCACCGAAATGAGCCTGTCCTGCACAAGATCGACTTGGAGACGACGGCCTATGTGAAGAACATCAGCCTGCGGGACTATAACTGCATCCCCAAGTCGGCCGCTTACACCCACTTGGGCGGCTACTACTTTGTCAATTGCCGGCCAGACTCCACCGGCGCCACGCAGCCTCAGGTCATCGTGGACAGCGTGACGGACGGCGTGGTCGGCCAGAACCGCGACGTCACCGGAACGCCCCACGTGTCCCCGGACGGCCGCTACCTCGTTACCGTGGACGACGGCGACGGCCTAATGCGCATCCAGACCATCTCGGAGCGAGGCGAGATCGGGGAGCCCTTCGACATCCACACCAACCTGCACATCTCCGACCTGGCCTTCCAGCGCTCCTTCACTGAGGCCCACCAGTACAACGTGTTCGGTAGCTCCGGCCGCCAAACCGACGTGCTGTTCGTGGAGCTGCACAGCGGCAAGGTGAAGATGATCAAGAGCTTGAAAGAGGCCATCAAGCCGTACGAATGGCCGTGGAGCGCCAGCAACCGGGCGGTGGTGGGCGGCGGGATGTTCGGCCAGTACCTCATGACCCCTTCGCGGGAGTCCCTGTTCATCCTGGACGGGCGACTCAACAAGCTCAACTGCGAGATCACCGATGTGGTTCAAGGCAACGTGTTGGCGTGGGTCGGGGAGTCTTAGTCCAGTTCTGGTACCGCTGCACTGAATTTGGTGGGAGAGCAAACGTAACCTATTTGAGAATGCTAATTGACCATACCGAGCTCCACGTTTCGATAAATCCAAAAGTAATCGCAGTCAATAAAATCCATGATACTGGTCAACAAGTTTTTAAATCTTTTAATCAAAGATGCAATTTTCCGAATAAGTTTTTTTGGGGCTGATTCCAAATCTGCCATCGTTTTCGTTTCTCGGAACATCAGGTTTTCATAATAATAATAATACAACAATAATAAATATGTAATATATGCTGCAATGGGGGGAATATTCTTTTTTTTTTGGGAAACGTCATAGCTATAAATTACAACGCATTGTAAAATCTGAATTGCGCAAGCCTGATCAAATTCTAAAACATAAACTAAAATATTTTAAAAACCTGAAAAGACATTTTTGAAATCGTCAAAAATACATTGAGAGACACATGAAGCCATCTGTGATTTTAATTTGCTGTTGACCAGTGTTATTTAATGAAGAGATATTTTTAAAAAAAACGTAACTTTCCCAAACTTCTCTCCCGTGCCTTCAAGGAAAAATAATCATTAATTTTTTTTTTCCCGCCTGCCCCTTTGCGTTCATGTTGAACGTGGCTATACACAGCCTGATCCTGTCTGGTTTGAAGCGCACCCCGAGAGTTTCATTACAGTCCGGCGCTCACTAACCTTTAATCCAGAATAATAAAATTAAATTAGATTTTTTTTTTTTTTTTGCCAGCCCAAAGTGGTAAAATCAAAAATCGACCGTGATGCTTATTCCAGCTTTAAGAAGGGAAAAATACCAACTCCTATTAAGATTGTTCCCTGAAGACGAGTCAATAGAGCACCTGTCTGTATGAAAGATTAAAACCCTTGGACCAAACAAAAAGGAGGGAAATTAGACTAGACTAGGATCCTCGAGAGAGAGATTAGAAATTAGCGTGAGATCGAGAGTGGCTACTTGTGATTTATCGTGTTGAAGACGAGCTTTGATAATGATGACAATGGACACCTTTCTATGCATTAACAATCCCAATGACAACTGCATCTGAAAAATTTACTTTGGACTTTTGGCGTGTATATCGTTTGTGAAGTCTGTCTTTCCTGCCTCACGCCTCACCCTCACTTTTTCTGCCACTTTGTCCTTTGTTCCTTTTACATCCTGAGCGGCTCATTCAATTGCTTCGTTCCGATTGCACAGATTAAAACACAAGTGATTGTCCTCCACTGAGTGCATTGCGATCACCGCGTCCCACGTCCATGGTAGTCATGTCTAGTGTGCGTGTGTGTGTGTGTGTGTGTGTGTGTGAGCGTCCCTTGTTGCGATTGCTGATTGCTATTTATATATATATATATGAATAAAAATAACGCTTGTCATTTTACCCCACAATAAAATCTATACAAATGAAACCGTGTGTGATATGTGCTCTTTCAATCACGACCGCAATCTTCCTTACTTGGTGGAAGACAAGTCGATCAATTTAACGCTTGCTGTTTATCACGGCAACGACATTCGAGTTGGCCGAGAGATGTGATGTAAAGAGATTGCAATTACAGTAGAAATTGTCCGTGTATGTTGGAAGAATTCGGAGCTTTTGATCGAGGATAACAGCAAATTATGTTAATGAGACAAAGAATCTATGACATTAGAAGATTCTGACAGTCTGATAACTGTGAACAAAAATATTGTGGTACTAAAATGACCAATTAAAATGATAGGTTAAATTAAAAGAAATGTACAGTAGTGAGCCCTATGCAAGATGTATCAAAATATAAATAATATATTTTAAATTGGGATGTTTTTCCCTTTTGAATGTGAGAGCCTGAGGCTAAATAAAAGGTATCCGTCGAGATTAAAGACATACGCTCATATTTAATCCCGAATTCATTCAGCCGCTAGCGTCGAACACATGTGGGATAAGAGTGGTTGGCAACAGGCGCTGCCTTATATCGCATAACTCCCAAAAAAAAAAATAAATAAATAATACAATTTCCCCACGCACACTAATCTTAAATGAGCTCTCATTACAGTGCGCCAATGTAGCGATATGGTGACAGTTTGGTATAGTTTATCGCCATCGTTTGTAAAATGACGTGTCGTGTTCAAAATGTTGACGAGATGAAATGGAAAGAATGAGAAGGATGTGCGCCTTGAAAAGAAGGGAACTAGAAAATGGAGACGAATGAGGAGGAGGGGAATGAAAATGTTGGTTGGTCTCCAAGTGAGTGTCTGGCGTGAGCTGTGGCAGATAGCAGCACCGCAGTGAGAATCTCATTTGCCACATTTTATACAAAAAAAACAAAAAAAAGTCGATACGTAGATTTCTGCAAAACAGCCTTGAATTCTACCAGGTACATTGTCCAAGATGTGATATCTGTGGACTTTGAGCAGCTTTATTCAGCATGGCCAAAGGTTCGTCTTACATAAAATCTAATAATATAAAGCTTGTGGCGTCAGTTGGCCGTGGCGAGCAAAGCAAAGCGGATGTGCGGGGCGACCAGCCAATTTTCATGGGGCAATTTTAATTTTTGTTTTTTAATGAAGGAGAAGAAAGGGGAGGTTGCTGTGGATGCAACTCTTGGCCTCATCAACGTGCACTTTTAAAACCCTAACTCGAATTTAAGCCCTACTTTGAAACCCTAACACTTGTTTGAAACCCTAGTTGGAAACCCTAACTCTAACGCTAGTTGGAAACCCTAACCCTAGTTGGAAACCCTAACCCTAGTTGGAAACCCTAACCCTATCCCTAGTTGGAAACCCTAACTCTAGCTCAAGTTGGAAACCCTAACCCTAGTTGGAAACCCTAACCCTAGTTGGAAACCCTAACCCTTTTTGGAAACCCTAACCCTAACCCTAGTTGGAAACCCTATCCCTAGTTGGAAACCCTAACTCTAGCTCAAGTTGGAAACCCTAACCCTAACGCTAGTTGGAAACCCTAACCCTAGTTGGAAACCCTAACCCTATCCCTAGTTGGAAACCCTAACTCTAGCTCAAGTTGGAAACCCTAACCCTAGTTGGAAACCCTAACCCTTTTTGGAAACCCTAACCCTAACCCTAGTTGGAAACCCTATCCCTAGTTGGAAACCCTAACTCTAGCTCAAGTTGGAAACCCTAACCCTAGTTGGAAACCCTAACCCTATCCCTAGTTGGAAACCCTAACTCTAGCTCAAGTTGGAAACCCTAACCCTAGTTGGAAACCCTAACCCTAGTTGGAAACCCTAACCCTTTTTGGAAACCCTAACCCTAACCCTAGTTGGAAACCCTATCCCTAGTTGGAAACCCTAACTCTAGCTCAAGTTGGAAACCCTAACCCTAACGCTAGTTGGAAACCCTAACCCTAGTTGGAAACCCTAACCCTATCCCTAGTTGGAAACCCTAACTCTAGCTCAAGTTGGAAACCCTAACCCTAGTTGGAAACCCTAACCCTTTTTGGAAACCCTAACCCTAACCCTAGTTGGAAACCCTATCCCTAGTTGGAAACCCTAACTCTAGCTCAAGTTGGAAACCCTAACCCTAGTTGGAAACCCTAACCCTAGCTCTAAGCCTAACCCTAATTGCAAATTCTAACCCTAGTTCTAAACCCTATCCCTAACCCTCGCTGCAAACCCTAACCCTAGTTTAAACCCTATTTTAAAGCCCTAACTCTAGTCGAGTTTTCCTACTTTAAAATCTCACCATCCATCCATTTTCCAAACCTCTACTCACAATGGTGGCGGGTGTGCCAGAGTCTATCCCAGCTGCCTTCAGGCAATAGGCCGGTACACCCTGAACTGGTTTCCATCCAATCGGCGGGCACACGAACACACACAAACATTCACACTCACAACCATACCTAGGCCCATTTTATCCTGACTAATTAACCTACCATGCATCTTTTCGGAATGCGGGAACACTCCCCTTCCGAACTATGAGGCGGATGTACTGATTTAAGGCTCACCGTGCGACCCTGAAAGTCCAACCTTAGCCTGGTTTTCAACCCTCCTTTCAAACCCTAGTTTAAAACAAAACTTTAAAACCCTGCTTGCAAAACCTTTACCACTATCAGAAATTGTGATAGTTGAACCTAAACATTGTGAATAAAGTGCATGGGAGGTTTCCCAAGTTGATGTCCTTCAGCCACCGCCGGATCTTCCTTCCACATGCCCGTTTATAAACATTTTTCACATTCGTATATACACCCACCATTTGCAATCCCGTAATTGGGACTTACACATCCATTTGGGTGGGTGCCAATTAGTGACGGATTTAAATTTGTTGTGGTCGGCCTTGGTTTGGATCACCGGCAAATAGTGTGACTTGACTGTACCTACAAAGTCTTTATTAATTCATTCCTTGCTCGCCCATCTCCACGTCTGTTCTTCATTTAGCCACACAGGCTGGTGATTTATATGAATCTTCCCCCAAGCTGAAAGTCCCTTCATAAAAAAGCCGCGTGAATGGAAAGGCGGTGGCAGTACTTTCTTAATTATCTGTCGTCGGTGCTTTATCTGGTCGAGGTCACATGGGCAGGCCGCAGTCTACATCAGGAGACGTTTACTCCACCTCTCGGCTCATCATTTCGTCTCCGTGACGACCGATTGAGGCGACTGATTGGTTGCGGCTCCATGTGTCAGTCACGGCACGAACGGCGACTCGCTAAAGAGATTCTACTTCTCGTATAAATCGATTTGTCACGCCGTTCCATTGAGCAAATTGTGGGTGGGCTTCATCTGACTGAATGACAGTGTGCTTGCGTTTGTTTTCATTACCAACTCCACGTGCTAAACCAATTAGCACCAGGAAGGAAGCTGCTCGGTGTTCGCTTTCTTCAAATTAATTCAGTTGCCAGCAAAAAGCCATTCAGGGTGACTGCCACCGCAATCAATAAGGCCAAAAGCTAAAATAGGCGTGAGATGCTATTCCAGACAAATAAACCCACCCAACAAATTAAAACAGAAAAAAACATTTCCATTAAAGGAACAAAAACAATTCATTACATTTTACGTTAAAATATCAAATTAACTGCAGTATAATTATAGCGAAAATGTCCCTTTTTTTCTGTTTGTCAATCAATTTTATTTTAAGCATATTTATTTGTGTATTGCTATACATCCGTACAGAAGTAGGAAGGTCGAACAGTTATTTGGGGAACTTTAGTTTACTTTACTTTATTACGCAAGACTCCGTGACCTGTTTCTTTGTGCCCAGCCCCCGCCCAACTACTCTATATTTTGAATTAAAAAAAAAAATAACAATCTTGCTTTAAATCTAATCAAAATTAAGTGAATTATAAAAAAACCCCAAAAGGGACAAACTAATTAAAATTCATTCAAAAACATAACTTGCTTTGACTTACAATGCAAAAATCAACCTATTTAACGAGCAACCCTTTGACAGACAATGAACAATGGTTCAAAAACGAGACTTCCAAATTTTATTGCCACACCAAGATGACGTTTATTGCACAATGAGAATTGCACACAATTTGCATTTCAAACCATGACACAAGTTGCCTTCTACTAGCTTAATGCTAACAAGCTAAAAGGCCATAGACAACAGTTGCGATGTTAGAACCCTTTCAACAACAGATATTTGAACACAAACGGTACATCAACACACGTAGACAGGCGATATAAGAATACCGACAGACATATCGGCGTTATGAGAGAACCAGAGCCAACAAGGCATGTTGCGGTACTTTGTGCTGGAGAATAACAGATTAATTGCCAACCAAAAAGGAAGCACCCACTGAAGCACATAAACGGTCTCCTGGATGAATTATAGTATGTCATCATATTGCCTGTTGTAAATGAGTTTCCGGCACACGATCCAAGGTTGCCATATTCTGTGAAGATGACAACTTGAACAACAATTAGCATTTCTAATAAGGTGCTTCATATGATAATCATTTTCCCTCGTATGGACAATCGATTTTGTGCAGCGAGACGATGGCAGTGCTTTATTACACCCCCCCCCCCTCTCCCCTGCTCCAAGTCTCGCTGACATTTTCAACTTCTTGTTAAGTCATTGCAAATAATGAGTTTCTTGACTTTTCGGCTACGTCTCGTCTCATCTGCCGGTCATCATTTCCTCATCCTCATCTGTTTGCCGACCACATGGGTACAACACCGGCCGCTATGCAACGGTTGATGCTATTTTAAACCAATCAGTAGCTCCTAAAGTTCTCTAATGAGTTTTCCCCCTCATAGGAAATAATGTAACGTCAAATGATCGTCTGCATGCAAAGTTTTCATTTCACTCGACTATCGGGCAAGCGGAAAGAGATTTAATCACTGTCAAATAAAAAAGTAAAACCACTCACCTTTTGACACATCTCTAACGAGGCGTTTCCTGGATTTAGTGGCAATTTATTTAAGTAATAAAAACAATAATAATAATGAATGAAACACTCAAAGACAGTACCAAGCCGATTACCGAGGTGTCCCCAAACCAGCTGAAGTGAGAGACAAAGTCTCTCCAGCGTGTCCTGGTTCTTTCTCGGGGCTTCCTCTCGATGGGACGTGCCCGGAACACCTCACCAGGGAGGCACATAGCACGCATCCTATCAGATGCTGTCGCTAACAAGATAGCTAGCTAGCGAGCTATTTTTTACTAAATCGTGTCTGTTAAAGAGCTCATTTATTTTTTAACGTATTAGCATTTGACATGTGTAAATTGTTAAAATAAAGTACAGGAAGTCCTCAAGTTATCAACAAGTTCTGTCACGAAGTTGGCGACGCGGCTTGAATTTACTCGTAAATCGGAATTAACGCTTTAATAGCACTCTAAATCTCTAAATAAATATCCAAATACACGCATTACATGTCATATTGAAAAAATAAATGACAATAAAAAAAAAAGAGATGCTTGCTTACCAGCAAGCTATTACACCCTAGACAAAAAAAAAAAACATGTCAAATGACATCTATTCAGTCTGACCTGACTCTCTTGTTATTAGTTTTGACGTTGGTCCCCCGTCAGAAACAAAAGTCACGGCTCGTTGCACACTAAGGCAGCCATTTTGTGCGTGCGTGTTGTGACACTGATGTTTTATTCCCAGAGATGTCTGATGCGTGACTCTGTAAGATCTTCTTCCCACTCAGTGAAAAGACGCTACCGTTCACAGAGCTCCATAAAAGCATGTCGTTGGTAGATACGGCCCAAACACAAATAGTTATTACCGACAGGAAAACGGACGAGGGGCAGGTGAATTGGGAGGCAATTCCGATGCAATGGAGCAAGCAAGCAAAATCTGGCGTCGCCCCCGAAACAAATAAAGAGGCAGGCCTGCACTTGCCAGGTTCCTCCATAGATTGCCCACACGACGCTGGCGTCGCCTGGGAGCTTTTCTCTGGGTCGGTGAGACTCCTTCCATCTGGCGGTGTGCTCATTATCATCGGATGACACCTAGCGCACGTGCCATGTGTGTGCAGACGCGTGTGTCGGTGTCAAAGGAGGTGTGTAGCTGGGCGCAGGCGTGCGCGTGTTTAGGCTGTCTAAGTGTAGGCGTGTTTATTATAATGTAATAAATGAGGTAGAGGTTTCTGAAAGTTCTTTCTAGTGGACATTTTTCACGCTTTAAATGGTTCCAAGGTTTCTGGATAACTGACATGCGACAAGCCATTAAAAAGTCAATTTTCCACATTATTACCCATTAAAATTAGATTCAAATCATTAACTTTACTGTAGGTACATTTACTACACATATAGGAGAGGTGCACCCCCAGTCCTGTAGGTGGCAGTAATTTACATGAAGCGGTTACCAAATGCCGTGTTCCATCTGCTCAAGCAGAGATTTCACCACACTCGACCTGAACACAAGCAGACACAACTAAAAAATAAATTCCACAATCTGCACTAGACTCGAATACAAACCTTTAGCATCTCAACTCGCATTTTCATGCTTGCAGGAGGTAACGAAGCGTAATTGTATGCGTGAATGAATACAACCCGCCACCATGCTAATAGCGCGTTTTTGAAGGCCTCACTGATTAGTTAATGGCCGCGTACAATGAACTGCAATGAAGCATCTGGACTCACCAGGCAGTAGACAACAAAATAATGAACAATAATTATAATTGGGGCATTTCAATTCCCTGACTGGGGAAATTTGATATTACCTGAAAACGGTTGAGTTTTTCTACCTTTATTTCAGCTTGCTGTTCGTATGAATGGGACCAAACGCGGAATGGGAAGGATGAAGCCGATGGGCTTTCTTTACCAAGACGAGCTGAGGCGCAGCTAGGGTGTTGCAATTTGGCGAGCGGCTGAATGTTCTCAAACAACCCGGAGTCTGAAGACAAAGGTGAGCAGAAAAGACGAATCAAAGCAGAGAGAGACATTTTTACTCATTGGAGGCAGCACTTCATCACCAAACAACCAAATTACACTTGTCAATTAAAGTAGCAGATCTGTGCATATGGCGCATGCAGTGAACCCAAATAACGCCCTTCTCCATGTCAACAACTATGGTGTGGGCTATTGCAGCTCTGCTTATCCTGTTAGCTTTGACACAACAAGTGTTTCCACCTGGGCTGGGGGATAATAACCCGGCCTAGCTTTCAGGTTATGGGTAGAAGTCTGCAGAGGGGGCGGGATTACATTATATAAATTAGCCAATTAGCGACATCATTAGGCAAACTTCAGAAGGGCTACCCGACAAACATAGTTTGAGAAATCGGTTGTTGAATTGCACCCAACTGCTTTACAGACCCAACTATTTGGACCAAAACAATGACGGCAATTTTAAATAATGTCACCTGAAAGGCAAAATAACCATCTTTGCACCTTCAATTTGTAAAGCATGACTGTTGAAAAAAGAAAAGTACCTGCCAGAGTTGTTTGCAACCGCACAAGCAAAGTCAGACGTGCTTTTGCATCTTTGTTCTAACGCGGGAATGCTGAGCTTGCAGCGTCGCGTCTCGGCAACACTCGCACACAAAAAACAAACGGGAGCCGCAAACATTCCATCCCGCCTTGAATTCATGTAAATCCAAAAGTCAGCCAGCGATCAGCACTTAACGGCGCAGTGTGCGGAAAACTCCACTGAGCTTTTACGCCTCTTTGTGTTTGGCCTTTTGCCACAACACGATTGTCTTTTAATGATTGTGCGCCGCCGCCGCACATTCTTGCCAGAGAAGACAAAGTCAAGCCTGCTTCTGCTTCTCCTTGAGAATACAAAATGAGTTGTTTGCGAGCAGCTACAGGGATGCTGGATGCGTTTGTCAAAGTCATGTCAAGTAATCCTTAAGCGGGGTACACCAAAAAAACGAGTTTTAAACAATTGTATCATTGGGAGACCAGGAAACAAAACGCTACTGCTCTTATGGTGTGCGGTGTACTCAAGATTATGGAAAGACGATATTTGACAGAATCAAATTCCGATAACCGATTAATATGTATGTAGCCTGCTTGCTGCAGACTTTCTTTAATTGAACGGGAGAGTTATGAACCAGAGAAGCTCGTAAACTGTAAATCCGTTCACTTGACACCTCGCGCGTGAAATGCATTCCCGTCTTCCCACTTGTCACCTCCGAGCGTGCCGCCCCATCGCGTTGAAGCCGCGGCAAATGCGCAACGGAGACGAAGCCGGCAGATAACGTGAAATTAAAATATCGTCCGACCGACATGGCGCTGACGAGGAAAATGCCAAGGGTGAATTTAAGACTAATGAGAACATGTCCTCCAGTCTAGGCTGGCAGCCCCAAGTATGACGTCACTTGAGACTTCGGTAAATCTCAGCGAGCTAATTGGATTGAAGATCATCCGCTACAGCAGCAATTCTACACTGGTGGGTCGGAACCCAAACTCGATTTGTGGCGCCATTTTGGGTAAGTTGGCAATAGCGACTGAAAAACGACATGTATTCTTATTTGGATTTTTTGCTATAGTGTAAAGGCGTGTCAAGTTCCCGCATGGAACATGCGCTAGCTAAGTAACAAGAAGTGTAGCTGCCTCGAGCAACTCAACCTCTGGCTAGCAGACGTCATAGAGAGCGAGCGCAATATGCTCCTGGCAAAATGTCAAACTCATTTTAAACAGGTTATTTTTTTTTAAACAAAACATGTTCTTGACTTTTTCATAACGTCTTTAAAAGTAGGTTGCCGTTATGCAACATAAGAAAATGGGGCTCCCAAGGTGATAATTGTTATATTCAAGTATATTGTCAGTTTTTACTGTAAAGCCTAACATGAATTTATTCACAGCTGAACTGACGATTTCAGTCTATTTATCAGCTCATTCGATATGCGAGAACAGACTGCTGAATGTAGTCTAATTTTTAGTCAAATATTGCCACATGCTTGAGGCACTGCTGTAAGTTTTCAATGTGACCTCACCACCTGTTGATTGCAGCAAGAAGTCTATGTTGCCAGAGCACGTGATCGGTGGTGTGGTAAAGTCACTTTAGACTACCTTCTCCATAGGAGCAGTGGTCCTCAACAACTGGGTTGCGGGCCACTTTAGACTGAGCTGAAGTGGGCCCCACTGATAAAAACAAAGAAAAAAACTTGCAGTAGTTTTGGCTTGGTTATTATTACAGGTTGAAAAATGGCCGGCTTCTCTCCGTAACATCCATTTATGATGGACTCTTGACGCATGTCAAGCTGCTAACTGTCTCAGTCGCATTACATTAATATGAAACCCACAATAGCAAAATGAGTTCAAAGAAAATAACAGACCACGTACGAATCCCGCTGTGCACAATATGCGGCTAGTGGTACCTTATAAAGAATTAATGTAAGTTATATATATCTCATACGGTTGTTCTGTGGTGCGTTATGTTGGCACATTTCGGGTGGACGATGCAAATATAGTTACATAAAAATGTGGCCTCAGTAATATCGACAAAATATCATAAATAAAATACCATTTTTTGTGTTGCTCGTTGACGCACGTTATAGTTCTGTGGTGTCCGTTGCGTTCCAACAGTGACCATATTAAGGTGCCTAGAAATACACAGTGGATTTGTTGATGGCGCATTTTATCAGTCAACTAACAACACCCCTCCCCCACACCCGCAAAACTTACGGACTTATATGCAAGAAAAGTTGAGCACCACTGTTTAAGAGGACATGTGCGTGGGAATGATGGCGCAACCCTTATGAGGACAATCGCGATAGAAAAAGGATAGAGGGATGTCCCACAATCCCCCACATTTGGAATTTGCGGCTCTTCAATAAGACACAAACATTTCCCGTCTATCTCCAATATTTTCCACAGGCAGCGAGAGTTTCCGTGCAAAGAGAGAGCACATTTACTAAATGTAATCAGCAAAACTATTTTCTCCTCTCTTTTTGTGTTCTTCAATTGCTTGATTAGAAGGGTTGGCGCAATCACGGAGAATGAGCCAGCCGCTTCCCAGACAGGCTGAGAGTATTCTGCATTAGGCGTGATTACAATGAGTCCCGCCAGCCTTTCGGAGAGCACATCACTTTGGAAGCAAATGAAGCCTGCCGCGCTGTCGGGAGACATTTGGGTGGTATCGCTATTTCTTTTACGCTCACAAGTAATTTAGCCTAAAGAGGCGTCTGCATATTTTTCGCATTCAGATGAGTGCAGTTTCCTTCATTAATTGCATGCGCAACAAATAAAATTTCCAAACATCAAACCTTGGTGCGATATGATGCTTTTCTTTCACACTTGAAAACGGCCACCTAATTACAATTATCAGTTACTTTAGCAGATCCCTGAATGTGGCGCATGTAGCAGCACATCAAATACAGGCGCACACAACGTGGCTGAACAAGCTAATGCTAATCTGCACCAAACAAACTCATTGCGGCTTTGCTTAGCTTTCGGCTTCAACCTGATGATATTTGTATTATTATAAATATTAGATAGATATTTCAGACAGTGTCGTCCGGCCACTGCTTGAAAATGGTGTATCTTCTTCACCCAACCTAGTCGCCAAGTCAAGTAACTCAATGTGAGAGTGATTGTTATGTAAATGATTGTGAGGTCACAATTGGATCAAATTGTGAAGAGAAGCATTTTGGGTATTTGCAAGCTAATAACATTTACTTTTATTTCCCTTGATGGGCAGGCAGTCGAAACTGAGAACCAGCCATAAAATGATTGTGCATTCCGAAGTTGGATCTAGATTGTTTGGAAAAATATGCCTGGAAGTGACTCGACCTGATTTCAGCCAGCAGCAAATGTGACTGTAATGACTGTTCAGATCATTGAGTACAGTCATGTGTGTGCGTGTGTTTGTTGGGATAGTCCCTGTCAACAAGCTCGACTCCCTGGTATAGAATAAAACAATGGGGGGTTGAGATAAAGCATAGCGTCCATGTTTTGTGAAGATAAGGGGACGTGACTTGGATAAAAGAGAAGCTCAGAGAATTATCGTTGGAACAGCCATTTGCTTTTATGGTTGCTCCTTTTTGCGACTGTATTTCTTTAAGTTGTGCGTTTTTTTTTTTTTTTTTAAATTAGATACCTGAGGAATCAAACCCTTAATTAATTTAATGATGAGGATATTATTATTATTATTATGAAAAAATACGTGCAGATTCAGAAATACCACAAAAATAAATCATAGAGTATAGTTAACCTAGCTATAAATTGCAACAAATGGTCAAGTCCGCATTGCAATCTTTTATAGGTCAAATTTACAAACAAAATATCCTCAAAACCCGATGTGCTATAATTATTTTTTTTTTTAAAGTAAAGAAATTATTTAAAACAGGGTAAAAAATAACAGGAAACAAAAAGCCATCTCTGATTAAAATGTTCTGTTGACCAGTGTGAAATGTAAGCTTATTCAGGTTCCCTCGATATTATTTAACCAAGTTCAACACGAACCGGACACAAAGGTAAATTATAGTCCGACCCTCTCCATCAAGACTGAAGCAGACTAAAGCCGCTTCAAAACAAAACTATGCTCACGCCTGAATATTCAAGAGGCATCATTTCTTCCGAGTACTTTCCATTGCAATTTTAGAGGTCCCTCTCTGTGCGTGCACTTTTTTCCGAGCAGCCCAAATCCTTTCCCGCCTGCCCCTTTGCGGGCTAACATCTCTACCCATCACGCTGATGCGGCTATTACTCCGACACTCCATACAACATTTATCAGGCAGGCAGAACAGGGGAGACTACTTCCCGTAGACTTGCTTCAGACAAAGGCTCTTACATCTCTGCCTCGCGTTCTGCTTGACTAGTTTCGTCAGCCACTTCTTCTTATTGTTCCAACTCCCCACCACCACCACCACCGTCTGAGCTCGACCCGGGCCGAGAAAGAGAAATATATCTGCCCTCTTTCTCCAATTGCAAAAAAAAAGACAAAAGAAAGAGCCGCAGGGTTGAGGGCAGCTAGCATATCCTTTCCCCTTCTTTCAGATTCCATAGATGGAAATGAAGTGGAAAGTGGACTTTCCTAAGTTTCCCGAGATGCAGGCTCCCTGGGGAGCAGCTCAATCTACGGAAAGTATGAAAAGGATGTTTTCAGGAGACAACCGGGAAGAATTTAAGCTTCAACTGCTCCACGCAGCAAATGGAATGAAACGGTAAGAAATGCGAGGAGTCGTCACAAAATGTAAAGAGAAAAAAATTGATCGCTTCAGGACGGAACACAAAACATTTGGGCGAGATTGAACCGTGGAGCTCACGTCATAAAGATTCACGTCAAATTTTGCTTGCTGGATTGTCGACAAACTCAGAAAGACAAATAAACTAAATCTGTAATTTAGTGTTGTCAACGAAATCACGAGGAAAAGTCTTCTTTGAAGGGCTGCAAACTAAATTGGTATAGTAATCCAGGAAAGGCCCGATTGAAATCATTTAATAATCATCAATTAAAGGTCTTTAAAGATTACAAAAACATTTATAGCTACGATTTTAATTCATTCCGTGACCAAGCTTGCAGTTAACTTCCATTTTTTTTCTTTTTATATAAATCTGAAACTCGTTCGAATTTTTCATTTTCGCTCACAACACAAAAGCAAAAAATCTATTTCAATCAACAAAAGCAAAACCTGAAAGTTGAAGAACAATTAGCCCCAAGACTTCAAATGTTTGCATCGCAGTCGACGGCATTCCAAGTGGCTGCCGCTAAGTCGAGTCGAGTCTGAGACTGTGCGGTCGCCCAACCAAATGACAGATAATAGACTGGATTTAATCACCAACTTCATTTCCATCAGATGAGAAGTTTTATGAGGCAGAGTCGGATCATTCACATGCAAATGTCTTGTCAGGCTTTTGCCGGAAATTCCCAGCAGCGCAGGCAGCGGCGGAGGAGCGACTCTGAATGTCAAGAAGAGACAACCGCAAAATTACCCAGGCGTTGGTTGTCTCCGAGCAGGACAATTGTGACGCTTCATCTGGGAGAATCAAATTGAGTGGTTCTCCGCAACCTGCTCCACAAACTAACAGAGTGCCGTCCAGTCAGGATGTGCGTGCGGGCACGACGGAAGGATTTATGCCCTCGTCTCTTTGAAGCGTTGCCTCAGTCACTCTAATTGTCTGGCCTTTGTGGACTAATTGCTTGTCTGCTGCACAGCCGCTTCTCACAACTGCTTAAAGGCAAAAAAAAAAAAAAATCCCCCCACCCACCCCCAAAATAAATAAATAAAAAATCAAGTGGAGTTGCCGAGAAGGCTCCATAGTTGAAAACAGACATTTCCTGAAATAGAATGCCTCCGTGTCGCTGAATAATTCCCTTACAGCAAACACTTGCTCTGCCACTTCTAATGAAAACCATCTGTCTTCCTCCCACCCAAACATGTTAAACTCAAAGTGGATTTGATTAGTGTTGGGAAAAAAAATATAACAAAGATCTACATTTTGTCAAAAGAGAAGATGTCGTTTTCGGTTAGCGTATTGACAGAATGATTTACTTTAATGCCACGCCGCAGAGGACGTATTTGCAATTTAGCGTCAGCCGTCTGTAAACTTCCGAACGTGGATCATTTGGGAAAATTATCCAGAAGACGTTTGTCTAATTATGAATCTGGAGAATTTGTCCAAAATGGTCACTTCAAACCAAAATGGCCGACTTCCTGTATTATCACCAGGATATAAATGATTTCTGTGTTGCGGCTCCACAAATTATTTTTCAATAATCAATTAGGAAGCAAGAAAACAGGGATTGTTTGAGGGGCCTTTGCATCGCCCTTTGTCCATAATTGAAGATTTTACAAAATGCTCATTCCAAATTTACGTGAACGCTTGCTTGTCAATTAGGTCTCAGCAATAAATTTGCTCAATACTGTGAGGCAAAAAAAATAAATCTTTGAAACCATTTGCACGAATAGCTCATTAGAATCAAGCCAACTAAAAGGCAAGCGGCCAATTGATTGGTATCACACATCAGGCATCGTCTACAACGCAGTGGAGAGAAACATCCACAAAAAGGTTGCCGCGACATTTTATGGCTGACAAATGTGCTTTAACAACAAATTAAATGTTCTTTGCTCTGCTAAAAAGTTGAAGGCTTTTGAGAAATAGGTTTGGGATTTATGAGGGATATGCATTCAGCCCTGCCGCAAAAGTGAAAAAACAGAGTAACTGACACCCCTCCCTTACAAATGTTCCTAACTGCCTATATTAAAAAGTAGTTCTAATTTAAAACATTTAAATATAAAACAAACCTATCCCATAACACTTTCAAACTTGTCTTATGACATTATCCTCAAAACAAATGTTTTACAGATGATTTGAGTTTGAGTAGTCAAAATATAGCATAGCATGACTTAACAGAGCAAAGGTCCACTAACAATCCATGCTAAATTTAGCACCTCCTTAATATATAAAGATCTAAATCTTTCAATTGGAATGTATCATGTCAACAAAACTTCCTTGATACCAATTACCACTTTCCTCGTTGGCCAGGGCACTGGCGCCATCTTGCAGCATCTAAGGTCTTTCCAGCGAGGGCACTAAAAACGCCAACGTTTGAGTTTTTCAGCAAACAGCTGAAGATGGTTGTGAAGGGTGAGGGGGACGCGAAGGGTTGAATTTGTGAAAAAGTTATCTGCAAATAGGCGGGCGGGGAGGGCTTGGGGGTTCACTGTAACTCGTTGGGCTCAGTCAACAGTGACCACGAAACATCCGTTAAGGCTGCCACGACATTGCTTGGATTAAAAATAAAAAATGTCGAGATCAGTTGGCTAGTTGAACAGACTCTTTTCGAGCCTAACAAGTGGGAGGCTTTCCAGTCGACAGGCTAATTCACGGGAGGAACAGAATGCGTCAAGGGCAGGAGGCCGTAAGTGTCCCTCTTTGATGGACTGTCGAGTTTTCCGCCTTAAGGCATGGTTGAAAGGTCAAGTCCACATAAAGGTTTGTCTTTCTGATGTTTAAAATGCCCAACGAATCACACACACAAGAGCGTCCCTTCTGGGAAATGTACACTGCACCGCCGGTGACACTCGACAGTGAAAGTCTTTTGCGGCTCACCACTCCGAGCGAGATTGGATCCACAGCGGCGGCATAAATAACATCGGCTGGGACTCAGGATGACGACGGACAGCAAATAAGAGAGGCGAAGGGGTGACATTGCAAATACAGCAACTGTTCAAGTACACCGCTCATGATGCAGAGCCCTGGACTCGCCCGATGAGAAGGCACTGCTCAAAATTCAGCCTCGATACCGAGAGCAACATATATCAGATGCAGTGTGATGTTGTCTGGGTTCTTCATACTTCCCGCAGCCTCACAGTAATACACCGGAACACTTTCAGGATTCGGAGTGAGGATTATAAAGTAGGCAAGGTCAGCCTGGTCACAACACAAACAGGGATGTCAGAAACATCACAGGGAGGCCTGAACAATTAGGCAAATTCAAATCGACATCGCAATGTAGTAAAATATTATTTTCTAAACACAAAGGCAGCAATTATTAGCTGCTAAGGCTAAAAAAAAAATTTAAAAAAAAGCTTAATTTCGGTCACTAAGGTGCACTGTACAAATGTTTCATTTATTTATGTACGATTCACTCAATTAAACTGAATCAAATTGTGAGGTTCTGAACAATGCCGTGCCCGATAATAACAACTCAAGCTTACATTTGAACTCAGTCGGAAATGGGAGTCTCAACACACCTAAAAACACACGAATTCTTATATATTCTGGTGAAAATGTATGTGCTTTAATGGTTCAGAACACAACCCTCCAAAAACTCACTCAAAAGCGCTCCCTGGAATTTGGGAAGAAATTAACCCCAACAGTCCCAAAGACCTGCTGAAAAACTCACTTATTCACAATTTATTTTCTGCTCACTTTAGCGCTCGAAGATGCCACACGATGGATGGACAGACTGAAAAATTCAGAGCACCAAAGCTGCAGCGAGGAGGCCGACTCCACAGCCGAGTCATTTTTGGATGAGTGGTGAAAGGCGTAGCTAGTGTCCTTGATTTAAAAAAAAAATGAAGTCAAGCGAACACTTATGGCTGGAATTGTAATTAACCTCACGAAAAGCCTCTTCAAACATATTATGTTTGCATATCTTGGTGACTTCTTAAAGAAAACAGACAGGACATGTCCGGAGCTGCATGCTGCATGTTAGTTGCTCATTTCCTCATTCTCTTTTTTCAGCCAGTCAAGGAAAGGAGAGTCAGTCGCTTTGTGATTTTTCAGAGGTTGAAGTGAGCATAAATAGATATGTCCACAAATATTTTGGGGCCGGTTGGTTCCGTAATTTTTGCCATTATTAGCAACATATTCACAATGATTTTGAATGGACGAATTGTGATTGGCGACCCCCACCAAGACATAGAGGCAGAAGACGAGGAGCGGCCATATCTTTTATTTTTCGGGGGCTCTTTTCAACTCATTATTTATCCATTATTCATTCTCCCAAAAAAATATAATTGAAAATATAAAGGAATACATCAATTCAGCTGCTTATTGAAAAAGTGGCCCATCCTGGCTGGATGATCCCTTTAAACTTAAGATAAGCAATTCTAAACATGACAGAGGAAACGTCACTTCCGTTTCTTATAAGCTATACAGAGCTCTTATGTAAATAGCACGATTGACTATAATTCCCTCCACCTTTTACCTGAGGCGTCTGTTTGAGTTAAGCGTCTTAAGTGGATGACTCTCCTATTTAAGGGGCCGCCACCAGTTAAGCAAATAGGGTCACTTTAATCTGACCACTGCGGAACGTTACCGTGTCGTCTGTTGCTTTCCACCAAGCACTGAAATCCATTGAGATGCTATAGCTTCCTCAATAGATAACAGATACAATATGTGAACGTTAGTGCGATTAAATTCCGCACAATGTGTAAAATTCCAGACTCAATTTATGATGGCCATCTTTTATATATGCGTGCAGGTAGGAGGAGGACAAACTCCACTATAAGCGCTAATTCATCAACCGAGTCATTAAAGCTAACGACTGCTGCATAGCCACATCAGCATCTTAATGGCCTTGCGCTACTGCGAGTGAACCCGCTCAAATGTATTGTTTACACATGAAGCAAAACACCCTGCAGATAATTAATTTTTACACGGACACCACGCCTTCAACAATTACTCTTCTTTTGGGCCGAGTTATAATGCTGAGATATGAACACTATTTGCCAGGACTATCAATGGCCTTCCTTGCATATTTACTTGCAACCAGGCAGATTAAAAAAAACACATTTTGAGCGCAATAACCAAATGTGGGTGCGTTCAATTTCAGCAAAATGATCACCTGCGGCTAAAAGTGAACACAAAACGTCTGCTTTTACGTTGCTTATAAAGCTACAGTACGTGGTGCACAACGGCGCCGATAAACAACTCAGCTGCAGTACGCCAATGGAAGACGCCACACTGTATAAAGTTACAATATATATGCATATGTGCCGTTTGCTGCAGTGATATTATGCAGTCGACAAAAAACACATCAATGTGTATCTGAAGGCACTTCCAAATCCATTTAGTCTCACAAAGCAATATTGCTTTGTGGGATTTTCATGCAGCAAAATGCGCCGTGCAAATGAGATTTGTGCGTCTTAATGAGACGGAAATGCCTTTCAGGCATAATGGCGCTGCCGCACTCAAGGTTAGCAACCTGCCGAAAGGGTAGAACAGCAACTATTGTTGTCGTCTTGAGAATCTAATGCTGCTTTGGTTGTGCATAGTAAATGATTCAATGAGTACTAATGTGAAACCTGACTGATAGGAAAGTAGTAATTGGTGTCATGTAAGAACACTGAAGTGATTGATCACAACAAGGCTGGACTGGCACGCAAAACGGGCCCCGTATTTTTTATTTTTTTGGGGGCGGTGTCCTTAGACCAGACCGTGCAGAAATGTACTGTGAAGTCATTGTTTCTCATACTATGCGCAGTCAGGGTTTCATTAAATAAAATTGCACACAATATGCCGAACCCGGCTCAACACACTCGAAATAGAATCAGGATCTTTTATAAATAAAAAGCAACGTTTACTGATCTTAATGCCGTGTTATTTGCCGTCACTCTACTTAGAGCTCATGGACAGATTTGCGTTTGCTAGCGAACATAAACACAAAAATCAGAACAGAAAAAAAAAATACAGCAGTATAAATATCTCATACTGGAACACTGTCCACTGTTAGTCCAAAAAGGAGGAGTATGAAGTTAACCTCTTCTCCGGTGTGACTTTTTTACTTTCAGCATGACAGGGACTTGAAAGTGTGACCAGCTTACGAAACTCATAAATGTATAAATCATCTTACGACGCCACATCTCGACTTTCAGTTTCAATGTGCTTCCACACAGCATGAAAAATACATTTGATGCATTTTGAATTGGCTGGGGGAAAAAAAAAAAAAAAAGAAAACACTAAAATGGAAGCTTCCGTGCACTGGGGAAGCATTTACGTGACAAAGTTTTAACAGAAATGTGCTAATTGCTTGTGTAAATGCTGAAAACTAAAGTGAGTGCTGAGAAATGCAAATAAATAAATAAATTGCTTATTATTTGTTGACAACTGTTTTGACTGAATTAAAAAAAATGACTGTCATGCAGAATTTAAGACAAAAAAAAAAGTGTTCCTCGGTAAGGGCTTCATGAAGCCAAGCTTGATGAAGACGAACACCTTTTACGATTAACTGTTTGAGATCCAGCAGACACACAAATGAGATTGACATCAAGCTCAGATGTCAGAGAGGAGCGGGAGGGGGGGGGGGGGTGATAAACAACATTTTGGATGATGGAGACGTCGTTAATCTTAATCCTCTCCGCCTGCGTGGGTTTGTTCTTGGCCCTCATCTTCAAATTTACCGTTTGAACGTCTGCCACCGGTGCGAGACGACATTGGCGCGCACACACACTGCACTTTATTTTTCAAAGAAGTACACTTTGATTAGCCATGCCGATTCAAACAGTTTCATTAGCGCTCTCCTGTAACCTACATCACATTTTGGAATAATGCCCATAAAGTCATTTGCATATCGCTCCACTTCAAAAATGTTCTCATCTTCAATTAGTTGAATTTAGTCACAATTTATATTTATGCATGGAGGTCACATGTGTGTATATACCAAAAAGAAGTGGCTCGCAACTTGTGACGAACAGGCAAAGCAACACAATTGCCACTCTTTACTTAGATCGCACGTTTAACTTGTTGCCAGGTCGTATTTAGACAAATTTCAATTTAGGCCAATGCCAGCCATGCCCACTCAGCTGTTCCAATGACAAATTAAAAAAGAAAAAGTAACATCAGTCTGGCTTGCATTCTTTTCTCATAAAAATAAAAACTACTACGTGACATGTTTTCTGATGCTGTTTTTTTTCCTCACTTAACCCAAAGACCAACAATTGACGCGGATTTAAGGATCAAGTGTGATTTCAACGGATAAGTAAGGCCTCCATTTTATGAAATGGAATTCAAGCCCTTATAAAGGATGAGCAGAGCCCCGAGTAAAAGGTTTCTGTTTTCTTGCCAAAACATGAAAGGAGTCTGGGGACGTTGCTTTGTGACCACTGGTGTGCAATAAACATCCAATTAATTTTCACTAGTAATTATCTTTCTATAGCATATTTATATATATAAATATAAATATAAATATAAATATAAATATAAATATAAATATAAATATAAATATAAATATAAATATAAATAAATAAATAAATAAATATATATATATATATATATATGCTTTTGATCTGATGCATGACAAATAGAAGTGAAGAAGAGGGATGATCGTGTTTTCTTCTCATAAAAGCAGATGTAACCTGGCATTAAAAGGCAGTGTTAAAGGAAAACGGCTTTCAATCAAATAGAACGCTGCCTTTTCACAAGCAACCGGTTCATCACACTGGAATCCCCAAAGTCAAAATCCATAGAGGAAAACAGGAAGGATTTAAAGCGTCTTCCCCCGTGCTGGCAAACGTTGCGTTCAAAGACGCAGACTGAACAGATGGATGGAAGCGCCTTGAGGATTAAAAAAATAAATAAATGATACCCCAGACATTAAAAGCTACTTTATTCAGCATGCTAATGAACAACTACAGGATTTTTCTTTTCGCTTTACAGTGTGTAAGTAATGTGTTTGTTTGAGCATTATGCTAATGTCGTACCTTGTCCACAAGCTGACTTCTGAATTGAAAATTTGCTCAAATAATAATAGCTACTCTAACAGATGCAGAGCGTTGCCAAATAAATATCCCACTCAAATAAACAATCACATTTTGGCTATCAGAAAAATCAACGGAGTAACTTTAACTGCCTGACGAAACACATTCACACATGGACATTAAAGAGTTACTTATTTTCAAACGACATTTTCAAAACAAGGTTGTTTTAACGTACCGAGTTCCCCTGCTATAACGCAGAAATCAGCAGTTTATAGCAACTGTTTATGGCTTTTTACAGTATGCTTACTGTGATGCCCTTGGATGCGTGAAAGGGCAGCCGGAGTTGCCAATGCAATTTTCAGCCGTTTATTAAACACCTGGAGGACAGTAAAACACAATGAACGCACTCATGCGGGAACTGCCGTCCATCCCAGCTCACGCCCAGACACTCACGAATGCCAAAGACTCATCCCACCCCACCAGGCCACACTCTTCAATGCAATTTAGTTGTAATTGTGTTTATCCAAATACCTTTTCAATGTGTTTTAAAAAAATGAGAGAAATAAAAAAAAGTTCAGTATCTTGCTCAATGACACTTTGACATGGTCGGTTGGGGCTGCCGCGGATGACGGGGATCGAAGTCCCATCCTCTGAATAATGCCGCCCTTCCCTATATGTGGGAAAGCCCCCAAAGAAAATCAGAAAAAAAAGCAAATATACTGAGAAAAACTGATTTTTTTTTTAAAATCTTTCAAAACACCAGCAAAAAAAGATTCCGAAAAAAACTGCAAAAAAAATTCACCAAAAAACAAAGCCGGAAAATAAATTTCTCATTAAAAAATATTTTTGTTATTTTTTTCATGAATGTGTTTATTTCGTGAATGTAATAAATGCAACATGTACAGTATAGTTGGCTAATATATGTTTAATTACATTGGCAATGTGCTTGTATGTAACATATATGCTGAAAGAGATTATTGAGCTTCACACATGATCAACCCCATTTTCAGGGAGAGCCGCAGTACTTAAACATGATTAAGCACAAAGCTCTCTGACTAAAAGGTGAGTAGAATGATCTTTGTAAAAAGCAGTAACTTCGGATTGTGCAGGCGTATCGAACAAAGAAGCCAACGGATGGTTCAAAAGCGTTTCCGTGGCAACGGAGCTAATTGGCTGCGACCCCGCCGTGACATCCCGCCAGTTGGACGCGAAGCACGAAGGCTCGCAGTGTTGACCCATCGAACTCATCGCCGTTTCGGGAAGCGGATGAACCTCTTCCTCAGGTGAACTCACGTGCATGTGAACACGGGTGTCGTGCGACAAAGAAAGAAAAATATGCCTTCAACTGAATACATTTTGACACCGACGCACTCAGTTCAGCATAATGCAAATGTGTTATGCGCATTTTCCACAATTAGTTCAGATGTCCATACTTTTGCAGAACAATCAAATGCTCTTCCATAAATGGCAGAAGGTACGTACAACAAACCAGTTAACAATCAGACAACAGAATAATTCAAGTCTCTCTGAGAGGAATTAGCAGCTTTGTGTTCAATTAAACAGGCCCAAAGCAAGTCAATTTGAGAGTAAATTGAGACAAGATCATCATCATTTTACTATTCATGATGTTTCTCACGTTTGTTTTGGTGGTTTGGTGGTGTAACTTGACAATATTTCTATGTAAAATAGGTGGCCTTGGCTCAATAAAGGTTGGGAAGCACCTGTTCTCACTTTCTCGTTATCAAGAAATGCCAGACGAACGACCATCACTCAGTGGAAATGAAAAATGAATTAATCTCTCGCTTGCACAGCTCTCCAAATATGAGGCGATTTGTGCTCGCTTCGAGCTTTTGTCACTCCTGGTTGAAGTTTGCCGTGAAATTGATGCAGAAAACAAAGAGAAAATTAAACGTTGTTATTCGAACGCCAACATGATAACCTGATAACTTAATGCTAACATAATGTACGTTGCTAAGCAAAATGAGCGGAAGGAAGGTCATTATGAAAATTCAAACATTTTTTTTACTTACAACGGATACAAAAAAGAGGGGGGGGAAAGAAAAAGATCATTACTCACAGGCATAAACAGCGTTAATCTCTCTTCTCTGTGGGAAGAAACTTTGATCTTGAGGCTGACGTTTGACTTGACCTGCGACCTTTTATCACCTTTCCACTATAAAAAGAATAACAACAAAAGTTAACCTTTGTAAAACAAAAAAACAGACCAGCATGTCAGGTTTTGTCTTTAAAAAACATCATTGAGGACTGCCTGTTTTTTTTCCATTCATGAAGCATTTTAGTCACCTGCGCTTGCCACTGAAAATTGGTGAAGCTAGCTGGTTCCCGACCCAGAGAAAGCCGAGGCGCTAAACAGCAGAGCCTCCACGCTGGTCTGCGTGGTGTTAATGCACAATGTCAGCCGTCTGCTCCACTGAAGACGCAGAAAAAGGCAAGCGGGCCTGCAGGCGCCGAGGTCTTTCCTAACCTTTTCTCAGGAAACAAGCGTCTCCTTAGCTGATGTGCGCTTTGATGCCGGCTTTAGCCTTTGGAAAACGTCACCCCTAATTACCTGGGAAATCCATCTGCGCCCACCCCCGACCCAGCGCCACCTACTGGAACTCCCCGTGTTTCGTCAAGTCCTGTTCTTCCTCTATCACGCTCAACTGGCTGCTCACATTCTTTGTGAGACGACGACGACGACGACAGTTCAAAGGACGTCATTGCGGCTAGCGAGTGAAGCTAACGTAGCAGTCTCCCTCGTCACTCCTTCCCACTGAAATATTCCCAAAGAGTAAATCTTTGCTTGCTGAAAAGAGTTCGCGGTCATATTAGTCCCCGCCCCCACCTTTAATTAAAACCAAGGCAATGAAACTTTATTCGTCAGGCTCTCATTTGCAAGAATTGAAAGTAATGAAAAATAAAATGTCTCCATTCCAGTCATTTGAAGTAAATTATCTTTTTTTTTCCTTCCCACAATTTATGGGAGCAACTAATTAACATGTTTTAAAGGGATAAGGCATAAAAGCTTTCTTCATAATTAAAGGCAATGAAAAAAAACCCATAAACACCGACACTCAATTAAGCCTGAATTAAATTACATCAAGGTTATTTTGGCACATTTCACAACATCATATTTGTTCACAGCCACTTGCATTAAACTTGTCAAATTTCCATCCTGTGTATTGCCCAAAAAGATGCTTCAAAAGAAAGTTGGCCATTTTTGTCATTTTGGCCATTTCCAGTGAGAACAAGCTCATACAAAATATTTGATCCAATTGCAACCAAATTTGAAACATGTATACCAGACAGAAGACTCATACTAAATAGGAAGAATTTCACCTTAATTTGGTTATCGCACGTTTGCAGAGCAAGACGTCACATTTTCATGATTCACCATATGACTCATTTGTTAATCATCTGCACGAGGTCAGAAGTTGAGCAAACGTCTTGGACCTGAACAGACATCAGCCTCTTGGGTCTGTCAATGGGAAGGCCCTGATTCCTCCTTGGGGTGGTCCCACAAGATGCCCAACTCTCCTTTTTCCGGACTTGTTTTTTTTTTAATCCAGGGTGGTTATCATGAGTCGACACAAAAAACACAAATTGGCCCATTGCTGCCGAATTAGAACCATGTATACTACAAAGAAGGTCAACATAAAACAGTGATTTTTTTGGGGGGGGTCATTGTGAGGGCGTAGCATAGTGGCAATGTTTGATGACTTGCCTTAAAGACACAAAAACCCCTCAGTGTCAGAGCTTGACAAAATGTCTGACCAGCCAAGGCAACATGAAATAAATAATACATTTCTATCATGACTTGACCAGCAGTCCATTTAAAAAAAAAAAGGGTTTGGGGTTTGGGGTTTGGGGTTTGAGGTTTGAGGTTTGAGGTTTCGAGGGTTCGAGGTTTCGAGGGTTCGAGGTGTTCGAGGTTTCGAGGTGTTCGAGTTTCGAGGTGTTCGAGTTTCGAGGTGTTCGAGTTTCGAGGTGTTCGAGTTTCGAGGTGTTCGAGTTTCGAGGTGTTCGAGGTTCGAGGTGTTCGAGGTTCGAGGTGTTCGAGGTTCGAGGTGTTCGAGTTTAGAGGTGTTCGGGTTTAGAGGTGTTCGAGTTTAGAGGTGTTCGAGTTTCGAGGTGTTCGAGTTTCGAGGTGTTCGAGTTTCGAGGTGTTCGAGTTTCGAGGTGTTCGAGGTGTTCGAGTTTCGAGGTGTTCGAGTTTCGAGGTGTTCGAGTTTCGAGGTGTTCGAGTTTAGAGGTGTTCGAGTTTAGAGGTGTTCGAGTTTAGAGGTGTTCGATTTTCGAGGTGTTCGAGTTTCGAGGTGTTCGAGGTTCGAGGTGTTCGAGGTTCGAGGTGTTCGAGTTTCGAGGTGTTCGAGGTTCGAGGTGTTCGAGGTTCGAGGTGTTCGAGTTTCGAGGTGTTCGAGTTTCGAGGTGTTCGAGTTTCGAGGTGTTCGAGTTTCGAGGTGTTCGAGGTTCGAGGTGTTCGAGTTTAGAGGTGTTCGAGTTTAGAGGTGTTCGAGTTTAGAGGTGTTCGAGTTTCGAGGTGTTCGAGTTTCGAGGTGTTCGAGTTTCGAGGTGTTCGAGGTTCGAGGTGTTCGAGGTTCGAGGTGTTCGAGGTTCGAGGTGTTCGAGTTTCGAGGTGTTCGAGTTTCGAGGTGTTCGAGTTTTGAGGTGTTCGAGTTTCGAGGTGTTCGAGTTTCGAGGTGTTCGAGGTTCGAAGTGTTCGAGGTTCGAGGTGTTCGAGGTTCGAGGTGTTCGAGGTTTGAGGTTTGAGGTGTTCGAGGTTCGAGGTTCGAGGTTCGAGGTGTTCGAGGTGTTCGAGGTGTTCGAGGTTCGAGTTGTTCGAGGTTCGAGGTTCGAGGTTCGAGGTGTTCGAGGTTCGAGGTTCGAGGTTCGAGGTTTTCGAGGTGTTCGAGGTGTTCGAGGTTCGAGGTGTTCGAGGTTCGAGGTGTTCGAGGTTCGAGGTTCGAGGTGTTCGAGGTTCGAGGTGTTCGAGGTTTGAGGCTTGAGGTTTGAGGTTCGAGGTGTTCGAGGTTCGAGGTTCGAGGTTCGAGGTGTTCGAGGTGTTCGAGGTGTTCGAGGTGTTCGAGGTTCGAGGTTCGAGGTTCGAGGTTCGAGGTGTTCGAGGTGTTCGAGGTGTTCGAGGTGTTCGAGGTTCGAGGTTCGAGGTTCGAGGTGTTCGAGTTTCGAGGTGTTCGAGGTTTGAGGTTTGAGGTGTTCGAGGTTCGAGGTTCGAGGTTCGAGGTGTTCGAGGTGTTCGAGGTGTTCGAGTTGTTCGAGGTTCGAGGTTCGAGGTTCGAGGTGTTCGAGGTTCGAGGTTCGAGGTTCGAGGTTTTCGAGGTGTTCGAGGTGTTCGAGGTTCGAGGTGTTCGAGGTTCGAGGTGTTCGAGGTTCGAGGTTCGAGGTGTTCGAGGTTCGAGGTGTTCGAGGTTTGAGGCTTGAGGTTTGAGGTTCGAGGTGTTCGAGTTTCGAGGTGTTCGAGGTTCGAAGTGTTCGAGGTTCGAGGTGTTCGAGGTTCGAGGTGTTCGAGGTTTGAGGTTTGAGGTGTTCGAGGTTCGAGGTTCGAGGTTCGAGGTGTTCGAGGTGTTCGAGGTGTTCGAGGTTCGAGTTGTTCGAGGTTCGAGGTTCGAGGTTCGAGGTGTTCGAGGTTCGAGGTTCGAGGTTCGAGGTTCGAGGTTTTCGAGGTGTTCGAGGTGTTCGAGGTTCGAGGTGTTCGAGGTTCGAGGTGTTCGAGGTTCGAGGTTCGAGGTGTTCGAGGTTCGAGGTGTTCGAGGTTTGAGGCTTGAGGTTTGAGGTTCGAGGTGTTCGAGGTTCGAGGTTCGAGGTTCGAGGTGTTCGAGGTGTTCGAGGTGTTCGAGGTGTTCGAGGTTCGAGGTTCGAGGTTCGAGGTTCGAGGTGTTCGAGGTGTTCGAGGTGTTCGAGGTGTTCGAGGTTCGAGGTTCGAGGTTCGAGGTTCGAGGTTTGAGGTTCGAGGTGTTCGAGGTTCGAGGTTCGAGGTGTTCGAGGTTCGAGGTGTTCGAGGTTCGAGGTGTTCGAGGTTCGAGGTGTTCGAGGTTCGAGGTTCGAGGTGTTCGAGGTTCGAGGTGTTCGAGGTTCGAGGTTCGAGGTTCGAGGTTTGAGGTTCGAGGTGTTCGAGGTTCGAGGTTCGAGGTGTTCGAGGTTCGAGGTGTTCGAGGTTCGAGGTGTTCGAGGTGTTCGAGGTTCGAGGTGTTCGAGGTTCGAGGTGTTCGAGGTTCGAGGTTCGAGGTGTTCGAGGTTCGAGGTTCGAGGTGTTCGAGGTTCGAGGTGTTCGAGGTTCGAGGTGTTCGAGGTTCGAGGTGTTCGAGGTTCGAGGTGTTCGAGGTTCGAGGTTCGAGGTGTTCGAGGTTCGAGGTGTTCGAGGTTTGAGGCTTGAGGTTTGAGGTTCGAGGTGTTCGAGGTTCGAGGTTCGAGGTTCGAGGTGTTCGAGGTGTTCGAGGTGTTCTAGGTGTTCGAGGTTCGAGGTTCGAGGTTCGAGGTTCGAGGTTCGAGGTGTTCGAGGTGTTCGAGGTGTTCGAGGTGTTCGAGGTTCGAGGTTCGAGGTTCGAGGTTTGAGGTTCGAGGTGTTCGAGGTTCGAGGTTCGAGGTGTTCGAGGTTCGAGGTGTTCGAGGTTCGAGGTGTTCGAGGTTCGAGGTGTTCGAGGTTCGAGGTTCGAGGTGTTCGAGGTTCGAGGTGTTCGAGGTTCGAGGTGTTCGAGGTTTGAGGTTCGAGGTGTTCGAGGTTCGAGGTTCGAGGTTCGAGGTGTTCAAGGTGTTCGAGGTGTTCGAGGTTCGAGGTGTTCGAGGTTCGAGGTTCGAGGTTCGAGGTTCGAGGTTCGAGGTGTTCGAGGTTCGAGGTTCGAGGTGTTCGAGGTTCGAGGTGTTCGAGTTTCGAGGTGTTCGAGTTTCGAGGTGTTCGAGTTTTGAGGTGTTCGAGTTTCGAGGTGTTCGAGTTTCGAGGTGTTCGAGGTTCGAAGTGTTCGAGGTTCGAGGTGTTCGAGGTTTGAGGTTCGAGGTGTTCGAGGTTCGAGGTGTTCGAGGTTCGAGGTGTTCGAGGTTCGAGGTTCGAGGTGTTCGAGGTTCAGGTGTTCGAGGTTCGAGGTGTTCGAGGTTCGAGGTGTTCGAGGTGTTCGAGGTTCGAGGTGTTCGAGGTTCGAGGTGTTCGAGGTTTGAGGTTCGAGGTGTTCGAGGTTCGAGGTGTTCGAGGTTCGAGGTGTTCAAGGATCGAGGTGTTCGAGGTTCGAGGTGTTCGAGGTTTGAGGTTCGAGGTGTTCGAGGTTCGAGGTGTTCGAGGTGTTCGAGGTTCGAGGTTCGAGGTTCGAGGTGTTCGAGGTTCGAGGTGTTCGAGGTTCGAGGTGTTCGAGGTTCGAGGTGTTCGAGGTTCGAGGTGTTTGAGGTTCGAGGTTCGAGGTGTTCGAGGTTCGAGGTGTTCGAGGCTCGAGGTGTTCGAGGTTTGAGGTTTGAGGTGTTCGAGGTTCGAGGTTCGAGGTTCGAGGTTCGAGGTGTTCGAGGTGTTCGAGGTGTTCGAGGTTCGAGGTGTTCGAGGTTCGAGGTTCGAGGTGTTCGAGGTTCGAGGTTCGAGGTTCGAGGTTCGAGGTTTTCGAGGTGTTCGAGGTGTTCGAGGTTCGAGGTTCGAGGTTCGAGGTGTTCGAGGTTCGAGGTTCGAGGTGTTCGAGGTTCGAGGTGTTCGAGGTTTGAGGTTTGAGGTTTGAGGTTCGAGGTGTTCGAGGTTCGAGGTTTGAGGTTCGAGGTGTTCGAGGTGTTCGAGGTGTTCGAGGTGTTCGAGGTTCGAGGTTCGAGGTTCGAGGTTCGAGGTTTGAGGTTCGAGGTGTTCGAGGTTCGAGGTTCGAGGTGTTCGAGGTTCGAGGTGTTCGAGGTTCGAGGTGTTCGAGGTTCGAGGTGTTCGAGGTTCGAGGTTCGAGGTGTTCGAGGTTCGAGGTGTTCGAGGTTCGAGGTGTTCGAGGTTTGAGGTTCGAGGTGTTCGAGGTTCGAGGTTCGAGGTTCGAGGTGTTCGAGGTGTTCGAGGTGTTCGAGGTTCGAGGTGTTCGAGGTTCGAGGTTCGAGGTTCGAGGTTCGAGGTTCGAGGTGTTCGAGGTTCGAGGTTCGAGGTTCGAGGTGTTCGAGGTTCGAGGTGTTCGAGGTTCGAGGTGTTCGAGGTTCGAGGTGTTTGAGGTTCGAGGTGTTCGAGGTTTGAGGTTCGAGGTGTTCGAGGTTCGAGGTGTTCGAGGTTCGAGGTTCGAGGTTCGAGGTTCGAGGTGTTCGAGGTTCGAGGTTCGAGGTGTTCGAGGTTCGAGCTGTTCGAGGTTCGAGGTTTGAGGTTTGAGGTTTGAGGTTTGAGGTTCGAGGTGTTCGAGGTTCGAGGTTCGAGGTTCGAGGTGTTCGAGGTGTTCGAGGTTCGAGGTTCGAGGTTTGAGGTTCGAGGTGTTCGAGGTTCGAGGTGTTCGAGGTTCGAGGTGTTCGAGGTTCGAGGTGTTCGAGGTTCGAGGTGTTCGAGGTTCGAGGTGTTCGAGGTTCGAGGTTCGAGGTGTTCGAGGTTTGAGGTTCGAGGTGTTCGAGGTTCGAGGTGTTCGAGGTTCGAGGTGTTCGAGGTTCGAGGTGTTCGAGGTTCAGGTGTTCGAGGTTCGAGGTGTTCGAGGTTCGAGGTGTTCGAGGTGTTCGAGGTTCGAGGTGTTCGAGGTTCGAGGTGTTCGAGGTTTGAGGTTCGAGGTGTTCGAGGTTCGAGGTGTTCGAGGTTCGAGGTGTTCAAGGATCGAGGTGTTCGAGGTTCGAGGTGTTCGAGGTTTGAGGTTCGAGGTGTTCGAGGTTCGAGGTGTTCGAGGTGTTCGAGGTTCGAGGTTCGAGGTTCGAGGTGTTCGAGGTGTTCGAGGTTCGAGGTGTTCGAGGTTCGAGGTGTTCGAGGTTCGAGGTGTTCGAGGTTCGAGGTGTTCGAGGTTCGAGGTTCGAGGTGTTCGAGGTTCGAGGTGTTCGAGGTTCGAGGTGTTCGAGGTTTGAGGTTTGAGGTGTTCGAGGTTCGAGGTTCGAGGTTCGAGGTGTTCGAGGTGTTCGAGGTGTTCGAGGTTCGAGGTGTTCGAGGTTCGAGGTTCGAGGTGTTCGAGGTTCGAGGTTCGAGGTTCGAGGTTCGAGGTTTTCGAGGTGTTCGAGGTGTTCGAGGTTCGAGGTTCGAGGTGTTCGAGGTTCGAGGTTCGAGGTTCGAGGTTCGAGGTTTTCGAGGTGTTCGAGGTGTTCGAGGTTCGAGGTTCGAGGTTCGAGGTGTTCGAGGTTCGAGGTTCGAGGTGTTCGAGGTTCGAGGTGTTCGAGGTTTGAGGTTTGAGGTTTGAGGTTCGAGGTGTTCGAGGTTCGAGGTTCGAGGTTCGAGGTGTTCGAGGTGTTCGAGGTGTTCGAGGTGTTCGAGGTTCGAGGTTCGAGGTTCGAGGTTCGAGGTTTGAGGTTCGAGGTGTTCGAGGTTCGAGGTTCGAGGTGTTCGAGGTTCGAGGTGTTCGAGGTTCGAGGTGTTCGAGGTTCGAGGTGTTCGAGGTTCGAGGTTCGAGGTGTTCGAGGTTCGAGGTGTTCGAGGTTCGAGGTGTTCGAGGTTTGAGGTTCGAGGTGTTCGAGGTTCGAGGTTCGAGGTTCGAGGTGTTCAAGGTGTTCGAGGTGTTCGAGGTTCGAGGTGTTCGAGGTTCGAGGTTCGAGGTTCGAGGTTCGAGGTTCGAGGTGTTCGAGGTTCGAGGTTCGAGGTTCGAGGTTCGAGGTGTTCGAGGTTCGAGGTGTTCGAGGTTCGAGGTGTTCGAGGTTCGAGGTGTTTGAGGTTCGAGGTGTTCGAGGTTTGAGGTTCGAGGTGTTCGAGGTTCGAGGTGTTCGAGGTTCGAGGTTCGAGGTTCGTGGTTCGAGGTGTTCGAGGTTCGAGGTTCGAGGTGTTCGAGGTTCGAGCTGTTCGAGGTTCGAGGTTTGAGGTTTGAGGTTTGAGGTTTGAGGTTCGAGGTGTTCGAGGTTCGAGGTTCGAGGTTCGAGGTGTTCGAGGTTCGAGGTTCGAGGTGTTCGAGGTTCGAGGTTCGAGGTTCGAGGTTCGAGGTTTTCGAGGTGTTCGAGGTTCGAGGTTCGAGGTGTTCGAGGTTCGAGGTTCGAGGTGTTCGAGGTTCGAGGTGTTCGAGGTTCGAGGTTTGAGGTTTGAGGTTTGAGGTTCGAGGTATTCGAGGTTCGAGGTTCGAGGTGTTCGAGGTGTTCGAGGTGTTCGAGGTTCGAGGTTCGAGGTTCGAGGTTCGAGGTTTGAGGTTCGAGGTGTTCGAGGTTCGAGGTTCGAGGTGTTCGAGGTTCGAGGTGTTCGAGGTTCGAGGTGTTCGAGGTTCGAGGTGTTCGAGGTTCGAGGTTCGAGGTGTTCGAGGTGTTCGAGGTGTTCGAGGTTCGAGGTGTTCGAGGTTCGAGGTTCGAGGTTCGAGGTTCGAGGTTCGAGGTGTTCGAGGTTCGAGGTTCGAGGTTCGAGGTTCGAGGTGTTCGAGGTTCGAGGTGTTCGAGGTTCGAGGTGTTCGAGGTTCGAGGTGTTTGAGGTTCGAGGTGTTCGAGGTTTGAGGTTCGAGGTGTTCGAGGTTCGAGGTGTTCGAGGTTCGAGGTTCGAGGTTCGAGGTGTTCGAGGTTCGAGGTTCGAGGTGTTCGAGGTTCGAGCTGTTCGAGGTTCGAGGTTTGAGGTTTGAGGTTTGAGGTTTTAGGTTCGAGGTGTTCGAGGTTCGAGGTTCGAGGTTCGAGGTGTTCGAGGTTCGAGGTGTTCGAGGTTCGAGGTGTTCGAGGTTCGAGGTTCGAGGTGTTCGAGGTTCGAGGTGTTCGAGGTTCGAGGTGTTCGAGGTTTGAGGTTCGAGGTGTTCGAGGTTCGAGGTTCGAGGTTCGAGGTGTTCAAGGTGTTCGAGGTGTTCGAGGTTCGAGGTGTTCGAGGTTCGAGGTTCGAGGTTCGAGGTTCGAGGTGTTCGAGGTGTTCGAGGTGTTCGAGGTTCGAGGTTCGAGGTTCGAGGTTCGAGGTTCGAGGTGTTCGAGGTTCGAGGTTCGAGGTGTTCGAGGTTCGAGGTGTTCGAGGTTCGAGGTGTTCGAGGTTCGAGGTGTTCGAGGTTCGAGGTTCGAGGTGTTCGAGGTTCGAGGTGTTCGAGGTTCGAGGTGTTCGAGGTTCGAGGTGTTCGAGGTTTGAGGTTCGAGGTGTTCGAGGTTCGAGGTTCGAGGTTCGAGGTGTTCAAGGTGTTCGAGGTGTTCGAGGTTCGAGGTGTTCGAGGTTCGAGGTTCGAGGTTCGAGGTTCGAGGTTCGAGGTGTTCGAGGTTCGAGGTTCGAGGTTCGAGGTTCGAGGTGTTCGAGGTTCGAGGTGTTCGAGGTTCGAGGTGTTCGAGGTTCGAGGTGTTTGAGGTTCGAGGTGTTCGAGGTTTGAGTTTCGAGGTGTTCGAGGTTCGAGGTGTTCGAGGTTCGAGGTTCGAGGTTCGAGGTTCGAGGTGTTCGAGGTTCGAGGTTCGAGGTGTTCGAGGTTCGAGCTGTTCGAGGTTCGAGGTTTGAGGTTTGAGGTTTGAGGTTTGAGGTTCGAGGTGTTCGAGGTTCGAGGTTCGAGGTTCGAGGTGTTCGAGGTGTTCGAGGTTCGAGGTTCGAGGTTCGAGGTTCGAGGTGTTCGAGGTTCGAGGTTCGAGGTGTTCGAGGTTCGAGCTGTTCGAGGTTCGAGGTTTGAGGTTTGAGGTTTGAGGTTTTAGGTTCGAGGTGTTCGAGGTTCGAGGTTCGAGGTTCGAGGTGTTCGAGGTGTTCGAGGTTCGAGGTTCGAGGTTTGAGGTTCGAGGTGTTCGAGGTTCGAGGTTCGAGGTGTTCGAGGTTCGAGGTGTTCGAGGTTCGAGGTGTTCGAGGTTCGAGGTGTTCGAGGTTCGAGGTGTTCGAGGTTCGAGGTTCGAGGTGTTCGAGGTTTGAGGTTCGAGGTGTTCGAGGTTTGAGGTGTTCGAGGTTCGAGGTGTTCGAGGTTCGAGGTGTTCGAGGTTCAGGTGTTCGAGGTTCGAGGTGTTCGAGGTTCGAGGTGTTCGAGGTGTTCGAGGTTCGAGGTGTTCGAGGTTCGAGGTGTTCGAGGTTTGAGGTTCGAGGTGTTCGAGGTTCGAGGTGTTCGAGGTTCGAGGTGTTCAAGGATCGAGGTGTTCGAGGTTCGAGGTGTTCGAGGTTTGAGGTTCGAGGTGTTCGAGGTTCGAGGTGTTCGAGGTGTTCGAGGTTCGAGGTTCGAGGTTCGAGGTGTTCGAGGTGTTCGAGGTTCGAGGTGTTCGAGGTTCGAGGTGTTCGAGGTTCGAGGTGTTCGAGGTTCGAGGTGTTCGAGGTTCGAGGTTCGAGGTGTTCGAGGTTCGAGGTGTTCGAGGTTCGAGGTGTTCGAGGTTTGAGGTTTGAGGTGTTCGAGGTTCGAGGTTCGAGGTTCGAGGTTCGAGGTGTTCGAGGTATTCGAGGTTCGAGGTGTTCGAGGTTCGAGGTTCGAGGTGTTCGAGGTTCGAGGTTCGAGGTTCGAGGTTCGAGGTTTTCGAGGTGTTCGAGGTGTTCGAGGTTCGAGGTTCGAGGTTCGAGGTGTTCGAGGTTCGAGGTGTTCGAGGTTCGAGGTGTTCGAGGTTTGAGGTTTGAGGTTTGAGGTTCGAGGTGTTCGAGGTTCGAGGTTCGAGGTTCGAGGTGTTCGAGGTGTTCGAGGTGTTCGAGGTTCGAGGTTCGAGGTTCGAGGTTCGAGGTTCGAGGTGTTCGAGGTTCGAGGTTCGAGGTGTTCGAGGTTCGAGGTGTTCGAGGTTCGAGGTGTTCGAGGTTCGAGGTGTTCGAGGTTCGAGGTTCGAGGTGTTCGAGGTTCGAGGTGTTCGAGGTTCGAGGTGTTCGAGGTTTGAGGTTCGAGGTGTTCGAGGTTCGAGGTTCGAGGTTCGAGGTGTTCAAGGTGTTCGAGGTGTTCGAGGTTCGAGGTGTTCGAGGTTCGAGGTTCGAGGTTCGAGGTTCGAGGTTCGAGGTGTTCGAGGTTCGAGGTTCGAGGTTCGAGGTTCGAGGTGTTCGAGGTTCGAGGTGTTCGAGGTTCGAGGTGTTCGAGGTTCGAGGTGTTTGAGGTTCGAGGTGTTCGAGGTTTGAGTTTCGAGGTGTTCGAGGTTCGAGGTGTTCGAGGTTCGAGGTTCGAGGTTCGAGGTTCGAGGTGTTCGAGGTTCGAGGTTCGAGGTGTTCGAGGTTCGAGCTGTTCGAGGTTCGAGGTTTGAGGTTTGAGGTTTGAGGTTTGAGGTTCGAGGTGTTCGAGGTTCGAGGTTCGAGGTTCGAGGTGTTCGAGGTGTTCGAGGTTCGAGGTTCGAGGTTCGAGGTTCGAGGTGTTCGAGGTTCGAGGTTCGAGGTGTTCGAGGTTCGAGCTGTTCGAGGTTCGAGGTGTTCGAGGTTCGAGGTGTTCGAGGTGTTCGAGGTTCGAGGTGTTCGAGGTTCGAGGTGTTCGAGGTTTGAGGTTCGAGGTGTTCGAGGTTCGAGGTGTTCGAGGTTCGAGGTGTTCAAGGATCGAGGTGTTCGAGGTTCGAGGTGTTCGAGGTTTGAGGTTCGAGGTGTTCGAGGTTCGAGGTGTTCGAGGTGTTCGAGGTTCGAGGTTCGAGGTTCGAGGTGTTCGAGGTTCGAGGTGTTCGAGGTTCGAGGTGTTCGAGGTTCGAGGTGTTCGAGGTTCGAGGTGTTTGAGGTTCGAGGTTCGAGGTGTTCGAGGTTCGAGGTGTTCGAGGCTCGAGGTGTTCGAGGTTTGAGGTTTGAGGTGTTCGAGGTTCGAGGTTCGAGGTTCGAGGTTCGAGGTGTTCGAGGTGTTCGAGGTGTTCGAGGTTCGAGGTGTTCGAGGTTCGAGGTTCGAGGTGTTCGAGGTTCGAGGTTCGAGGTTCGAGGTTCGAGGTTTTCGAGGTGTTCGAGGTGTTCGAGGTTCGAGGTTCGAGGTTCGAGGTGTTCGAGGTTCGAGGTTCGAGGTGTTCGAGGTTCGAGGTGTTCGAGGTTTGAGGTTTGAGGTTTGAGGTTCGAGGTGTTCGAGGTTCGAGGTTTGAGGTTCGAGGTGTTCGAGGTGTTCGAGGTGTTCGAGGTGTTCGAGGTTCGAGGTTCGAGGTTCGAGGTTCGAGGTTTGAGGTTCGAGGTGTTCGAGGTTCGAGGTTCGAGGTGTTCGAGGTTCGAGGTGTTCGAGGTTCGAGGTGTTCGAGGTTCGAGGTGTTCGAGGTTCGAGGTTCGAGGTGTTCGAGGTTCGAGGTGTTCGAGGTTCGAGGTGTTCGAGGTTTGAGGTTCGAGGTGTTCGAGGTTCGAGGTTCGAGGTTCGAGGTGTTCGAGGTGTTCGAGGTGTTCGAGGTTCGAGGTGTTCGAGGTTCGAGGTTCGAGGTTCGAGGTTCGAGGTTCGAGGTGTTCGAGGTTCGAGGTTCGAGGTTCGAGGTTCGAGGTGTTCGAGGTTCGAGGTGTTCGAGGTTCGAGGTGTTCGAGGTTCGAGGTGTTTGAGGTTCGAGGTGTTCGAGGTTTGAGGTTCGAGGTGTTCGAGGTTCGAGGTGTTCGAGGTTCGAGGTTCGAGGTTCGAGGTTCGAGGTGTTCGAGGTTCGAGGTTCGAGGTGTTCGAGGTTCGAGCTGTTCGAGGTTCGAGGTTTGAGGTTTGAGGTTTGAGGTTTGAGGTTCGAGGTGTTCGAGGTTCGAGGTTCGAGGTTCGAGGTGTTCGAGGTGTTCGAGGTTCGAGGTTCGAGGTTTGAGGTTCGAGGTGTTCGAGGTTCGAGGTGTTCGAGGTTCGAGGTGTTCGAGGTTCGAGGTGTTCGAGGTTCGAGGTGTTCGAGGTTCGAGGTGTTCGAGGTTCGAGGTTCGAGGTGTTCGAGGTTTGAGGTTCGAGGTGTTCGAGGTTCGAGGTGTTCGAGGTTCGAGGTGTTCGAGGTTCGAGGTGTTCGAGGTTCAGGTGTTCGAGGTTCGAGGTGTTCGAGGTTCGAGGTGTTCGAGGTGTTCGAGGTTCGAGGTGTTCGAGGTTCGAGGTGTTCGAGGTTTGAGGTTCGAGGTGTTCGAGGTTCGAGGTGTTCGAGGTTCGAGGTGTTCAAGGATCGAGGTGTTCGAGGTTCGAGGTGTTCGAGGTTTGAGGTTCGAGGTGTTCGAGGTTCGAGGTGTTCGAGGTGTTCGAGGTTCGAGGTTCGAGGTTCGAGGTGTTCGAGGTGTTCGAGGTTCGAGGTGTTCGAGGTTCGAGGTGTTCGAGGTTCGAGGTGTTCGAGGTTCGAGGTGTTCGAGGTTCGAGGTTCGAGGTGTTCGAGGTTCGAGGTGTTCGAGGTTCGAGGTGTTCGAGGTTTGAGGTTTGAGGTGTTCGAGGTTCGAGGTTCGAGGTTCGAGGTGTTCGAGGTGTTCGAGGTGTTCGAGGTTCGAGGTGTTCGAGGTTCGAGGTTCGAGGTGTTCGAGGTTCGAGGTTCGAGGTTCGAGGTTCGAGGTTTTCGAGGTGTTCGAGGTGTTCGAGGTTCGAGGTTCGAGGTGTTCGAGGTTCGAGGTTCGAGGTTCGAGGTTCGAGGTTTTCGAGGTGTTCGAGGTGTTCGAGGTTCGAGGTTCGAGGTTCGAGGTGTTCGAGGTTCGAGGTGTTCGAGGTTCGAGGTGTTCGAGGTTTGAGGTTTGAGGTTTGAGGTTCGAGGTGTTCGAGGTTCGAGGTTCGAGGTTCGAGGTGTTCGAGGTGTTCGAGGTGTTCGAGGTTCGAGGTTCGAGGTTCGAGGTTCGAGGTTTGAGGTTCGAGGTGTTCGAGGTTCGAGGTTCGAGGTGTTCGAGGTTCGAGGTGTTCGAGGTTCGAGGTGTTCGAGGTTCGAGGTGTTCGAGGTTCGAGGTTCGAGGTGTTCGAGGTTCGAGGTGTTCGAGGTTCGAGGTGTTCGAGGTTTGAGGTTCGAGGTGTTCGAGGTTCGAGGTTCGAGGTTCGAGGTGTTCAAGGTGTTCGAGGTGTTCGAGGTTCGAGGTGTTCGAGGTTCGAGGTTCGAGGTTCGAGGTTCGAGGTTCGAGGTGTTCGAGGTTCGAGGTTCGAGGTTCGAGGTTCGAGGTGTTCGAGGTTCGAGGTGTTCGAGGTTCGAGGTTTGAGGTTTGAGGTTTGAGGTTTGAGGTTCGAGGTGTTCGAGGTTCGAGGTTCGAGGTTCGAGGTGTTCGAGGTGTTCGAGGTTCGAGGTTCGAGGTTCGAGGTTCGAGGTGTTCGAGGTTCGAGGTTCGAGGTGTTCGAGGTTCGAGCTGTTCGAGGTTCGAGGTGTTCGAGGTTCGAGGTGTTCGAGGTTCGAGGTGTTCGAGGTTCGAGGTTCGAGGTTCGAGGTTCGAGGTTCGAGGTGTTCGAGGTTCGAGGTTCGAGGTTCGAGGTTCGAGGTGTTCGAGGTTCGAGGTGTTCGAGGTTCGAGGTGTTCGAGGTTCGAGGTGTTTGAGGTTCGAGGTGTTCGAGGTTTGAGGTTCGAGGTGTTCGAGGTTCGAGGTGTTCGAGGTTCGAGGTTCGAGGTTCGTGGTTCGAGGTGTTCGAGGTTCGAGGTTCGAGGTGTTCGAGGTTCGAGCTGTTCGAGGTTCGAGGTTTGAGGTTTGAGGTTTGAGGTTTGAGGTTCGAGGTGTTCGAGGTTCGAGGTTCGAGGTTCGAGGTGTTCGAGGTTCGAGGTTCGAGGTGTTCGAGGTTCGAGGTTCGAGGTTCGAGGTTCGAGGTTTTCGAGGTGTTCGAGGTTCGAGGTTCGAGGTGTTCGAGGTTCGAGGTTCGAGGTGTTCGAGGTTCGAGGTGTTCGAGGTTCGAGGTTTGAGGTTTGAGGTTTGAGGTTCGAGGTGTTCGAGGTTCGAGGTTCGAGGTGTTCGAGGTGTTCGAGGTGTTCGAGGTTCGAGGTTCGAGGTTCGAGGTTCGAGGTTTGAGGTTCGAGGTGTTCGAGGTTCGAGGTTCGAGGTGTTCGAGGTTCGAGGTGTTCGAGGTTCGAGGTGTTCGAGGTTCGAGGTGTTCGAGGTTCGAGGTTCGAGGTGTTCGAGGTGTTCGAGGTGTTCGAGGTTCGAGGTGTTCGAGGTTCGAGGTTCGAGGTTCGAGGTTCGAGGTTCGAGGTGTTCGAGGTTCGAGGTTCGAGGTTCGAGGTTCGAGGTGTTCGAGGTTCGAGGTGTTCGAGGTTCGAGGTGTTCGAGGTTCGAGGTGTTTGAGGTTCGAGGTGTTCGAGGTTTGAGGTTCGAGGTGTTCGAGGTTCGAGGTGTTCGAGGTTCGAGGTTCGAGGTTCGAGGTGTTCGAGGTTCGAGCTGTTCGAGGTTCGAGGTTTGAGGTTTGAGGTTTGAGGTTTTAGGTTCGAGGTGTTCGAGGTTCGAGGTTCGAGGTTCGAGGTGTTCGAGGTGTTCGAGGTTCGAGGTTCGAGGTTTGAGGTTCGAGGTGTTCGAGGTTCGAGGTTCGAGGTGTTCGAGGTTCGAGGTGTTCGAGGTTCGAGGTGTTCGAGGTTCGAGGTGTTCGAGGTTCGAGGTGTTCGAGGTTCGAGGTTCGAGGTGTTCGAGGTTTGAGGTTCGAGGTGTTCGAGGTTTGAGGTGTTCGAGGTTCGAGGTGTTCGAGGTTCGAGGTGTTCGAGGTTCAGGTGTTCGAGGTTCGAGGTGTTCGAGGTTCGAGGTGTTCGAGGTGTTCGAGGTTCGAGGTGTTCGAGGTTCGAGGTGTTCGAGGTTTGAGGTTCGAGGTGTTCGAGGTTCGAGGTGTTCGAGGTTCGAGGTGTTCAAGGATCGAGGTGTTCGAGGTTCGAGGTGTTCGAGGTTTGAGGTTCGAGGTGTTCGAGGTTCGAGGTGTTCGAGGTGTTCGAGGTTCGAGGTTCGAGGTTCGAGGTGTTCGAGGTGTTCGAGGTTCGAGGTGTTCGAGGTTCGAGGTGTTCGAGGTTCGAGGTGTTCGAGGTTCGAGGTGTTCGAGGTTCGAGGTTCGAGGTGTTCGAGGTTCGAGGTGTTCGAGGTTCGAGGTGTTCGAGGTTTGAGGTTTGAGGTGTTCGAGGTTCGAGGTTCGAGGTTCGAGGTTCGAGGTGTTCGAGGTATTCGAGGTTCGAGGTGTTCGAGGTTCGAGGTTCGAGGTGTTCGAGGTTCGAGGTTCGAGGTTCGAGGTTCGAGGTTTTCGAGGTGTTCGAGGTGTTCGAGGTTCGAGGTTCGAGGTTCGAGGTGTTCGAGGTTCGAGGTGTTCGAGGTTCGAGGTGTTCGAGGTTTGAGGTTTGAGGTTTGAGGTTCGAGGTGTTCGAGGTTCGAGGTTCGAGGTTCGAGGTGTTCGAGGTGTTCGAGGTGTTCGAGGTTCGAGGTTCGAGGTTCGAGGTTCGAGGTTCGAGGTTCGAGGTGTTCGAGGTTCGAGGTTCGAGGTTCGAGGTTCGAGGTGTTCGAGGTTCGAGGTGTTCGAGGTTCGAGGTGTTCGAGGTTCGAGGTGTTTGAGGTTCGAGGTGTTCGAGGTTCGAGGTTCGAGGTGTTCAAGGTGTTCGAGGTGTTCGAGGTTCGAGGTGTTCGAGGTTCGAGGTTCGAGGTTCGAGGTTCGAGGTTCGAGGTGTTCGAGGTTCGAGGTTCGAGGTTCGAGGTTCGAGGTGTTCGAGGTTCGAGGTGTTCGAGGTTCGAGGTTTGAGGTTTGAGGTTTGAGGTTTGAGGTTCGAGGTGTTCGAGGTTCGAGGTTCGAGGTTCGAGGTGTTCGAGGTGTTCGAGGTTCGAGGTTCGAGGTTCGAGGTTCGAGGTGTTCGAGGTTCGAGGTTCGAGGTGTTCGAGGTTCGAGCTGTTCGAGGTTCGAGGTGTTCAAGGTGTTCGAGGTGTTCGAGGTTCGAGGTGTTCGAGGTTCGAGGTTCGAGGTTCGAGGTTCGAGGTTCGAGGTGTTCGAGGTTCGAGGTTCGAGGTTCGAGGTTCGAGGTGTTCGAGGTTCGAGCTGTTCGAGGTTCGAGGTTTGAGGTTTGAGGTTTGAGGTTTGAGGTTCGAGGTGTTCGAGGTTCGAGGTTCGAGGTTCGAGGTGTTCGAGGTGTTCGAGGTTCGAGGTTCGAGGTTCGAGGTTCGAGGTGTTCGAGGTTCGAGGTTCGAGGTTCGAGGTTCGAGGTTCGAGGTGTTCAAGGTGTTCGAGGTGTTCGAGGTTCGAGGTGTTCGAGGTTCGAGGTTCGAGGTTCGAGGTTCGAGGTTCGAGGTGTTCGAGGTTCGAGGTTCGAGGTTCGAGGTTCGAGGTGTTCGAGGTTCGAGGTGTTCGAGGTTCGAGGTGTTCGAGGTTCGAGGTGTTTGAGGTTCGAGGTGTTCGAGGTTTGAGTTTCGAGGTGTTCGAGGTTCGAGGTGTTCGAGGTTCGAGGTTCGAGGTTCGAGGTGTTCGAGGTTCGAGGTTCGAGGTGTTCGAGGTTCGAGCTGTTCGAGGTTCGAGGTTTGAGGTTTGAGGTTTGAGGTTTGAGGTTCGAGGTGTTCGAGGTTCGAGGTTCGAGGTTCGAGGTGTTCGAGGTGTTCGAGGTTCGAGGTTCGAGGTTTGAGGTTCGAGGTGTTCGAGGTTCGAGGTTCGAGGTGTTCGAGGTTCGAGGTGTTCGAGGTTCGAGGTGTTCGAGGTTCGAGGTGTTCGAGGTTCGAGGTTCGAGGTGTTCGAGGTTTGAGGTTCGAGGTGTTCGAGGTTCGAGGTGTTCGAGGTTCGAGGTGTTCGAGGTTCGAGGTGTTCGAGGTTCGAGGTTCGAGGTGTTCGAGGTTCGAGGTTCGAGGTTCGAGGTGTTCGAGGTTTGAGGTGTTCGAGGTTCGAGGTGTTCGAGGTTCGAGGTGTTCGAGGTTCGAGGTGTTCGAGGTTTGAGGTTCGAGGTGTTCGAGGTTCGAGGTTCGAGGTTCGAGGTGTTCGAGGTGTTCGAGGTGTTCGAGGTTCGAGGTGTTCGAGGTTCGAGGTTCGAGGTTCGAGGTGTTCGAGGTTCGAGGTTCGAGGTTCGAGGTTCGAGGTGTTCGAGGTGTTCGAGGTGTTCGAGGTTCGAGGTTCGAGGTTCGAGGTGTTCGAGGTTCGAGGTTCGAGGTGTTCGAGGTTCGAGGTGTTCGAGGTTTGAGGTTTGAGGTTTGAGGTTTGAGGTTCGAGGTGTTCGAGGTTCGAGGTTCGAGGTTCGAGGTTCGAGGTGTTCGAGGTGTTCGAGGTGTTCGAGGTTCGAGGTTCGAGGTTCGAGGTTTGAGGTTCGAGGTGTTCGAGGTTCGAGGTTCGAGGTTCGAGGTGTTCGAGGTTCGAGGTGTTCGAGGTTCGAGGTGTTCGAGGTTCGAGGTGTTCGAGGTTCGAGGTGTTTGAGGTTCGAGGTGTTCGAGGTTTGAGGTTCGAGGTGTTCGAGGTTCGAGGTGTTCGAGGTTCAAGGTTCGAGGTTCGAGGTTCGAGGTTCGAGGTGTTCGAGGTTCGAGGTTCGAGGTGTTCGAGGTTCGAGCTGTTCGAGGTTCGAGGTTTGAGGTTTGAGGTTTGAGGTTTGAGGTTCGAGGTGTTCGAGGTTCGAGGTTCGAGGTTCGAGGTGTTCGAGGTTCGAGGTTCGAGGTGTTCGAGGTTCGAGGTTCGAGGTTCGAGGTTCGAGGTTTTCGAGGTGTTCGAGGTGTTCGAGGTTCGAGGTTCGAGGTGTTCGAGGTTCGAGGTTCGAGGTGTTCGAGGTTCGAGGTGTTCGAGGTTCGAGGTTTGAGGTTTGAGGTTTGAGGTTCGAGGTGTTCGAGGTTCGAGGTGTTCGAGGTGTTCGAGGTGTTCGAGGTTCGAGGTTCGAGGTTCGAGGTTTGAGGTTCGAGGTGTTCGAGGTTCGAGGTTCGAGGTGTTCGAGGTTCGAGGTGTTCGAGGTAAAGGATAATGTAAATGGCAGTCAATTTAAAACTGAACAAAGGTTAGACGGCTCGGAGCCACTTTTGTGATCCTGGCATGGAAGTCCATTGTTTCAGAGGGGTCTCGTTCACACCTCCTGTGGTGCAGCTGTGATCTAATCTTCCTGCATTCCTCTCCTGAATGTCTGGTCATTAGCATGGTCTAAACTTCAGTTACACTTAAAGGATTTCATACTTTTGACTATTAAAGGAATATAAGAGTTTGAGCTTAACATAGTTCATTAGATGTTGGTGCATCCAATGTATGAAAATGTGATATTGTAAAATGCTGAGAGTGTGACTGGTGGCGAGAAACTGGTTGCGGGGGTTGTGCAAGAATGGAATGTTTTAGAAACCGAAGGTGCTGAGCGAGACGAGATGACTCCGGGAAGGAGCGGCCATCGGGGGAATCGCACGCAGGAGGAGCCACGGGATTCGGCGGGAGGAGAAAGACCAATGAGAGCGAGCTAAAGTTAACTGCAATACACATAGCCAATAGAATCATGCCAGGATGCCTTTGTCTGTGCCATTTTGCATGTTGTATAGTATGAATCAGGACTGGGCAACTCGGGGGTAGAACACATTCGCTGGTGGTATGAGAGGTGTAGAGCTGTATTGAGAGGGACCCAAACTCAAGTTGTAGATTTGTGTGTTAGGAATAAATCCACTCGTGTGTGAAAATGCCGGCTTCCTGATACCTTTCTATTGCAGAACGAGCGCGCATATTGTTGGATGTGTGGGAGTTGGGTAAGGTCGCAAATTGGAGTCAGATTACTTATTTGAGTTTACATTGGGTTAAAGTTAAATTCTAACATTGATATAAAGATAAATTCCAACAATTTATGGTGACGCCGACGGGATGCATGAGAGGTAATAGAAGTCTGGGACTTCAAAGAGAGTCTGGGACTCTAAGAAAAGAAGAGAAGCCTGGGGCTTCAAGAGCCTGGGGCTCAAAGGAAGCCTGGGGCTTCAGGAAAAACCACAAGAGTCTGGGACTCGGGCCTGGGGCCCACGTCCACACCAGGTGGCGACCTGATAAAGATTAAAGGATAAAGGAGCCACACTTCTGACCGGCCTTCCTCTTGGGCCCACAGTGACATAAGGTAAGCAGATCCTTTTCAAATTCTGCATATTGGCAACGCTAAATTATAAGAGGAAGGCGGAGTGGAACGGCGTTAAAATGTATAAATAAATAAGTGTAGAAGTGTGGACGATAGTAGTGTAAAATCTGGGATTTACCTACTAGAATAGTTTGGAACTATTCGTGGTTAAGATATGATATGGTTAAATAAATAAATAAATATATAAATAAATAAGTGTAAAAGTGTGGACGATAGTAGTGTAAAATCTGGGATTTACCTACTAGAATAGTTTGGAACTATTCGTGGTTAAGATACGGTATAAAATCTGGGATTTACGTATCGGGACACGGTTTAAAATCTGGGATTTACGTGTCTGTGTGGAAGCTGTGTGAATGTGAAGGCTAAAATTGTTCTGCGTAAAAGTGGTTGGGACACGCACGAGTGGATTTGGATTTCAGGATGTTGAAGGAGAGGAAGTGTTATAGTGGTCTCGGGTCCTGGGTGTGGCACGGAGATTAAGGATAAATTCATAAAAATGAAACATAAAAAAGAGAAGAAAAACATGAAGTAGGGATGAAATAAGAAAAGAGAGAGAAAGAAAGCTAGAGAAAAGAGAAGAAATTGTGTCAGTGTAGCGATTGGAAGTTCAATAAGATAAGAAAAGGAATGTGAAAAAGATGCAGAATGTGTAGAAAAGAGAAAGGAACAATTAATGTTCCATTGAAAGGAGGATGATTAAACAGGCAGTATTGAAGAAGGTGTGACTTGAACAAATGAAAAGGATAAGAATTAGGGTCTGCTGTAAGGAGGAATTGAAGAAATAAATATTTCATGTTTCATACTTGAGTTGATGGTCTTTCTATTAAGGTAACTGTAATTAGTAACTGGAATGAAATGCACAGATGGAAATGACACAAAGAAAAAGATTGGTGTTATGAAATCTTAATTGTAGGAAGCTTTGAGAGCATGAGAAACCTTTGCAAGAGCATAGGTGGTTCCTGACTTTGTAGTTTGTGATTTGATACCTTGATTGGTTGAGTGGCTTTGGTAAGGCTACAGTGAATTTGGAAAATTAGAGGAAAAAAAATAAGAGTGAGAAAGATTTTACAGAAGGCAATGAGTATAGGTGTAATCGTAAAATCATGAGTGTGCTCTAACAAAGAGTTAACAGCTCTTTGAAGTTAGATGCTCGTTCCAAAGTAGGGGGAGGAAGTCAGAGAAAGAGGATGAAGTGATTGAAAAAGTGGAAGAAAAGACGGAATGTCTGAGAGGCATTTATCCACAGTTGCCAGACTCGCAACAGTATGTGTTTGAGCCGCCGCCCGATCCGACGGCGCCATTAATGGGGGGGGGAGCAGAATGGTTTGAGATGCAAAAGATAAAACGATTCACGGATGGCACCAGCGACCATACAATTGATCGAACAGGCTGTGAATAATGAGAGAGAGGGTGCGCGGAGAACAGCAGGGGAGTGTGGAGACGCCCGTGCTGGCCCCGGGGTGGGGGAAGCACCAGCAGGAACATGTAAACATTTCAGACACAAGAGGAAAAACAGGCATCAATGGCAGTCGTTAACTGATTGAAAAGGAAGATATGCCTTTTGGTGCTCTCGTAAGAAGGTCACAGTCCTTTTGTTTCAGAGGTGTGTCGCGGCACCCCCCTCGATGTTGCTGACGATCTAATCTTCAGGCATCTGCCTCTACTTGAGGTGTTCTAATGTGGTCGAGCATGGGTCGCACTGTGGAGCAGTTTTTTTTACAGTGCTAGTGTAGTATGGTACGGGATAAAATATATGTATTCAACCTAACAATAAATACAAATTAGCAGGGAATTAGTACACAAGTTAAACACTGAAACATGCAGGGGATGCCTGAGGAACAGCAGGGCGGCGACAATCTTATTAAAATTTAAATTTTAAGCAAAGGGATTATGGTTTTGGGATAAGTTTTAAGTGAAGTATTCTATGAACATGTTGAAAGAAAATCTTTGGAAAGGGGAATATCTAGCCATTGGAGATTGGTTTACCAAATTTAAAGTTGGACTAAATAGTTTTGTAGATGATTTATTAACTGATGTGTATTAAATGTGACAAAGGTGGAAGACAGATGTTTTTGTTTGACTGTACGACGCGAACGCTGACATGACAATTTTAGAGGATATGACATCATTCCATAAATACCAGACTGCTAACATTCGCATCTATGAGCTGTTTGATGTCACAGGTGCAGTTTCGTCAGCTGCGTCCAGGAGAGGAGAAACAACTTCACGGGGAGTGAATGGGAAAATCCAGAGACCCACAGTTGTAAATTTTGGCATACGCTGGCTAAATTAAGGCAAAATTATGGATCTGCCAGCACAAATCTCAGTGAAATCAAGGCGGACGCGCCAAGGGAGGGGTCTCTGTGTGGAATTGGAAAGTATCGTTTGGTGAATGACAGTGTGAAAGAAAAGTGTTTGTATGCATATGTGGTTTGAGTGAATGTTGTAGGGACGGGCCTCAGGACAGAAAATTGTTTGAGGTCACCGGCAAGCCCTTACAGTACTTAGGATGCGATGGGTGGACAGGCCTGATCAACCTGAATCCCTATTGCACTCCCGAGTATTGATTTTGAAATTGTTTTTGGAGATAGATTGGAGTAATTAAATTCAAGCATCAAGTGAATGATTGATTGACGTTATTACACAAAATTTATGCAAAACTGAAAGTTTTGGAAGGAAGATAATTTACCCCTTCTCATTCTCACTGGCAAGTGCCACTCGTCCAGTTCTGTCCACAGGTTTGAGGTGACATGTGACCAGTGTGACCAGAAGGCCAGAGACTGCTTCAAATAGCGCCTCACCACTGCCATCCCAGAGGTTCTCCTCAACAAGGAGGGAGATATAAGACATATTCACATTGGATGCGCGACTAGATAACACACACCCAGTCCAGGATAGGGCAAAATTTTCTTGGATTGTTCAGACTTTTCCATATAATACAGCACCACAGCAGTGATACTTGAAGTTAATGTCGAATTAGTGGCACTGTTTTTATGGAAAATTACTCACTTAACGCAAGGGTAAGTTGTTGTAGAGGAGATATTTCAGACAAAAATGACCCTGAAGTGGTCACAAGCACGTGTCTCATGTTGGATGTATGAAATTTTATTCTGATATTTTCCATCGTAACGTATTTCATTGTATTTAGGACTAAGACATTGTAAAACACTGTTTGGAAGAACTTATAGAATACCTCAAATTTAAGAACAAATGGGAAATAGATGTTGAAGCAACTTTAGTTGACCATATGTGAAAAATGTTAGGAAAACAAAAGACAGGCGCAAATTTAGAGTGACAAAGCTCTTTCCGTCTCCCAGCAGGGGCAGTGATCTAGTAAAGCCAGGATGCTGGGTGCTTGTAAGAAGTTTGAAGATAAGACATTTGTAATTACCCAAGGGGGAAGGAGGGGTTAGTAACAGCTCTCACAGCTGTAAAGATAGCAGAAAGGTCAACATTGGTTTATTCGACATGTTGTAAAGAGGTCACACGTTGTAAAGAGGTCACGTTGGTTGAAATCTCCTACAAAGGAGACACCAGACTAAGAGGTTTATACAGAGTTACAGGCGGGACAAAATTTATTTCAGAGGAACTATCCTCACTTGAGGCCGAGGCCAGATCTGCTGACCAGCATGATGGTCACCAGCTAAATGGGGACACCTCAGGTGAGATTGGCTGTGCCGTGCATCAGATATTTCTGGCCCGTTGGGGTCGATGTTGCTGTGTCTTTCAGGTGGGGAAAAGGGAGACAGGCCTGGTCTATGTGGCCAGGGCGAGACATGAATGGAGTGAGACTTCCGGCAGTGACCCATCCAATAATGTCGACATTACACAGCTGTTCCAGTTGGCCGTCCACAAGGGCGTGCACCTTCCAGTGGCAGACATCAGGCGAAATAGTCCATGAATGAAATAATGCTAATCGGCCTAAGTAGAACACATTTTGTACCTAATTTTGCACGACATCAGAAAAGGAATATATGGGATTGGATTAAGGAGCGTGACTAAAATTGTTGTACTTGCAGGTTTAGAAGGCCAAGAGAGATAAGAAAAAAGGAGGCAGCTGCTCCTTCCGCTTCTGCTGCTTCTGGGCAAGGTTCGGGTGACGCAGCGCCACAGCAGACTGGCTGCTGTCCATAGCAGGCCAGTCAACGAGGTTGGGATTGCAGTAACAGAGGTACGGGTGGTTACTGACGGGGGTTGTGAGTGGGGTGTGCACTTGCTGCGGGGTGTGGGGTCACTGGGTGATGAGCTGTCCATGCCGAGCCACTTTCTGGAATGTGCCATCCTCCGGTGCCATATCTGTCACAAAGAGCTCCACCAGCGCAGGGGGCGCCACCGTTACCCACTCCCAACGCACTTGACACAAACCCGCTCGTACCCCATTCCATGACAGGGGGCAGCGGAGCTTCAGCATTCGAGGACTAGCAGGTCCTAGCAGTCCGGGGACGGTGGATGGACAAGTTTTCGATGGTGCTGGATATTGGGGCGAGCTATGAGCTCCTTCCGCAACCCCCACTGAGCCATGTGGACTCTCAAGAGTGCCTGAGTCACTGCCATTGACTGAACGAACACTGGAATTCGAGTGGCATTCCCGGATGGGACTGAACTTGACTGTGCACATCCGTTGGAGGGAGCATATGTCGTGCTCTCTTCCTTCCCAGTGGCTAAACTGAACTGAAACATTTGAGGGCAGCTCTGAAACCTGGTTCCCATCCTCCCGCGGTGGGTATGCCCTGTTCTTGCTCTGGTCTGACTGGTTTAGCAACCGCCACCCTTTCAATTCACCAATTGACATATCAAATTGTACATGTGATCACAAACATGATTTGGTTTATCAAAAATGCACTCATCCAAATTTAGTCATGAGTGCATCTTGCGTTAGAATTATATATTTGTTATGTCTACTGGCGTTGCCTCGCACGCGTGCCTTGTCCCTGAGCAGCGGAAATGGTATGAATTGTTTACTTTCGCCGAGCCACAAATCGCATTGAATATTGATGAGCGTCATCATACTAGAGGTCTAGACCCCATAGTTGTTGCACAATGGGTAGATCATATATCAGCACCGACTACAAATTCTTTGGTTTTGGGAACATTACTAAATTTCAAAATTTCCAGGGAAGGGTCGCTCGGAAATGGTAGTTCTGTGTGTGTCTCTGCTAGAGGTGTTGTGGACCCAGGGCCCGACTGAGTTGGGGCTCGGCTCCACAGCTCCGCGATGTTTTTACTGTCTCTACCCCCTCCCCCAGTTGACAGAATCAGTGTGGGCACAGCCTGTAGGTGGATTGAGCCAATCATGAGACAATGGGAGGTGAAGACTGCAGCGGTCTTGGAGCTGTCTATGTCTTGTAGAGCACCTTTTCTTCCCATAAAAAAAAAAAAAAAAAAAAGAAAAAAATAGAGGTTTAATTCGGTATCTGCGTTATTATAGTTTTGGGATTTTTTATTTTAAGCATAAATGGTTACTATTTCATTTGTGTTGCTTTAAAATTTGTCAATTAACAGTCAAAATTGGAGCGTTAGCTCGAGGCTTCATTTGTAATCTCGGAACACAGTTAGATATTTGAACTCAGTGAACTCAGCATCACTGGAGTCGGACATCGCTCCGTACATCAACCTCCGGGTGCTTTCCCGGAGGTGGACTCAATCTCGCTGATAAGGACAGTTTAGAGTTCTGGCTAGAACCTGACACGCCATCCAATTGGGAACTACAGGACAAAAGTGGTACCATAGCTCACAGTTGCGCCCGGCCCCAGTATTTGTGCCCGCCATGGTTGAGCTTAGAGGTTGACCGCCCGGACGGGCAGGTCAAGAGAGGGAATGTGTAGATGGCATGAATTGGATCAAAGTCAGACACTTTCGAGTCTGAACAAAGACGATGACGATGCAAATGTTTAACTTATTGACTATTTTACCTGCTGGCGTGTGCTTTGTGTGGACGATGTTTGCGTTTGAACATAGGATGCGGGATGACAGAAGTGATGGAGCGAAAGGAGCATGTAATGGAATGGTATGGTATGGAGCAGAGCGAGATGATGGTAAGACGCTGACACAGACACAACAACTACTGCTAAATCTGAAATGTAAACAACCGACACAGGTGAACACTTGGGTACAATTTTAATTGGACACACCCATGGAATGATGTGGGAATAAAAAAGAAAGAGCCTATTTTTGACACCCAAGTTGCAAAACAAAAGTTCACCTGCCTAAAAGTTAAATGGGACTGGTCCTGGGATTGGAAATCTCCAGGAGTCATGGTGTAATGAAAATGTGTCTTTGCCAGTAGGAATCCCTCTCGCTCGTGATGATGTTTGGCTGTGGTGTGGAGAGAAAGTGCTGTACGATAGGCTTCCCACCAATGCCTCAGGTAAGTGCGCCCTGGTAACGCTGATCATGCCAGTTAGTGTGACAGCCTTAGATCTGGCCAAAATGGAGTGGGAAGGTGTTGGACAATGGGGAAGAATCCCCTTCCTTAACAGGAAGAGAAGGGACATGCAAGAATGGTTGAATGCAGGAGATCCCACGTATATAGATGCAATTGGAGTTCCAAGAGGGATCCCTGACGAGTATAAATTGGTGGATCAAATTGCGGCAGGATGGGAGAGCCTTTTCCTGTTCGTTACAGTAAACAAAAATGTGGACCGGATTAATTATGCCCACTATAATGTCCAACGATTGGCGAATTTTACCACCTCAGCACTCCAGGCAGTGCATGAGCAATTGGCTGCCACGTCTCTTATGGCATTCCAGAACAGAATAAGCTTAGATATGTTGTTAGCCGAAAGAGGAGGGGTGTGTGGTATTTTGGGGATCAGTGTTGTACTCTGATTCCCAACAATACATCTCCTGACGGTCGCCTTACCAAGGCATTGGAGGGTCTGCGCACGCTAAGTAACAAAATGAAGGAGCACTCAGGTGTGGACACCAGTTGGTATTCTGACTGGTTCAACATCTTTGGTAAATATAAAAGCCTGATTGCATCAGTACTGATTTCTATCGCTGTGTTTGCCGCTATTATGGTGTTATGCGGATGTTGCTGTATTCCATGTATCAGATCATTAACTGTTAAGACAATAGAACGCACGTTGGGGCCACTCCCTCCTGGGGGTCAGTACATGATGATCCCTCAAAAGGACCCCCAGGAGGCGGAGGTAGCGTGGCCCTCCGGGAGTCCAGGATGTGAGTATGGAAAGATGGCCTCGGGGACCTGAGGCCATAAGGAGGGAAGGAAATTTTCTACTGATTCTTATTCTTTTACTAATTGTTTGATGTGTTTTAGTTTTATGGCAAGTGATGTCGAGCTCGTGTGCAGCAATGAAACAAGGTGTTCTAGTGATGACCTCAGATGTCTGAGGTCATGAGAGGGATTAAAGGATAATGTAAATGGCAGTCAATTTAAAACTGAACAAAGGTTAGACGGCTCGGAGCCACTTTTGTGATCCTGGCATGGAAGTCCATTGTTTCAGAGGGGTCTCGTTCACACCTCCTGTGGTGCAGCTGTGATCTAATCTTCCTGCATTCCTCTCCTGAATGTCTGGTCATTAGCATGGTCTAAACTTCAGTTACACTTAAAGGATTTCATACTTTTGACTATTAAAGGAATATAAGAGTTTGAGCTTAACATAGTTCATTAGATGTTGGTGCATCCAATGTATGAAAATGTGATATTGTAAAATGCTGAGAGTGTGACTGGTGGCGAGAAACTGGTTGCGGGGGTTGTGCAAGAATGGAATGTTTTAGAAACCGAAGGTGCTGAGCGAGACGAGATGACTCCGGGAAGGAGCGGCCATCGGGGGAATCGCACGCAGGAGGAGCCACGGGATTCGGCGGGAGGAGAAAGACCAATGAGAGCGAGCTAAAGTTAACTGCAATACACATAGCCAATAGAATCATGCCAGGATGCCTTTGTCTGTGCCATTTTGCATGTTGTATAGTATGAATCAGGACTGGGCAACTCGGGGGTAGAACACATTCGCTGGTGGTATGAGAGGTGTAGAGCTGTATTGAGAGGGACCCAAACTCAAGTTGTAGATTTGTGTGTTAGGAATAAATCCACTCGTGTGTGAAAATGCCGGCTTCCTGATACCTTTCTATTGCAGAACGAGCGCGCATATTGTTGGATGTGTGGGAGTTGGGTAAGGTCGCAAATTGGAGTCAGATTACTTATTTGAGTTTACATTGGGTTAAAGTTAAATTCTAACATTGATATAAAGATAAATTCCAACAGAGGTTCGAGGTGTTCGAGGTTCGAGGTGTTCGAGGTTCGAGGTTCGAGGTGTTCGAGGTGTTCGAGGTGTTCGAGGTGTTCGAGGTGTTCGAGGTTCGAGGTGTTCGAGGTTCGAGGTTCGAGGTTCGAGGTTCGAGGTTCGAGGTTCGAGGTTCGAGGTGTTCGAGGTTCGAGGTGTTCGAGGTTCGAGGTGTTCGAGGTTCGAGGTGTTTGAGGTTCGAGGTGTTCGAGGTTTGAGGTTCGAGGTGTTCGAGGTTCGAGGTGTTCGAGGTTCGAGGTTCGAGGTTCGAGGTTCGAGGTGTTCGAGGTTCGAGGTTCGAGGTGTTCGAGGTTCGAGCTGTTCGAGGTTCGAGGTTTGAGGTTTGAGGTTTGAGGTTTTAGGTTCGAGGTGTTCGAGGTTCGAGGTTCGAGGTTCGAGGTGTTCGAGGTGTTCGAGGTTCGAGGTTCGAGGTTTGAGGTTCGAGGTGTTCGAGGTTCGAGGTTCGAGGTGTTCGAGGTTCGAGGTGTTCGAGGTTCGAGGTGTTCGAGGTTCGAGGTGTTCGAGGTTCGAGGTGTTCGAGGTTCGAGGTTCGAGGTGTTCGAGGTTTGAGGTTCGAGGTGTTCGAGGTTCGAGGTGTTCGAGGTTCGAGGTGTTCGAGGTTCGAGGTGTTCGAGGTTCAGGTGTTCGAGGTTCGAGGTGTTCGAGGTTCGAGGTGTTCGAGGTGTTCGAGGTTCGAGGTGTTCGAGGTTCGAGGTGTTCGAGGTTTGAGGTTCGAGGTGTTCGAGGTTCGAGGTGTTCGAGGTTCGAGGTGTTCAAGGATCGAGGTGTTCGAGGTTCGTGGTGTTCGAGGTTTGAGGTTCGAGGTGTTCGAGGTTCGAGGTGTTCGAGGTGTTCGAGGTTCGAGGTTCGAGGTTCGAGGTGTTCGAGGTGTTCGAGGTTCGAGGTGTTCGAGGTTCGAGGTGTTCGAGGTTCGAGGTGTTCGAGGTTCGAGGTTCGAGGTGTTCGAGGTTCGAGGTGTTCGAGGTTCGAGGTGTTCGAGGTTTGAGGTTTGAGGTGTTCGAGGTTCGAGGTTCGAGGTTCGAGGTTCGAGGTGTTCGAGGTGTTCGAGGTGTTCGAGGTTCGAGGTGTTCGAGGTTCGAGGTGTTCGAGGTTCGAGGTTCGAGGTTCGAGGTTCGAGGTTTTCGAGGTGTTCGAGGTGTTCGAGGTTCGAGGTTCGAGGTTCGAGGTGTTCGAGATTCGAGGTGTTCGAGGTTCGAGGTGTTCGAGGTTTGAGGTTTGAGGTTTGAGGTTCGAGGTGTTCGAGGTTCGAGGTTCGAGGTTCGAGGTGTTCGAGGTGTTCGAGGTGTTCGAGGTTCGAGGTTCGAGGTTCGAGGTTCGAGGTTTGAGGTTCGAGGTGTTCGAGGTTCGAGGTTCGAGGTGTTCGAGGTTCGAGGTGTTCGAGGTTCGAGGTGTTCGAGGTTCGAGGTTCGAGGTGTTCGAGGTTCGAGGTGTTCGAGGTTCGAGGTGTTCGAGGTTTGAGGTTCGAGGTGTTCGAGGTTCGAGGTTCGAGGTTCGAGGTGTTCAAGGTGTTCGAGGTGTTCGAGGTTCGAGGTGTTCGAGGTTCGAGGTTCGAGGTTCGAGGTTCGAGGTGTTCGAGGTTCGAGGTTCGAGGTTCGAGGTTCGAGGTGTTCGAGGTTCGAGGTGTTCGAGGTTCGAGGTGTTCGAGGTTCGAGGTGTTTGAGGTTCGAGGTGTTCGAGGTTTGAGGTTCGAGGTGTTCGAGGTTCGAGGTGTTCGAGGTTCGAGGTTCGAGGTTCGAGGTGTTCGAGGTTCGAGGTTCGAGGTGTTCGAGGTTCGAGCTGTTCGAGGTTCGAGATTTGAGGTTTGAGGTTTGAGGTTTGAGGTTCGAGGTGTTCGAGGTTCGAGGTTCGAGGTTCGAGGTTTTCGAGGTGTTCGAGGTGTTCGAGGTTCGAGGTTCGAGGTGTTCGAGGTTCGAGGTTCGAGGTTCGAGGTTCGAGGTTTTCGAGGTGTTCGAGGTGTTCGAGGTTCGAGGTTCGAGGTTCGAGGTGTTCGAGGTTCGAGGTTCGAGGTGTTCGAGGTTCGAGGTGTTCGAGGTTTGAGGTTTGAGGTTTGAGGTTCGAGGTGTTCGAGGTTCGAGGTTCGAGGTTCGAGGTGTTCGAGGTGTTCGAGGTGTTCGAGGTTCGAGGTTCGAGGTTCGAGGTTCGAGGTTTGAGGTTCGAGGTGTTCGAGGTTCGAGGTTCGAGGTGTTCGAGGTTCGAGGTGTTCGAGGTTCGAGGTGTTCGAGGTTCGAGGTGTTCGAGGTGTTCGAGGTTCGAGGTGTTCGAGGTTCGAGGTGTTCGAGGTTTGAGGTTCGAGGTGTTCGAGGTTCGAGGTTCGAGGTTCGAGGTGTTCAAGGTGTTCGAGGTGTTCGAGGTTCGAGGTGTTCGAGGTTCGAGGTTCGAGGTTCGAGGTTCGAGGTGTTCGAGGTTCGAGGTTCGAGGTTCGAGGTGTTCGAGGTTCGAGGTGTTCGAGGTTCGAGGTGTTCGAGGTTCGAGGTGTTTGAGGTTCGAGGTGTTCGAGGTTTGAGGTTCGAGGTGTTCGAGGTTCGAGGTGTTCGAGGTTCGAGGTTCGAGGTTCGTGGTTCGAGGTGTTCGAGGTTCGAGGTTCGAGGTGTTCGAGGTTCGAGCTGTTCGAGGTTCGAGGTTTGAGGTTTGAGGTTTGAGGTTTGAGGTTCGAGGTGTTCGAGGTTCGAGGTTCGAGGTTCGAGGTGTTCGAGGTTCGAGGTTCGAGGTGTTCGAGGTTCGAGGTTCGAGGTTCGAGGTTCGAGGTTTTCGAGGTGTTCGAGGTGTTCGAGGTTCGAGGTTCGAGGTTCGAGGTGTTCGAGGTTCGAGGTTCGAGGTGTTCGAGGTTCGAGGTGTTCGAGGTTCGAGGTTTGAGGTTTGAGGTTTGAGGTTCGAGGTGTTCGAGGTTCGAGGTTCGAGGTGTTCGAGGTGTTCGAGGTGTTCGAGGTTCGAGGTTCGAGGTTCGAGGTTCGAGGTTTGAGGTTCGAGGTGTTCGAGGTTCGAGGTTCGAGGTGTTCGAGGTTCGAGGTGTTCGAGGTTCGAGGTGTTCGAGGTTCGAGGTGTTCGAGGTTCGAGGTTCGAGGTGTTCGAGGTGTTCGAGGTGTTCGAGGTTCGAGGTGTTCGAGGTTCGAGGTTCGAGGTTCGAGGTTCGAGGTGTTCGAGGTTCGAGGTTCGAGGTTCGAGGTGTTCGAGGTTCGAGGTGTTCGAGGTTCGAGGTGTTCGAGGTTCGAGGTGTTTGAGGTTCGAGGTGTTCGAGGTTTGAGGTTCGAGGTGTTCGAGGTTCGAGGTGTTCGAGGTTCGAGGTTCGAGGTTCGAGGTGTTCGAGGTTCGAGGTTCGAGGTGTTCGAGGTTCGAGCTGTTCGAGGTTCGAGGTTTGAGGTTTGAGGTTTGAGGTTTTAGGTTCGAGGTGTTCGAGGTTCGAGGTTCGAGGTTCGAGGTGTTCGAGGTGTTCGAGGTTCGAGGTTCGAGGTTTGAGGTTCGAGGTGTTCGAGGTTCGAGGTTCGAGGTGTTCGAGGTTCGAGGTGTTCGAGGTTCGAGGTGTTCGAGGTTCGAGGTGTTCGAGGTTCGAGGTGTTCGAGGTTCGAGGTTCGAGGTGTTCGAGGTTTGAGGTTCGAGGTGTTCGAGGTTCGAGGTGTTCGAGGTTCGAGGTGTTCGAGGTTCGAGGTGTTCGAGGTTCAGGTGTTCGAGGTTCGAGGTGTTCGAGGTTCGAGGTGTTCGAGGTGTTCGAGGTTCGAGGTGTTCGAGGTTCGAGGTGTTCGAGGTTTGAGGTTCGAGGTGTTCGAGGTTCGAGGTGTTCGAGGTTCGAGGTGTTCAAGGATCGAGGTGTTCGAGGTTCGAGGTGTTCGAGGTTTGAGGTTCGAGGTGTTCGAGGTTCGAGGTTCGAGGTGTTCGAGGTGTTCGAGGTGTTCGAGGTGTTCGAGGTGTTCGAGGTTCGAGGTGTTCGAGGTTCGAGGTTCGAGGTTCGAGGTTCGAGGTTCGAGGTTCGAGGTTCGAGGTGTTCGAGGTTCGAGGTGTTCGAGGTTCGAGGTGTTCGAGGTTCGAGGTGTTTGAGGTTCGAGGTGTTCGAGGTTTGAGGTTCGAGGTGTTCGAGGTTCGAGGTGTTCGAGGTTCGAGGTTCGAGGTTCGAGGTTCGAGGTGTTCGAGGTTCGAGGTTCGAGGTGTTCGAGGTTCGAGCTGTTCGAGGTTCGAGGTTTGAGGTTTGAGGTTTGAGGTTTTAGGTTCGAGGTGTTCGAGGTTCGAGGTTCGAGGTTCGAGGTGTTCGAGGTGTTCGAGGTTCGAGGTTCGAGGTTTGAGGTTCGAGGTGTTCGAGGTTCGAGGTTCGAGGTGTTCGAGGTTCGAGGTGTTCGAGGTTCGAGGTGTTCGAGGTTCGAGGTGTTCGAGGTTCGAGGTGTTCGAGGTTCGAGGTTCGAGGTGTTCGAGGTTTGAGGTTCGAGGTGTTCGAGGTTCGAGGTGTTCGAGGTTCGAGGTGTTCGAGGTTCGAGGTGTTCGAGGTTCAGGTGTTCGAGGTTCGAGGTGTTCGAGGTTCGAGGTGTTCGAGGTGTTCGAGGTTCGAGGTGTTCGAGGTTCGAGGTGTTCGAGGTTTGAGGTTCGAGGTGTTCGAGGTTCGAGGTGTTCGAGGTTCGAGGTGTTCAAGGATCGAGGTGTTCGAGGTTCGTGGTGTTCGAGGTTTGAGGTTCGAGGTGTTCGAGGTTCGAGGTGTTCGAGGTGTTCGAGGTTCGAGGTTCGAGGTTCGAGGTGTTCGAGGTGTTCGAGGTTCGAGGTGTTCGAGGTTCGAGGTGTTCGAGGTTCGAGGTGTTCGAGGTTCGAGGTTCGAGGTGTTCGAGGTTCGAGGTGTTCGAGGTTCGAGGTGTTCGAGGTTTGAGGTTTGAGGTGTTCGAGGTTCGAGGTTCGAGGTTCGAGGTTCGAGGTGTTCGAGGTGTTCGAGGTGTTCGAGGTTCGAGGTGTTCGAGGTTCGAGGTGTTCGAGGTTCGAGGTTCGAGGTTCGAGGTTCGAGGTTTTCGAGGTGTTCGAGGTGTTCGAGGTTCGAGGTTCGAGGTTCGAGGTGTTCGAGATTCGAGGTGTTCGAGGTTCGAGGTGTTCGAGGTTTGAGGTTTGAGGTTTGAGGTTCGAGGTGTTCGAGGTTCGAGGTTCGAGGTTCGAGGTGTTCGAGGTGTTCGAGGTGTTCGAGGTTCGAGGTTCGAGGTTCGAGGTTCGAGGTTTGAGGTTCGAGGTGTTCGAGGTTCGAGGTTCGAGGTGTTCGAGGTTCGAGGTGTTCGAGGTTCGAGGTGTTCGAGGTTCGAGGTTCGAGGTGTTCGAGGTTCGAGGTGTTCGAGGTTCGAGGTGTTCGAGGTTTGAGGTTCGAGGTGTTCGAGGTTCGAGGTTCGAGGTTCGAGGTGTTCAAGGTGTTCGAGGTGTTCGAGGTTCGAGGTGTTCGAGGTTCGAGGTTCGAGGTTCGAGGTTCGAGGTGTTCGAGGTTCGAGGTTCGAGGTTCGAGGTTCGAGGTGTTCGAGGTTCGAGGTGTTCGAGGTTCGAGGTGTTCGAGGTTCGAGGTGTTTGAGGTTCGAGGTGTTCGAGGTTTGAGGTTCGAGGTGTTCGAGGTTCGAGGTGTTCGAGGTTCGAGGTTCGAGGTTCGAGGTGTTCGAGGTTCGAGGTTCGAGGTGTTCGAGGTTCGAGCTGTTCGAGGTTCGAGATTTGAGGTTTGAGGTTTGAGGTTTGAGGTTCGAGGTGTTCGAGGTTCGAGGTTCGAGGTTCGAGGTTTTCGAGGTGTTCGAGGTGTTCGAGGTTCGAGGTTCGAGGTGTTCGAGGTTCGAGGTTCGAGGTTCGAGGTTCGAGGTTTTCGAGGTGTTCGAGGTGTTCGAGGTTCGAGGTTCGAGGTTCGAGGTGTTCGAGGTTCGAGGTTCGAGGTGTTCGAGGTTCGAGGTGTTCGAGGTTTGAGGTTTGAGGTTTGAGGTTCGAGGTGTTCGAGGTTCGAGGTTCGAGGTTCGAGGTGTTCGAGGTGTTCGAGGTGTTCGAGGTTCGAGGTTCGAGGTTCGAGGTTCGAGGTTTGAGGTTCGAGGTGTTCGAGGTTCGAGGTTCGAGGTGTTCGAGGTTCGAGGTGTTCGAGGTTCGAGGTGTTCGAGGTTCGAGGTGTTCGAGGTGTTCGAGGTTCGAGGTGTTCGAGGTTCGAGGTGTTCGAGGTTTGAGGTTCGAGGTGTTCGAGGTTCGAGGTTCGAGGTTCGAGGTGTTCAAGGTGTTCGAGGTGTTCGAGGTTCGAGGTGTTCGAGGTTCGAGGTTCGAGGTTCGAGGTTCGAGGTGTTCGAGGTTCGAGGTTCGAGGTTCGAGGTGTTCGAGGTTCGAGGTGTTCGAGGTTCGAGGTGTTCGAGGTTCGAGGTGTTTGAGGTTCGAGGTGTTCGAGGTTTGAGGTTCGAGGTGTTCGAGGTTCGAGGTGTTCGAGGTTCGAGGTTCGAGGTTCGTGGTTCGAGGTGTTCGAGGTTCGAGGTTCGAGGTGTTCGAGGTTCGAGCTGTTCGAGGTTCGAGGTTTGAGGTTTGAGGTTTGAGGTTTGAGGTTCGAGGTGTTCGAGGTTCGAGGTTCGAGGTTCGAGGTGTTCGAGGTTCGAGGTTCGAGGTGTTCGAGGTTCGAGGTTCGAGGTTCGAGGTTCGAGGTTTTCGAGGTGTTCGAGGTGTTCGAGGTTCGAGGTTCGAGGTTCGAGGTGTTCGAGGTTCGAGGTTCGAGGTGTTCGAGGTTCGAGGTGTTCGAGGTTCGAGGTTTGAGGTTTGAGGTTTGAGGTTCGAGGTGTTCGAGGTTCGAGGTTCGAGGTGTTCGAGGTGTTCGAGGTGTTCGAGGTTCGAGGTTCGAGGTTCGAGGTTCGAGGTTTGAGGTTCGAGGTGTTCGAGGTTCGAGGTTCGAGGTGTTCGAGGTTCGAGGTGTTCGAGGTTCGAGGTGTTCGAGGTTCGAGGTGTTCGAGGTTCGAGGTTCGAGGTGTTCGAGGTGTTCGAGGTGTTCGAGGTTCGAGGTGTTCGAGGTTCGAGGTTCGAGGTTCGAGGTTCGAGGTGTTCGAGGTTCGAGGTTCGAGGTTCGAGGTGTTCGAGGTTCGAGGTGTTCGAGGTTCGAGGTGTTCGAGGTTCGAGGTGTTTGAGGTTCGAGGTGTTCGAGGTTTGAGGTTCGAGGTGTTCGAGGTTCGAGGTGTTCGAGGTTCGAGGTTCGAGGTTCGAGGTGTTCGAGGTTCGAGGTTCGAGGTGTTCGAGGTTCGAGCTGTTCGAGGTTCGAGGTTTGAGGTTTGAGGTTTGAGGTTTTAGGTTCGAGGTGTTCGAGGTTCGAGGTTCGAGGTTCGAGGTGTTCGAGGTGTTCGAGGTTCGAGGTTCGAGGTTTGAGGTTCGAGGTGTTCGAGGTTCGAGGTTCGAGGTGTTCGAGGTTCGAGGTGTTCGAGGTTCGAGGTGTTCGAGGTTCGAGGTGTTCGAGGTTCGAGGTGTTCGAGGTTCGAGGTTCGAGGTGTTCGAGGTTTGAGGTTCGAGGTGTTCGAGGTTCGAGGTGTTCGAGGTTCGAGGTGTTCGAGGTTCGAGGTGTTCGAGGTTCAGGTGTTCGAGGTTCGAGGTGTTCGAGGTTCGAGGTGTTCGAGGTGTTCGAGGTTCGAGGTGTTCGAGGTTCGAGGTGTTCGAGGTTTGAGGTTCGAGGTGTTCGAGGTTCGAGGTGTTCGAGGTTCGAGGTGTTCAAGGATCGAGGTGTTCGAGGTTCGAGGTGTTCGAGGTTTGAGGTTCGAGGTGTTCGAGGTTCGAGGTGTTCGAGGTGTTCGAGGTGTTCGAGGTTCGAGGTTCGAGGTGTTCGAGGTGTTCGAGGTTCGAGGTGTTCGAGGTTCGAGGTGTTCGAGGTTCGAGGTGTTCGAGGTTCGAGGTGTTCGAGGTTCGAGGTTCGAGGTGTTCGAGGTTCGAGGTGTTCGAGGTTCGAGGTGTTCGAGGTTTGAGGTTTGAGGTGTTCGAGGTTCGAGGTTCGAGGTTCGAGGTTCGAGGTGTTCGAGGTGTTCGAGGTATTCGAGGTTCGAGGTGTTCGAGGTTCGAGGTTCGAGGTGTTCGAGGTTCGAGGTTCGAGGTTCGAGGTTTTCGAGGTGTTCGAGGTGTTCGAGGTTCGAGGTTCGAGGTTCGAGGTGTTCGAGGTTCGAGGTGTTCGAGGTTCGAGGTGTTCGAGGTTTGAGGTTTGAGGTTTGAGGTTCGAGGTGTTCGAGGTTCGAGGTTCGAGGTTCGAGGTGTTCGAGGTGTTCGAGGTGTTCGAGGTTCGAGGTTCGAGGTTCGAGGTTTGAGGTTCGAGGTGTTCGAGGTTCGAGGTTCGAGGTGTTCGAGGTTCGAGGTGTTCGAGGTTCGAGGTGTTCGAGGTTCGAGGTGTTCGAGGTTCGAGGTTCGAGGTGTTCGAGGTTCGAGGTGTTCGAGGTTCGAGGTGTTCGAGGTTTGAGGTTCGAGGTGTTCGAGGTTCGAGGTTCGAGGTTCGAGGTGTTCAAGGTGTTCGAGGTGTTCGAGGTTCGAGGTGTTCGAGGTTCGAGGTTCGAGGTTCGAGGTTCGAGGTTCGAGGTGTTCGAGGTTCGAGGTTCGAGGTTCGAGGTTCGAGGTGTTCGAGGTTCGAGGTGTTCGAGGTTCGAGGTGTTCGAGGTTCGAGGTGTTTGAGGTTCGAGGTGTTCGAGGTTTGAGGTTCGAGGTGTTCGAGGTTCGAGGTGTTCGAGGTTCGAGGTTCGAGGTTCGAGGTTCGAGGTGTTCGAGGTTCGAGGTTCGAGGTGTTCGAGGTTCGAGCTGTTCGAGGTTCGAGGTTTGAGGTTTGAGGTTTGAGGTTTGAGGTTCGAGGTGTTCGAGGTTCGAGGTTCGAGGTTCGAGGTGTTCGAGGTTCGAGGTTCGAGGTTTGAGGTTCGAGGTGTTCGAGGTTCGAGGTTCGAGGTGTTCGAGGTTCGAGGTGTTCGAGGTTCGAGGTGTTCGAGGTTCGAGGTGTTCGAGGTTCGACGTTCGAGGTGTTCGAGGTTTGAGGTTCGAGGTGTTCGAGGTTCGAGGTGTTCGAGGTTCGAGGTGTTCGAGGTTCGAGGTGTTCGAGGTTCGAGGTTCGAGGTGTTCGAGGTTCGAGGTTCGAGGTTCGAGGTGTTCGAGGTTTGAGGTGTTCGAGGTTCGAGGTGTTCGAGGTTCGAGGTGTTCGAGGTTCGAGGTGTTCGAGGTTTGAGGTTCGAGGTGTTCGAGGTTCGAGGTTCGAGGTTCGAGGTGTTCGAGGTGTTCGAGGTGTTCGAGGTTCGAGGTGTTCGAGGTTCGAGGTTCGAGGTTCGAGGTGTTCGAGGTTCGAGGTTCGAGGTTCGAGGTTCGAGGTGTTCGAGGTGTTCGAGGTGTTCGAGGTTCGAGGTTCGAGGTTCGAGGTGTTCGAGGTTCGAGGTGTTCGAGGTTCGAGGTGTTCGAGGTTCGAGGTGTTCGAGGTTCGAGGTGTTTGAGGTTCGAGGTGTTCGAGGTTTGAGGTTCGAGGTGTTCGAGGTTCGAGGTGTTCGAGGTTCGAGGTTCGAGGTTCGAGGTGTTCGAGGTTCGAGGTTCGAGGTGTTCGAGGTTCGAGCTGTTCGAGGTTCGAGGTTTGAGGTTTGAGGTTTGAGGTTTGAGGTTCGAGGTGTTCGAGGTTCGAGGTTCGAGGTTCGAGGTGTTCGAGGTTCGAGGTTCGAGGTGTTCGAGGTTCGAGGTTCGAGGTTCGAGGTTCGAGGTTTTCGAGGTGTTCGAGGTGTTCGAGGTTCGAGGTTCGAGGTTCGAGGTGTTCGAGGTTCGAGGTGTTCGAGGTTCGAGGTGTTCGAGGTTCGAGGTTTGAGGTTTGAGGTTTGAGGTTCGAGGTGTTCGAGGTTCGAGGTTCGAGGTGTTCGAGGTGTTCGAGGTGTTCGAGGTTCGAGGTTCGAGGTTCGAGGTTCGAGGTTTGAGGTTCGAGGTGTTCGAGGTTCGAGGTTCGAGGTGTTCGAGGTTCGAGGTGTTCGAGGTTCGAGGTGTTCGAGGTTCGAGGTGTTCGAGGTTCGAGGTTCGAGGTGTTCGAGGTGTTCGAGGTGTTCGAGGTTCGAGGTGTTCGAGGTTCGAGGTTCGAGGTTCGAGGTTCGAGGTTCGAGGTTCGAGGTTCGAGGTTCGAGGTTCGAGGTGTTCGAGGTTCGAGGTGTTCAAGGTTCGAGGTGTTCGAGGTTCGAGGTGTTTGAGGTTCGAGGTGTTCGAGGTTTGAGGTTCGAGGTGTTCGAGGTTCGAGGTGTTCGAGGTTCGAGGTTCGAGGTTCGAGGTTCGAGGTGTTCGAGGTTCGAGGTTCGAGGTGTTCGAGGTTCGAGCTGTTCGAGGTTCGAGGTTTGAGGTTTGAGGTTTGAGGTTTTAGGTTCGAGGTGTTCGAGGTTCGAGGTTCGAGGTTCGAGGTGTTCGAGGTGTTCGAGGTTTGAGGTTTGAGGTTTGAGGTTCGAGGTGTTCGAGGTTCGAGGTTCGAGGTGTTCGAGGTGTTCGAGGTGTTCGAGGTTCGAGGTTCGAGGTTCGAGGTTCGAGGTTTGAGGTTCGAGGTGTTCGAGGTTCGAGGTTCGAGGTGTTCGAGGTTCGAGGTGTTCGAGGTTCGAGGTGTTCGAGGTTCGAGGTGTTCGAGGTTCGAGGTTCGAGGTGTTCGAGGTGTTCGAGGTGTTCGAGGTTCGAGGTGTTCGAGGTTCGAGGTTCGAGGTTCGAGGTTCGAGGTGTTCGAGGTTCGAGGTTCGAGGTTCGAGGTGTTCGAGGTTCGAGGTGTTCGAGGTTCGAGGTGTTCGAGGTTCGAGGTGTTTGAGGTTCGAGGTGTTCGAGGTTTGAGGTTCGAGGTGTTCGAGGTTCGAGGTGTTCGAGGTTCGAGGTTCGAGGTTCGAGGTGTTCGAGGTTCGAGGTTCGAGGTGTTCGAGGTTCGAGCTGTTCGAGGTTCGAGGTTTGAGGTTTGAGGTTTGAGGTTTTAGGTTCGAGGTGTTCGAGGTTCGAGGTTCGAGGTTCGAGGTGTTCGAGGTGTTCGAGGTTCGAGGTTCGAGGTTTGAGGTTCGAGGTGTTCGAGGTTCGAGGTTCGAGGTGTTCGAGGTTCGAGGTGTTCGAGGTTCGAGGTGTTCGAGGTTCGAGGTGTTCGAGGTTCGAGGTGTTCGAGGTTCGAGGTTCGAGGTGTTCGAGGTTTGAGGTTCGAGGTGTTCGAGGTTCGAGGTGTTCGAGGTTCGAGGTGTTCGAGGTTCGAGGTGTTCGAGGTTCAGGTGTTCGAGGTTCGAGGTGTTCGAGGTTCGAGGTGTTCGAGGTGTTCGAGGTTCGAGGTGTTCGAGGTTCGAGGTGTTCGAGGTTTGAGGTTCGAGGTGTTCGAGGTTCGAGGTGTTCGAGGTTCGAGGTGTTCAAGGATCGAGGTGTTCGAGGTTCGAGGTGTTCGAGGTTTGAGGTTCGAGGTGTTCGAGGTTCGAGGTGTTCGAGGTGTTCGAGGTGTTCGAGGTTCGAGGTTCGAGGTGTTCGAGGTGTTCGAGGTTCGAGGTGTTCGAGGTTCGAGGTGTTCGAGGTTCGAGGTGTTCGAGGTTCGAGGTGTTCGAGGTTCGAGGTTCGAGGTGTTCGAGGTTCGAGGTGTTCGAGGTTCGAGGTGTTCGAGGTTTGAGGTTTGAGGTGTTCGAGGTTCGAGGTTCGAGGTTCGAGGTTCGAGGTGTTCGAGGTGTTCGAGGTATTCGAGGTTCGAGGTGTTCGAGGTTCGAGGTTCGAGGTGTTCGAGGTTCGAGGTTCGAGGTTCGAGGTTTTCGAGGTGTTCGAGGTGTTCGAGGTTCGAGGTTCGAGGTTCGAGGTGTTCGAGGTTCGAGGTGTTCGAGGTTCGAGGTGTTCGAGGTTTGAGGTTTGAGGTTTGAGGTTCGAGGTGTTCGAGGTTCGAGGTTCGAGGTTCGAGGTGTTCGAGGTGTTCGAGGTGTTCGAGGTTCGAGGTTCGAGGTTCGAGGTTTGAGGTTCGAGGTGTTCGAGGTTCGAGGTTCGAGGTGTTCGAGGTTCGAGGTGTTCGAGGTTCGAGGTGTTCGAGGTTCGAGGTGTTCGAGGTTCGAGGTTCGAGGTGTTCGAGGTTCGAGGTGTTCGAGGTTCGAGGTGTTCGAGGTTTGAGGTTCGAGGTGTTCGAGGTTCGAGGTTCGAGGTTCGAGGTGTTCAAGGTGTTCGAGGTGTTCGAGGTTCGAGGTGTTCGAGGTTCGAGGTTCGAGGTTCGAGGTTCGAGGTTCGAGGTGTTCGAGGTTCGAGGTTCGAGGTTCGAGGTTCGAGGTGTTCGAGGTTCGAGGTGTTCGAGGTTCGAGGTGTTCGAGGTTCGAGGTGTTTGAGGTTCGAGGTGTTCGAGGTTTGAGGTTCGAGGTGTTCGAGGTTCGAGGTGTTCGAGGTTCGAGGTTCGAGGTTCGAGGTTCGAGGTGTTCGAGGTTCGAGGTTCGAGGTGTTCGAGGTTCGAGCTGTTCGAGGTTCGAGGTTTGAGGTTTGAGGTTTGAGGTTTGAGGTTCGAGGTGTTCGAGGTTCGAGGTTCGAGGTTCGAGGTGTTCGAGGTTCGAGGTTCGAGGTTTGAGGTTCGAGGTGTTCGAGGTTCGAGGTTCGAGGTGTTCGAGGTTCGAGGTGTTCGAGGTTCGAGGTGTTCGAGGTTCGAGGTGTTCGAGGTTCGACGTTCGAGGTGTTCGAGGTTTGAGGTTCGAGGTGTTCGAGGTTCGAGGTGTTCGAGGTTCGAGGTGTTCGAGGTTCGAGGTGTTCGAGGTTCGAGGTTCGAGGTGTTCGAGGTTCGAGGTTCGAGGTTCGAGGTGTTCGAGGTTTGAGGTGTTCGAGGTTCGAGGTGTTCGAGGTTCGAGGTGTTCGAGGTTCGAGGTGTTCGAGGTTTGAGGTTCGAGGTGTTCGAGGTTCGAGGTTCGAGGTTCGAGGTGTTCGAGGTGTTCGAGGTGTTCGAGGTTCGAGGTGTTCGAGGTTCGAGGTTCGAGGTTCGAGGTGTTCGAGGTTCGAGGTTCGAGGTTCGAGGTTCGAGGTGTTCGAGGTGTTCGAGGTGTTCGAGGTTCGAGGTTCGAGGTTCGAGGTGTTCGAGGTTCGAGGTGTTCGAGGTTCGAGGTGTTCGAGGTTCGAGGTGTTCGAGGTTCGAGGTGTTTGAGGTTCGAGGTGTTCGAGGTTTGAGGTTCGAGGTGTTCGAGGTTCGAGGTGTTCGAGGTTCGAGGTTCGAGGTTCGAGGTGTTCGAGGTTCGAGGTTCGAGGTGTTCGAGGTTCGAGCTGTTCGAGGTTCGAGGTTTGAGGTTTGAGGTTTGAGGTTTGAGGTTCGAGGTGTTCGAGGTTCGAGGTTCGAGGTTCGAGGTGTTCGAGGTTCGAGGTTCGAGGTGTTCGAGGTTCGAGGTTCGAGGTTCGAGGTTCGAGGTTTTCGAGGTGTTCGAGGTGTTCGAGGTTCGAGGTTCGAGGTTCGAGGTGTTCGAGGTTCGAGGTGTTCGAGGTTCGAGGTGTTCGAGGTTCGAGGTTTGAGGTTTGAGGTTTGAGGTTCGAGGTGTTCGAGGTTCGAGGTTCGAGGTGTTCGAGGTGTTCGAGGTGTTCGAGGTTCGAGGTTCGAGGTTCGAGGTTCGAGGTTTGAGGTTCGAGGTGTTCGAGGTTCGAGGTTCGAGGTGTTCGAGGTTCGAGGTGTTCGAGGTTCGAGGTGTTCGAGGTTCGAGGTGTTCGAGGTTCGAGGTTCGAGGTGTTCGAGGTGTTCGAGGTGTTCGAGGTTCGAGGTGTTCGAGGTTCGAGGAGGTTCGAGGTTCGAGGTTCGAGGTGTTCGAGGTTCGAGGTGTTCAAGGTTCGAGGTGTTCGAGGTTCGAGGTGTTTGAGGTTCGAGGTGTTCGAGGTTTGAGGTTCGAGGTGTTCGAGGTTCGAGGTGTTCGAGGTTCGAGGTTCGAGGTTCGAGGTTCGAGGTGTTCGAGGTTCGAGGTTCGAGGTGTTCGAGGTTCGAGCTGTTCGAGGTTCGAGGTTTGAGGTTTGAGGTTTGAGGTTTTAGGTTCGAGGTGTTCGAGGTTCGAGGTTCGAGGTTCGAGGTGTTCGAGGTGTTCGAGGTTCGAGGTTCGAGGTTTGAGGTTCGAGGTGTTCGAGGTTCGAGGTTCGAGGTGTTCGAGGTTCGAGGTGTTCGAGGTTCGAGGTGTTCGAGGTTCGAGGTGTTCGAGGTTCGAGGTGTTCGAGGTTCGAGGTTCGAGGTGTTCGAGGTTTGAGGTTCGAGGTGTTCGAGGTTCGAGGTGTTCGAGGTTCGAGGTGTTCGAGGTTCGAGGTGTTCGAGGTTCAGGTGTTCGAGGTTCGAGGTGTTCGAGGTTCGAGGTGTTCGAGGTGTTCGAGGTTCGAGGTGTTCGAGGTTCGAGGTGTTCGAGGTTTGAGGTTCGAGGTGTTCGAGGTTCGAGGTGTTCGAGGTTCGAGGTGTTCAAGGATCGAGGTGTTCGAGGTTCGAGGTGTTCGAGGTTTGAGGTTCGAGGTGTTCGAGGTTCGAGGTGTTCGAGGTGTTCGAGGTTCGAGGTTCGAGGTTCGAGGTGTTCGAGGTGTTCGAGGTTCGAGGTGTTCGAGGTTCGAGGTGTTCGAGGTTCGAGGTGTTCGAGGTTCGAGGTGTTCGAGGTTCGAGGTTCGAGGTGTTCGAGGTTCGAGGTGTTCGAGGTTCGAGGTGTTCGAGGTTTGAGGTTTGAGGTGTTCGAGGTTCGAGGTTCGAGGTTCGAGGTGTTCGAGGTGTTCGAGGTGTTCGAGGTTCGAGGTGTTCGAGGTTCGAGGTTCGAGGTGTTCGAGGTTCGAGGTTCGAGGTTCGAGGTTCGAGGTTTTCGAGGTGTTCGAGGTGTTCGAGGTTCGAGGTTCGAGGTTCGAGGTGTTCGAGATTCGAGGTGTTCGAGGTTCGAGGTGTTCGAGGTTTGAGGTTTGAGGTTTGAGGTTCGAGGTGTTCGAGGTTCGAGGTTCGAGGTTCGAGGTGTTCGAGGTGTTCGAGGTGTTCGAGGTTCGAGGTTCGAGGTTCGAGGTTCGAGGTTTGAGGTTCGAGGTGTTCGAGGTTCGAGGTTCGAGGTGTTCGAGGTTCGAGGTGTTCGAGGTTCGAGGTGTTCGAGGTTCGAGGTGTTCGAGGTTCGAGGTTCGAGGTGTTCGAGGTTCGAGGTGTTCGAGGTTCGAGGTGTTCGAGGTTTGAGGTTCGAGGTGTTCGAGGTTCGAGGTTCGAGGTTCGAGGTGTTCAAGGTGTTCGAGGTGTTCGAGGTTCGAGGTGTTCGAGGTTCGAGGTTCGAGGTTCGAGGTTCGAGGTGTTCGAGGTTCGAGGTTCGAGGTTCGAGGTGTTCGAGGTTCGAGGTGTTCGAGGTTCGAGGTGTTCGAGGTTCGAGGTGTTTGAGGTTCGAGGTGTTCGAGGTTTGAGGTTCGAGGTGTTCGAGGTTCGAGGTGTTCGAGGTTCGAGGTTCGAGGTTCGAGGTTCGAGGTGTTCGAGGTTCGAGGTTCGAGGTGTTCGAGGTTCGAGCTGTTCGAGGTTCGAGATTTGAGGTTTGAGGTTTGAGGTTTGAGGTTCGAGGTGTTCGAGGTTCGAGGTTCGAGGTTCGAGGTGTTCGAGGTTCGAGGTTCGAGGTTTGAGGTTCGAGGTGTTCGAGGTTCGAGGTTCGAGGTGTTCGAGGTGTTCGAGGTTCGAGGTTCGAGGTTCGAGGTGTTCGAGATTCGAGGTGTTCGAGGTTCGAGGTGTTCGAGGTTTGAGGTTTGAGGTTTGAGGTTCGAGGTGTTCGAGGTTCGAGGTTCGAGGTTCGAGGTGTTCGAGGTGTTCGAGGTGTTCGAGGTTCGAGGTTCGAGGTTCGAGGTTCGAGGTTTGAGGTTCGAGGTGTTCGAGGTTCGAGGTTCGAGGTGTTCGAGGTTCGAGGTGTTCGAGGTTCGAGGTGTTCGAGGTTCGAGGTGTTCGAGGTTCGAGGTTCGAGGTGTTCGAGGTTCGAGGTGTTCGAGGTTCGAGGTGTTCGAGGTTTGAGGTTCGAGGTGTTCGAGGTTCGAGGTTCGAGGTGTTCAAGGTGTTCGAGGTGTTCGAGGTTCGAGGTGTTCGAGGTTCGAGGTTCGAGGTTCGAGGTGTTCGAGGTTCGAGGTTCGAGGTTCGAGGTTCGAGGTGTTCGAGGTTCGAGGTGTTCGAGGTTCGAGGTGTTCGAGGTTCGAGGTGTTTGAGGTTCGAGGTGTTCGAGGTTTGAGGTTCGAGGTGTTCGAGGTTCGAGGTGTTCGAGGTTCGAGGTTCGAGGTTCGAGGTTCGAGGTGTTCGAGGTTCGAGGTTCGAGGTGTTCGAGGTTCGAGCTGTTCGAGGTTCGAGATTTGAGGTTTGAGGTTTGAGGTTTGAGGTTCGAGGTGTTCGAGGTTCGAGGTTCGAGGTTCGAGGTGTTCGAGGTGTTCGAGGTTCGAGGTTCGAGGTTTGAGGTTCGAGGTGTTCGAGGTTCGAGGTTCGAGGTGTTCGAGGTTCGAGGTGTTCGAGGTTCGAGGTGTTCGAGGTTCGAGGTGTTCGAGGTTCGAGGTTCGAGGTGTTCGAGGTTTGAGGTTCGAGGTGTTCGAGGTTCGAGGTGTTCGAGGTTCGAGGTGTTCGAGGTTTGAGGTTCGAGGTGTTCGAGGTTCGAGGTGTTCGAGGTTCGAGGTGTTCGAGGTTCGAGGTGTTCGAGGTTCGAGGTGTTCGAGGTTCGAGGTGTTCGAGGTTCGAGGTTCGAGGTGTTCGAGGTTCGAGGTTCGAGGTTCGAGGTGTTCGAGGTTCGAGGTTCGAGGTTCGAGGTGTTCGAGATTCGAGGTGTTCGAGGTTCGAGGTGTTCGAGGTTTGAGGTTTGAGGTTTGAGGTTCGAGGTGTTCGAGGTTCGAGGTTCGAGGTTCGAGGTGTTCGAGGTGTTCGAGGTGTTCGAGGTTCGAGGTTCGAGGTTCGAGGTTCGAGGTTTGAGGTTCGAGGTGTTCGAGGTTCGAGGTTCGAGGTGTTCGAGGTTCGAGGTGTTCGAGGTTCGAGGTGTTCGAGGTTCGAGGTGTTCGAGGTTCGAGGTTCGAGGTGTTCGAGGTTCGAGGTGTTCGAGGTTCGAGGTGTTCGAGGTTTGAGGTTCGAGGTGTTCGAGGTTCGAGGTTCGAGGTGTTCGAGGTGTTCGAGGTTCGAGGTGTTCGAGGTTCGAGGTTCGAGGTTCGAGGTTCGAGGTGTTCGAGGTTCGAGGTTCGAGGTTCGAGGTTCGAGGTGTTCGAGGTTCGAGGTGTTCGAGGTTCGAGGTGTTCGAGGTTCGAGGTGTTTGAGGTTCGAGGTGTTTGAGGTTCGAGGTGTTCGAGGTTTGAGGTTCGAGGTGTTCGAGGTTCGAGGTGTTCGAGGTTCGAGGTTCGAGGTTCGAGGTTCGAGGTTCGAGGTGTTCGAGGTTCGAGCTGTTCGAGGTTCGAGATTTGAGGTTTGAGGTTTGAGGTTTGAGGTTCGAGGTGTTCGAGGTTCGAGGTTCGAGGTTCGAGGTGTTCGAGGTGTTCGAGGTTCGAGGTTCGAGGTTTGAGGTTCGAGGTGTTCGAGGTTCGAGGTTCGAGGTGTTCGAGGTTCGAGGTGTTCGAGGTTCGAGGTGTTCGAGGTTCGAGGTGTTCGAGGTTCGAGGTTCGAGGTGTTCGAGGTTTGAGGTTCGAGGTGTTCGAGGTTCGAGGTGTTCGAGGTTCGAGGTTCGAGGTTCGAGGTGTTCGAGGTTCGAGGTTCGAGGTGTTCGAGGTTCGAGGTTCGAGGTTCGAGGTGTTCGAGGTTTGAGGTGTTCGAGGTTCGAGGTGTTCGAGGTTCGAGGTGTTCGAGGTTCGAGGTGTTCGAGGTTTGAGGTTCGAGGTGTTCGAGGTTCGAGGTTCGAGGTTCGAGGTGTTCGAGGTGTTCGAGGTGTTCGAGGTTCGAGGTGTTCGAGGTTCGAGGTTCGAGGTTCGAGGTGTTCGAGGTTCGAGGTTCGAGGTTCGAGGTTCGAGGTGTTCGAGGTGTTCGAGGTGTTCGAGGTTCGAGGTTCGAGGTTCGAGGTGTTCGAGGTTCGAGGTTCGAGGTGTTCGAGGTTCGAGGTGTTCGAGGTTTGAGGTTTGAGGTTTGAGGTTTGAGGTTCGAGGTGTTCGAGGTTCGAGGTTCGAGGTTCGAGGTTCGAGGTGTTCGAGGTTCGAGGTTCGAGGTTCGAGGTTCGAGGTGTTCGAGGTTCGAGGTGTTCGAGGTTCGAGGTGTTCGAGGTTCGAGGTGTTCGAGGTTTGAGGTTCGAGGTGTTCGAGGTTCGAGGTGTTCGAGGTTCGAGGTTCGAGGTTCGAGGTTCGAGGTGTTCGAGGTTCGAGCTGTTCGAGGTTCGAGATTTGAGGTTTGAGGTTTGAGGTTTGAGGTTCGAGGTGTTCGAGGTTCGAGGTTCGAGGTTCGAGGTGTTCGAGGTGTTCGAGGTTCGAGGTTCGAGGTTTGAGGTTCGAGGTGTTCGAGGTTCGAGGTTCGAGGTGTTCGAGGTTCGAGGTGTTCGAGGTTCGAGGTGTTCGAGGTTCGAGGTGTTCGAGGTTCGAGGTTCGAGGTGTTCGAGGTTTGAGGTTCGAGGTGTTCGAGGTTCGAGGTGTTCGAGGTTCGAGGTGTTCGAGGTGTTCGAGGTTCGAGGTTCGAGGTGTTCGAGGTTCGAGGTTCGAGGTTCGAGGTGTTCGAGGTTTGAGGTGTTCGAGGTTCGAGGTGTTCGAGGTTCGAGGTGTTCGAGGTTCGAGGTGTTCGAGGTTTGAGGTTCGAGGTGTTCGAGGTTCGAGGTTCGAGGTTCGAGGTGTTCGAGGTGTTCGAGGTGTTCGAGGTTCGAGGTGTTCGAGGTTCGAGGTTCGAGGTTCGAGGTGTTCGAGGTTCGAGGTTCGAGGTTCGAGGTTCGAGGTGTTCGAGGTGTTCGAGGTGTTCGAGGTTCGAGGTTCGAGGTTCGAGGTGTTCGAGGTTCGAGGTTCGAGGTGTTCGAGGTTCGAGGTGTTCGAGGTTTGAGGTTTGAGGTTTGAGGTTTGAGGTTCGAGGTGTTCGAGGTTCGAGGTTCGAGGTTCGAGGTGTTCGAGGTTCGAGGTTCGAGGTTCGAGGTTTGAGGTTCGAGGTGTTCGAGGTTCGAGGTTCGAGGTTCGAGGTGTTCGAGGTTCGAGGTGTTCGAGGTTCGAGGTGTTCGAGGTTCGAGGTGTTTGAGGTTCGAGGTGTTCGAGGTTCGAGGTGTTCGAGGTTTGAGGTTCGAGGTGTTCGAGGTTCGAGGTTCGAGGTGTTCGAGGTGTTCGAGGTGTTCGAGGTGTTCGAGGTTCGAGGTTCGAGGTGTTCGAGGTTCGAGGTTCGAGGTGTTCGAGGTTCGAGGTTCGAGGTTTGAGGTTCGAGGTGTTAGAGGTGTTCGAGGTTCGAGGTGTTCGAGATTCGAGGTGTTCGAGGTTCGAGGTGTTCGAGGTTTGAGGTTCGAGGTGTTCGAGGTTCGAGGTGTTCGAGGTTCGAGGTTCGAGGTTCGAGGTTCGAGGTGTTCGAGGTTCGAGGTTCGAGGTGTTCGAGGTTCGAGGTGTTCGAGGTTCGAGGTTTGAGGTTTGAGGTTTGAGGTTTGAGGTTCGAGGTGTTCGAGGTTCGAGGTTCGAGGTTCGAGGTTCGAGGTGTTCGAGGTGTTCGAGATGTTCGAGGTTTGAGGTTCGAGGTTCGAGGTTTGAGGTTCGAGGTGTTCGAGGTTCGAGGTTCGAGGTTCGAGGTGTTCGAGGTGTTCGAGGTGTTCGAGGTTCGAGGTGTTCGAGGTTCGAGGTTCGAGGTTCGAGGTGTTCGAGGTTCGAGGTTCGAGGTTCGAGGTTCGAGGTTTTCGAGGTGTTCGAGGTTCGAGGTTCGAGGTTCGAGGTGTTCGAGGTTCGAGGTGTTCGAGGTTCGAGGTGTTCGAGGTTTGAGGTTTGAGGTTCGAGGTGTTCGAGGTTCGAGGTTCGAGGTTCGAGGTTCGAGGTGTTCGAGGTGTTCGAGGTGTTCGAGGTTCGAGGTGTTCGAGGTTCGAGGTGTTCGAGGTTCGAGGTGTTCGAGGTTCGAGGTGTTCGAGGTTCGAGGTGTTCGAGGTTTGAGGTTCGAGGTGTTCGAGGTTCGAGGTGTTCGAGGTTCGAGGTGTTCGAGGTTCGAGGTGTTCGAGGTTTGAGGTTCGAGGTGTTCGAGGTGTTCGAGGTTCGAGGTTCGAGGTTCAAGGTGTTCGAGGTTCGAGGTGTTCGAGGTTCGAGGTGTTCGAGGTTCGAGGTGTTCGAGGTTCGAGGTGTTCGAGGTTTGAGGTTCGAGGTGTTCGAGGTTCGAGGTTCGAGGTTCGAGGTGTTTGAGGTGTTCGAGGTGTTCGAGGTTCGAGGTGTTCGAGGTTCGAGGTTCGAGGTTCGAGGTGTTCGAGGTTCGAGGTTCGAGGTTCGAGGTGTTCGAGGTGTTCGAGGTGTTCGAGGTTCGAGGTTCGAGGTTCGAGGTGTTCGAGGTTCGAGGTTCGAGGTGTTCGAGGTTCGAGGTGTTCGAGGTTTGAGGTTTGAGGTTTGAGGTTTGAGGTTTGAGGTTCGAGGTGTTCGAGGTTCGAGGTTCGAGGTTCGAGGTTCGAGGTGTTCGAGGTGTTCGAGGTGTTCGAGGTTCGAGGTTCGAGGTTCGAGGTTTGAGGTTCGAGGTGTTCGAGGTTCGAGGTTCGAGGTGTTCGAGGTTCGAGGTGTTCGAGGTTCGAGGTGTTCGAGGTTCGAGGTGTTCGAGGTTCGAGGTGTTCGAGGTTTGAGGTTCGAGGTGTTCGAGGTTTGAGGTTCGAGGTGTTCGAGGTGTTCGAGGTGTTCGAGGTGTTCGAGGTTCGAGGTGTTCGAGGTTCGACGTTCGAGGTTCGAGGTGTTCGAGGTTCGAGGTTCGAGGTTCGAGGTTCGAGGTTCGAGGTGTTCGAGGTGTTCGAGGTTCGAGGTGTTCGAGATTCGAGGTGTTCGAGGTGTTCGAGGTTCGACGTTCGAGGTTCGAGGTGTTCGAGGTTCGAGGTTCGAGGTTCGAGGTTCGAGGTGTTCGAGGTGTTCGAGGTGTTCGAGGTTCGAGGTGTTCGAGATTCGAGGTGTTCGAGGTTCGAGGTGTTCGAGGTTTGAGGTTCGAGGTGTTCGAGGTTCGAGGTGTTCGAGGTTCGAGGTTCGAGGTTCGAGGTTCGAGGTTCGAGGTGTTCGAGGTTCGAGGTTCGAGGTGTTCGAGGTTCGAGGTGTTCGAGGTTTGAGGTTTGAGGTTTGAGGTTTGAGGTTCGAGGTGTTCGAGGTTCGAGGTTCGAGGTTCGAGGTGTTCGAGGTGTTCGAGGTGTTCGAGGTTCGAGGTTCGAGGTTTGAGGTTTGAGGTTCGAGGTGTTCGAGGTTCGAGGTTCGAGGTGTTCGAGGTTCGAGGTGTTCGAGGTTCGAGGTGTTCGAGGTGTTCGAGGTTCGAGGTGTTCGAGGTTCGAGGTTCGAGGTGTTCGAGGTTCGAGGTGTTCGAGGTTTGAGGTTCGAGGTGTTCGAGGTTCGAGGTGTTCGAGGTTCGAGGTGTTCGAGGTTCGTGGTGTTCGAGGTTCGAGGTGTTCGAGGTGTTCGAGGTTCGAGGTGTTCGAGGTTCGAGGTGTTCGAGGTTCGAGGTGTTCGAGGTTCGAGGTGTTCGAGGTTCGAGGTGTTCGAGGTTCGAGGTGTTCGAGGTTCGAGGTTCGAGGTTAACCTTTGTAAAACAAAAAAAACAGACCAGCATGTCAGGTTTTGTCTTTAAAAAACATCATTGAGGACTGCCTGTTTTTTTTCCATTCATGAAGCATTTTAGTCACCTGCGCTTGCCACTGAAAATTGGTGAAGCTAGCTGGTTCCCGACCCAGAGAAAGCCGAGGCGCTAAACAGCAGAGCCTCCACGCTGGTCTGCGTGGTGTTAATGCACAATGTCAGCCGTCTGCTCCACTGAAGACGCAGAAAAAGGCAAGCGGGCCTGCAGGCGCCGAGGTCTTTCCTAACCTTTTCTCAGGAAACAAGCGTCTCCTTAGCTGATGTGCGCTTTGATGCCGGCTTTAGCCTTTGGAAAACGTCACCCCTAATTACCTGGGAAATCTATCTGCGCCCACCCCCGACCCAGCGCCACCTACTGGAACTCCCCGTGTTTCGTCAAGTCCTGTTCTTCCTCTATCACGCTCAACTGGCTGCTCACATTCTTTGTGAGACGACGACGACGACGACAGTTCAAAGGACGTCATTGCGGCTAGCGAGTGAAGCTAACGTAGCAGTCTCCCTCGTCACTCCTTCCCACTGAAATATTCCCAAAGAGTAAATCTTTGCTTGCTGAAAAGAGTTCGCGGTCATATTAGTCCCCGCCCCCACCTTTAATTAAAACCAAGGCAATGAAACTTTATTCGTCAGGCTCTCATTTGCAAGAATTGAAAGTAATGAAAAATAAGATGTCTCCATTCCAGTCATTTGAAGTAAATTATCTTTTTTTTTCCTTCCCACAATTTATGGGAGCAACTAATTAACATGTTTTAAAGGGATAAGGCATAAAAGCTTTCTTCATAATTAAAGGCAATGAAAAAAAACCCATAAACACTGACACTCAATTAAGCCTGAATTAAATTACATCAAGGTTATTTTGGCACATTTCACAACATCATATTTGTTCACAGCCACTTGCATTAAACTTGTCAAATTTCCATCCTGTGTATTGCCCAAAAAGATGCTTCAAAAGAAAGTTGGCCATTTTTGTCATTTTGGCCATTTCCAGTGAGAACAAGCTCATACAAAATATTTGATCCAATTGCAACCAAATTTGAAACATGTATACCAGACAGAAGACTCATACTAAATAGGAAGAATTTCACCTTAATTTGGTTATCGCACGTTTGCAGAGCAAGACGTCACATTTTCATGATTCACCATATGACTCATTTGTTAATCATCTGCACGAGGTCAGAAGTTGAGCAAACGTCTTGGACCTGAACAGACATCAGCCTCTTGGGTCTGTCAATGGGAAGGCCCTGATTCCTCCTTGGGGTGGTCCCACAAGATGCCCAACTCTCCTTTTTCCGGACTTGTTTTTTTTTTAATCCAGGGTGGTTATCATGAGTCGACACAAAAAACACAAATTGGCCCATTGCTGCCGAATTAGAACCATGTATACTACAAAGAAGGTCAACATAAAACAGTGATTTTTTTGGGGGGGTCATTGTGAGGGCGTAGCATAGTGGCAATGTTTGATGACTTGCCTTAAAGACACAAAAACCCCTCAGTGTCAGAGCTTGACAAAATGTCTGACCAGCCAAGGCAACATGAAATAAATAATACATTTCTATCATGACTTGACCAGCAGTCCATTTAAAAAAAAAAAGGGTTTGGGGTTTGGGGTTTGGGGTTTGAGGTTTGAGGTTTGAGGTTTCGAGGGTTCGAGGTTTCGAGGGTTCGAGGTGTTCGAGGTTTCGAGGTGTTCGAGTTTCGAGGTGTTCGAGTTTCGAGGTGTTCGAGTTTCGAGGTGTTCGAGTTTCGAGGTGTTCGAGTTTCGAGGTGTTCGAGGTTCGAGGTGTTCGAGTTTAGAGGTGTTCGGGTTTAGAGGTGTTCGAGTTTAGAGGTGTTCGAGTTTAGAGGTGTTCGAGTTTCGAGGTGTTCGAGTTTCGAGGTGTTCGAGGTTCGAGGTGTTCGAGTTTAGAGGTGTTCGAGTTTAGAGGTGTTCGAGTTTAGAGGTGTTCGAGTTTAGAGGTGTTCGAGTTTCGAGGTGTTCGATTTTCGAGGTGTTCGAGTTTCGAGGTGTTCGAGTTTCGAGGTGTTCGAGGTTCGAGGTGTTCGAGTTTCGAGGTGTTCGAGGTTCGAGGTGTTCGAGGTTCGAGGTGTTCGAGTTTAGAGGTGTTCGAGTTTAGAGGTGTTCGAGTTTAGAGGTGTTCGAGTTTAGAGGTGTTCGAGTTTCGAGGTGTTCGATTTTCGAGGTGTTCGAGTTTCGAGGTGTTCGAGTTTCGAGGTGTTCGAGGTTCGAGGTGTTCGAGTTTCGAGGTGTTCGAGGTTCGAGGTGTTCGAGGTTCGAGGTGTTCGAGTTTAGAGGTGTTCGAGGTTCGAGGTGTTCGAGTTTTGAGGTGTTCGAGTTTCGAGGTGTTCGAGGTTCGAGGTGTTCGAGTTTAGAGGTGTTCGAGTTTAGAGGTGTTCGAGTTTCGAGGTGTTCGAGTTTAGAGGTGTTCGAGTTTCGAGGTGTTCGAGGTTCGAGGTGTTCGAGTTTAGAGGTGTTCGAGTTTAGAGGTGTTCGAGTTTCGAGGTGTTCGAGGTTTGAGGTGTTCGAGGTTCGAGGTGTTCGAGGTTCGAGGTGTTCGAGTTTCGAGGTGTTCGAGTTTCGAGGTGTTCGAGTTTTGAGGTGTTCGAGTTTCGAGGTGTTCGAGTTTCGAGCTGTTCGAGGTTCGAAGTGTTCGAGGTTCGAGGTGTTCGAGGTTTGAGGTTTGAGGTGTTCGAGGTTCGAGGTTCGAGGTTCGAGGTGTTCGAGGTGTTCGAGGTTCGAGTTGTTCGAGGTTCGAGGTTCGAGTTTCGAGGTGTTCGAGTTTTGAGGTGTTCGAGTTTCGAGGTGTTCGAGTTTCGAGCTGTTCGAGGTTCGAAGTGTTCGAGGTTCGAGGTGTTCGAGGTTTGAGGTTTGAGGTGTTCGAGGTTCGAGGTTCGAGGTGTTCGAGGTTCGAGGTGTTCGAGGTTCGAGGTGTTCGAGGTTCGAGGTGTTCGAGGTTCGAGGTTCGAGGTGTTCGAGGTTCGAGGTGTTCGAGGTTCGAGGTGTTCGAGGTTTGAGGTTCGAGGTGTTCGAGGTTCGAGGTTCGAGGTTCGAGGTGTTCAAGGTGTTCGAGGTGTTCGAGGTTCGAGGTGTTCGAGGTTCGAGGTTCGAGGTTCGAGGTTCGAGGTGTTCGAGGTTCGAGGTTCGAGGTTCGAGGTTCGAGGTGTTCGAGGTTCGAGGTGTTCGAGGTTCGAGGTGTTCGAGGTTCGAGGTGTTTGAGGTTCGAGGTGTTCGAGGTTTGAGGTTCGAGGTGTTCGAGGTTCGAGGTGTTCGAGGTTCGAGGTTCGAGGTTCGAGGTTCGAGGTGTTCGAGGTTCGAGGTTCGAGGTGTTCGAGGTTCGAGCTGTTCGAGGTTCGAGATTTGAGGTTTGAGGTTTGAGGTTTGAGGTTCGAGGTGTTCGAGGTTCGAGGTTCGAGGTTCGAGGTGTTCGAGGTGTTCGAGGTTCGAGGTTCGAGGTTTGAGGTTCGAGGTGTTCGAGGTTCGAGGTTCGAGGTGTTCGAGGTTCGAGGTGTTCGAGGTTCGAGGTGTTCGAGGTTCGAGGTGTTCGAGGTTCGAGGTTCGAGGTGTTCGAGGTTTGAGGTTCGAGGTGTTCGAGGTTCGAGGTGTTCGAGGTTCGAGGTGTTCGAGGTTCGAGGTGTTCGAGGTTCGAGGTTCGAGGTGTTCGAGGTTCGAGGTTCGAGGTTCGAGGTGTTCGAGGTTTGAGGTGTTCGAGGTTCGAGGTGTTCGAGGTTCGAGGTGTTCGAGGTTCGAGGTGTTCGAGGTTTGAGGTTCGAGGTGTTCGAGGTTCGAGGTTCGAGGTTCGAGGTGTTCGAGGTGTTCGAGGTGTTCGAGGTTCGAGGTGTTCGAGGTTCGAGGTTCGAGGTTCGAGGTGTTCGAGGTTCGAGGTTCGAGGTTCGAGGTTCGAGGTGTTCGAGGTGTTCGAGGTGTTCGAGGTTCGAGGTTCGAGGTTCGAGGTGTTCGAGGTTCGAGGTTCGAGGTGTTCGAGGTTCGAGGTGTTCGAGGTTTGAGGTTTGAGGTTTGAGGTTTGAGGTTCGAGGTGTTCGAGGTTCGAGGTTCGAGGTTCGAGGTTCGAGGTGTTCGAGGTTCGAGGTTCGAGGTTCGAGGTTCGAGGTTCGAGGTGTTCGAGGTTCGAGGTGTTCGAGGTTCGAGGTGTTCGAGGTTCGAGGTGTTTGAGGTTCGAGGTGTTCGAGGTTTGAGGTTCGAGGTGTTCGAGGTTCGAGGTGTTCGAGGTTCGAGGTTCGAGGTTCGAGGTTCGAGGTGTTCGAGGTTCGAGGTTCGAGGTGTTCGAGGTTCGAGCTGTTCGAGGTTCGAGATTTGAGGTTTGAGGTTTGAGGTTTGAGGTTCGAGGTGTTCGAGGTTCGAGGTTCGAGGTTCGAGGTGTTCGAGGTGTTCGAGGTTCGAGGTTCGAGGTTTGAGGTTCGAGGTGTTCGAGGTTCGAGGTTCGAGGTGTTCGAGGTTCGAGGTGTTCGAGGTTCGAGGTGTTCGAGGTTCGAGGTGTTCGAGGTTCGAGGTTCGAGGTGTTCGAGGTTTGAGGTTCGAGGTGTTCGAGGTTCGAGGTGTTCGAGGTTCGAGGTGTTCGAGGTTCGAGGTGTTCGAGGTTCGAGGTTCGAGGTGTTCGAGGTTCGAGGTTCGAGGTGTTCGAGGTTTGAGGTGTTCGAGGTTCGAGGTGTTCGAGGTTCGAGGTGTTCGAGGTTCGAGGTGTTCGAGGTTTGAGGTTCGAGGTGTTCGAGGTTCGAGGTTCGAGGTTCGAGGTGTTCGAGGTGTTCGAGGTGTTCGAGGTTCGAGGTGTTCGAGGTTCGAGGTTCGAGGTTCGAGGTGTTCGAGGTTCGAGGTTCGAGGTTCGAGGTTCGAGGTGTTCGAGGTGTTCGAGGTGTTCGAGGTTCGAGGTTCGAGGTTCGAGGTGTTCGAGGTTCGAGGTTCGAGGTGTTCGAGGTTCGAGGTGTTCGAGGTTTGAGGTTTGAGGTTTGAGGTTTGAGGTTCGAGGTGTTCGAGGTTCGAGGTTCGAGGTTCGAGGTTCGAGGTGTTCGAGGTTCGAGGTTCGAGGTTCGAGGTTTGAGGTTCGAGGTGTTCGAGGTTCGAGGTTCGAGGTTCGAGGTGTTCGAGGTTCGAGGTGTTCGAGGTTCGAGGTGTTCGAGGTTCGAGGTGTTTGAGGTTCGAGGTGTTCGAGGTTCGAGGTGTTCGAGGTTTGAGGTTCGAGGTGTTCGAGGTTCGAGGTTCGAGGTGTTCGAGGTGTTCGAGGTGTTCGAGGTGTTCGAGGTTCGAGGTTCGAGGTGTTCGAGGTTCGAGGTTCGAGGTGTTCGAGGTTCGAGGTTCGAGGTTTGAGGTTCGAGGTGTTAGAGGTGTTCGAGGTTCGAGGTGTTCGAGATTCGAGGTGTTCGAGGTTCGAGGTGTTCGAGGTTTGAGGTTCGAGGTGTTCGAGGTTCGAGGTGTTCGAGGTTCGAGGTTCGAGGTTCGAGGTTCGAGGTGTTCGAGGTTCGAGGTTCGAGGTGTTCGAGGTTCGAGGTGTTCGAGGTTCGAGGTTTGAGGTTTGAGGTTTGAGGTTTGAGGTTCGAGGTGTTCGAGGTTCGAGGTTCGAGGTTCGAGGTTCGAGGTGTTCGAGGTGTTCGAGGTTCGAGGTTCGAGGTTCGAGGTGTTCGAGGTTCGAGGTTCGAGGTGTTCGAGGTTCGAGGTGTTCGAGGTTTGAGGTTTGAGGTTTGAGGTTTGAGGTTTGAGGTTCGAGGTGTTCGAGGTTTGAGGTTTGAGGTGTTCGAGGTTCGAGGTTCGAGGTTCGAGGTTCGAGGTGTTCGAGGTGTTCGAGGTGTTCGAGGTTCGAGTTGTTCGAGGTTCGAGGTGTTCGAGGTTCGAGGTGTTCGAGGTTCGAGGTGTTCGAGGTTTGAGGTTCGAGGTGTTCGAGGTGTTCGAGGTTCGAGGTTCGAGGTTCAAGGTGTTCGAGGTTCGAGGTGTTCGAGGTTCGAGGTGTTCGAGGTTCGAGGTGTTCGAGGTTCGAGGTGTTCGAGGTTTGAGGTTCGAGGTGTTCGAGGTTCGAGGTTCGAGGTTCGAGGTGTTTGAGGTGTTCGAGGTGTTCGAGGTTCGAGGTGTTCGAGGTTCGAGGTTCGAGGTTCGAGGTGTTCGAGGTTCGAGGTTCGAGGTTCGAGGTGTTCGAGGTGTTCGAGGTGTTCGAGGTTCGAGGTTCGAGGTTCGAGGTGTTCGAGGTTCGAGGTTCGAGGTGTTCGAGGTTCGAGGTGTTCGAGGTTTGAGGTTTGAGGTTTGAGGTTTGAGGTTTGAGGTTCGAGGTGTTCGAGGTTCGAGGTTCGAGGTTCGAGGTTCGAGGTGTTCGAGGTGTTCGAGGTGTTCGAGGTTCGAGGTTCGAGGTTCGAGGTTTGAGGTTCGAGGTGTTCGAGGTTCGAGGTTCGAGGTGTTCGAGGTTCGAGGTGTTCGAGGTTCGAGGTGTTCGAGGTTCGAGGTGTTCGAGGTTCGAGGTGTTCGAGGTTTGAGGTTCGAGGTGTTCGAGGTTTGAGGTTCGAGGTGTTCGAGGTGTTCGAGGTGTTCGAGGTGTTCGAGGTTCGAGGTGTTCGAGGTTCGACGTTCGAGGTTCGAGGTGTTCGAGGTTCGAGGTTCGAGGTTCGAGGTTCGAGGTTCGAGGTGTTCGAGGTGTTCGAGGTTCGAGGTGTTCGAGATTCGAGGTGTTCGAGGTGTTCGAGGTTCGACGTTCGAGGTTCGAGGTGTTCGAGGTTCGAGGTTCGAGGTTCGAGGTTCGAGGTGTTCGAGGTGTTCGAGGTGTTCGAGGTTCGAGGTGTTCGAGATTCGAGGTGTTCGAGGTTCGAGGTGTTCGAGGTTTGAGGTTCGAGGTGTTCGAGGTTCGAGGTGTTCGAGGTTCGAGGTTCGAGGTTCGAGGTTCGAGGTGTTCGAGGTTCGAGGTTCGAGGTGTTCGAGGTTCGAGGTGTTCGAGGTTTGAGGTTTGAGGTTTGAGGTTTGAGGTTCGAGGTGTTCGAGGTTCGAGGTTCGAGGTTCGAGGTGTTCGAGGTGTTCGAGGTGTTCGAGGTTCGAGGTTCGAGGTTCGAGGTTTGAGGTTCTAGGTGTTCGAGGTTCGAGGTTCGAGGTGTTCGAGGTTCGAGGTGTTCGAGGTTCGAGGTGTTCGAGGTTCGAGGTGTTCGAGGTTCGAGGTGTTCGAGGTTCGAGGTTCGAGGTGTTCGAGGTTCGAGGTGTTCGAGGTTTGAGGTTCGAGGTGTTCGAGGTTCGAGGTGTTCGAGGTTCGAGGTGTTCGAGGTTCGTGGTGTTCGAGGTTCGAGGTGTTCGAGGTGTTCGAGGTTCGAGGTGTTCGAGGTTCGAGGTGTTCGAGGTTCGAGGTGTTCGAGGTTCGAGGTGTTCGAGGTTCGAGGTGTTCGAGGTTCGAGGTTCGAGGTTAACCTTTGTAAAACAAAAAAAACAGACCAGCATGTCAGGTTTTGTCTTTAAAAAACATCATTGAGGACTGCCTGTTTTTTTTCCATTCATGAAGCATTTTAGTCACCTGCGCTTGCCACTGAAAATTGGTGAAGCTAGCTGGTTCCCGACCCAGAGAAAGCCGAGGCGCTAAACAGCAGAGCCTCCACGCTGGTCTGCGTGGTGTTAATGCACAATGTCAGCCGTCTGCTCCACTGAAGACGCAGAAAAAGGCAAGCGGGCCTGCAGGCGCCGAGGTCTTTCCTAACCTTTTCTCAGGAAACAAGCGTCTCCTTAGCTGATGTGCGCTTTGATGCCGGCTTTAGCCTTTGGAAAACGTCACCCCTAATTACCTGGGAAATCTATCTGCGCCCACCCCCGACCCAGCGCCACCTACTGGAACTCCCCGTGTTTCGTCAAGTCCTGTTCTTCCTCTATCACGCTCAACTGGCTGCTCACATTCTTTGTGAGACGACGACGACGACGACAGTTCAAAGGACGTCATTGCGGCTAGCGAGTGAAGCTAACGTAGCAGTCTCCCTCGTCACTCCTTCCCACTGAAATATTCCCAAAGAGTAAATCTTTGCTTGCTGAAAAGAGTTCGCGGTCATATTAGTCCCCGCCCCCACCTTTAATTAAAACCAAGGCAATGAAACTTTATTCGTCAGGCTCTCATTTGCAAGAATTGAAAGTAATGAAAAATAAGATGTCTCCATTCCAGTCATTTGAAGTAAATTATCTTTTTTTTTCCTTCCCACAATTTATGGGAGCAACTAATTAACATGTTTTAAAGGGATAAGGCATAAAAGCTTTCTTCATAATTAAAGGCAATGAAAAAAAACCCATAAACACTGACACTCAATTAAGCCTGAATTAAATTACATCAAGGTTATTTTGGCACATTTCACAACATCATATTTGTTCACAGCCACTTGCATTAAACTTGTCAAATTTCCATCCTGTGTATTGCCCAAAAAGATGCTTCAAAAGAAAGTTGGCCATTTTTGTCATTTTGGCCATTTCCAGTGAGAACAAGCTCATACAAAATATTTGATCCAATTGCAACCAAATTTGAAACATGTATACCAGACAGAAGACTCATACTAAATAGGAAGAATTTCACCTTAATTTGGTTATCGCACGTTTGCAGAGCAAGACGTCACATTTTCATGATTCACCATATGACTCATTTGTTAATCATCTGCACGAGGTCAGAAGTTGAGCAAACGTCTTGGACCTGAACAGACATCAGCCTCTTGGGTCTGTCAATGGGAAGGCCCTGATTCCTCCTTGGGGTGGTCCCACAAGATGCCCAACTCTCCTTTTTCCGGACTTGTTTTTTTTTTAATCCAGGGTGGTTATCATGAGTCGACACAAAAAACACAAATTGGCCCATTGCTGCCGAATTAGAACCATGTATACTACAAAGAAGGTCAACATAAAACAGTGATTTTTTTGGGGGGGGTCATTGTGAGGGCGTAGCATAGTGGCAATGTTTGATGACTTGCCTTAAAGACACAAAAACCCCTCAGTGTCAGAGCTTGACAAAATGTCTGACCAGCCAAGGCAACATGAAATAAATAATACATTTCTATCATGACTTGACCAGCAGTCCATTTAAAAAAAAAAAGGGTTTGGGGTTTGGGGTTTGGGGTTTGAGGTTTGAGGTTTGAGGTTTCGAGGGTTCGAGGTTTCGAGGGTTCGAGGTGTTCGAGGTTTCGAGGTGTTCGAGTTTCGAGGTGTTCGAGTTTCGAGGTGTTCGAGTTTCGAGGTGTTCGAGTTTCGAGGTGTTCGAGGTTCGAGGTGTTCGAGGTTCGAGGTGTTCGAGTTTAGAGGTGTTCGAGTTTAGAGGTGTTCGAGTTTAGAGGTGTTCGAGTTTAGAGGTGTTCGAGTTTCGAGGTGTTCGATTTTCGAGGTGTTCGAGTTTCGAGGTGTTCGAGTTTCGAGGTGTTCGAGGTTCGAGGTGTTCGAGTTTCGAGGTGTTCGAGGTTCGAGGTGTTCGAGGTTCGAGGTGTTCGAGTTTAGAGGTGTTCGAGGTTCGAGGTGTTCGAGTTTTGAGGTGTTCGAGTTTCGAGGTGTTCGAGGTTCGAGGTGTTCGAGTTTAGAGGTGTTCGAGTTTAGAGGTGTTCGAGTTTAGAGGTGTTCGAGTTTAGAGGTGTTCGAGTTTCGAGGTGTTCGAGTTTCGAGGTGTTCGAGGTTCGAGGTGTTCGAGTTTAGAGGTGTTCGAGTTTAGAGGTGTTCGAGTTTCGAGGTGTTCGAGGTTTGAGGTGTTCGAGGTTCGAGGTGTTCGAGGTTCGAGGTGTTCGAGTTTCGAGGTGTTCGAGTTTCGAGGTGTTCGAGTTTTGAGGTGTTCGAGTTTCGAGGTGTTCGAGTTTCGAGCTGTTCGAGGTTCGAAGTGTTCGAGGTTCGAGGTGTTCGAGGTTTGAGGTTTGAGGTATTCGAGGTTCGAGGTTCGAGGTTCGAGGTTCGAGGTGTTCGAGGTGTTCGAGGTGTTCGAGGTTCGAGTTGTTCGAGGTTCGAGGTTCGAGTTTCGAGGTGTTCGAGTTTTGAGGTGTTCGAGTTTCGAGGTGTTCGAGTTTCGAGCTGTTCGAGGTTCGAAGTGTTCGAGGTTCGAGGTGTTCGAGGTTTGAGGTTTGAGGTGTTCGAGGTTCGAGGTTCGAGGTTCGAGGTGTTCGAGGTGTTCGAGGTGTTCGAGGTTCGAGTTGTTCGAGGTTCGAGGTGTTCGAGGTTCGAGGTGTTCGAGGTTCGAGGTGTTCGAGGTTTGAGGTTCGAGGTGTTCGAGGTGTTCGAGGTTCGAGGTTCGAGGTTCAAGGTGTTCGAGGTTCGAGGTGTTCGAGGTTCGAGGTGTTCGAGGTTCGAGGTGTTCGAGGTTCGAGGTGTTCGAGGTTTGAGGTTCGAGGTGTTCGAGGTTCGAGGTTCGAGGTTCGAGGTGTTTGAGGTGTTCGAGGTGTTCGAGGTTCGAGGTGTTCGAGGTTCGAGGTTCGAGGTTCGAGGTGTTCGAGGTTCGAGGTTCGAGGTTCGAGGTGTTCGAGGTGTTCGAGGTGTTCGAGGTTCGAGGTTCGAGGTTCGAGGTGTCCGAGGTTCGAGGTTCGAGGTGTTCGAGGTTCGAGGTGTTCGAGGTTTGAGGTTTGAGGTTTGAGGTTTGAGGTTTGAGGTTCGAGGTGTTCGAGGTTCGAGGTTCGAGGTTCGAGGTTCGAGGTGTTCGAGGTGTTCGAGGTGTTCGAGGTTCGAGGTTCGAGGTTCGAGGTTTGAGGTTCGAGGTGTTCGAGGTTCGAGGTTCGAGGTGTTCGAGGTTCGAGGTGTTCGAGGTTCGAGGTGTTCGAGGTTCGAGGTGTTCGAGGTTCGAGGTGTTCGAGGTTTGAGGTTCGAGGTGTTCGAGGTTTGAGGTTCGAGGTGTTCGAGGTGTTCGAGGTGTTCGAGGTGTTCGAGGTTCGAGGTGTTCGAGGTTCGACGTTCGAGGTTCGAGGTGTTCGAGGTTCGAGGTTCGAGGTTCGAGGTTCGAGGTTCGAGGTGTTCGAGGTGTTCGAGGTTCGAGGTGTTCGAGATTCGAGGTGTTCGAGGTGTTCGAGGTTCGACGTTCGAGGTTCGAGGTGTTCGAGGTTCGAGGTTCGAGGTTCGAGGTTCGAGGTGTTCGAGGTGTTCGAGGTGTTCGAGGTTCGAGGTGTTCGAGATTCGAGGTGTTCGAGGTTCGAGGTGTTCGAGGTTTGAGGTTCGAGGTGTTCGAGGTTCGAGGTGTTCGAGGTTCGAGGTTCGAGGTTCGAGGTTCGAGGTGTTCGAGGTTCGAGGTTCGAGGTGTTCGAAGTTCGAGGTGTTCGAGGTTTGAGGTTTGAGGTTTGAGGTTTGAGGTTCGAGGTGTTCGAGGTTCGAGGTTCGAGGTTCGAGGTGTTCGAGGTGTTCGAGGTGTTCGAGGTTCGAGGTTCGAGGTTCGAGGTTTGAGGTTCGAGGTGTTCGAGGTTCGAGGTTCGAGGTGTTCGAGGTTCGAGGTGTTCGAGGTTCGAGGTGTTCGAGGTTCGAGGTGTTCGAGGTTCGAGGTGTTCGAGGTTCGAGGTTCGAGGTGTTCGAGGTTCGAGGTGTTCGAGGTTTGAGGTTCGAGGTGTTCGAGGTTCGAGGTGTTCGAGGTTCGAGGTGTTCGAGGTTCGTGGTGTTCGAGGTTCGAGGTGTTCGAGGTGTTCGAGGTTCGAGGTGTTCGAGGTTCGAGGTGTTCGAGGTTCGAGGTGTTCGAGGTTCGAGGTGTTCGAGGTTCGAGGTGTTCGAGGTTCGAGGTTCGAGGTTAACCTTTGTAAAACAAAAAAAACAGACCAGCATGTCAGGTTTTGTCTTTAAAAAACATCATTGAGGACTGCCTGTTTTTTTTCCATTCATGAAGCATTTTAGTCACCTGCGCTTGCCACTGAAAATTGGTGAAGCTAGCTGGTTCCCGACCCAGAGAAAGCCGAGGCGCTAAACAGCAGAGCCTCCACGCTGGTCTGCGTGGTGTTAATGCACAATGTCAGCCGTCTGCTCCACTGAAGACGCAGAAAAAGGCAAGCGGGCCTGCAGGCGCCGAGGTCTTTCCTAACCTTTTCTCAGGAAACAAGCGTCTCCTTAGCTGATGTGCGCTTTGATGCCGGCTTTAGCCTTTGGAAAACGTCACCCCTAATTACCTGGGAAATCTATCTGCGCCCACCCCCGACCCAGCGCCACCTACTGGAACTCCCCGTGTTTCGTCAAGTCCTGTTCTTCCTCTATCACGCTCAACTGGCTGCTCACATTCTTTGTGAGACGACGACGACGACGACAGTTCAAAGGACGTCATTGCGGCTAGCGAGTGAAGCTAACGTAGCAGTCTCCCTCGTCACTCCTTCCCACTGAAATATTCCCAAAGAGTAAATCTTTGCTTGCTGAAAAGAGTTCGCGGTCATATTAGTCCCCGCCCCCACCTTTAATTAAAACCAAGGCAATGAAACTTTATTCGTCAGGCTCTCATTTGCAAGAATTGAAAGTAATGAAAAATAAGATGTCTCCATTCCAGTCATTTGAAGTAAATTATCTTTTTTTTTCCTTCCCACAATTTATGGGAGCAACTAATTAACATGTTTTAAAGGGATAAGGCATAAAAGCTTTCTTCATAATTAAAGGCAATGAAAAAAAACCCATAAACACTGACACTCAATTAAGCCTGAATTAAATTACATCAAGGTTATTTTGGCACATTTCACAACATCATATTTGTTCACAGCCACTTGCATTAAACTTGTCAAATTTCCATCCTGTGTATTGCCCAAAAAGATGCTTCAAAAGAAAGTTGGCCATTTTTGTCATTTTGGCCATTTCCAGTGAGAACAAGCTCATACAAAATATTTGATCCAATTGCAACCAAATTTGAAACATGTATACCAGACAGAAGACTCATACTAAATAGGAAGAATTTCACCTTAATTTGGTTATCGCACGTTTGCAGAGCAAGACGTCACATTTTCATGATTCACCATATGACTCATTTGTTAATCATCTGCACGAGGTCAGAAGTTGAGCAAACGTCTTGGACCTGAACAGACATCAGCCTCTTGGGTCTGTCAATGGGAAGGCCCTGATTCCTCCTTGGGGTGGTCCCACAAGATGCCCAACTCTCCTTTTTCCGGACTTGTTTTTTTTTTAATCCAGGGTGGTTATCATGAGTCGACACAAAAAACACAAATTGGCCCATTGCTGCCGAATTAGAACCATGTATACTACAAAGAAGGTCAACATAAAACAGTGATTTTTTTGGGGGGGGTCATTGTGAGGGCGTAGCATAGTGGCAATGTTTGATGACTTGCCTTAAAGACACAAAAACCCCTCAGTGTCAGAGCTTGACAAAATGTCTGACCAGCCAAGGCAACATGAAATAAATAATACATTTCTATCATGACTTGACCAGCAGTCCATTTAAAAAAAAAAAGGGTTTGGGGTTTGGGGTTTGGGGTTTGAGGTTTGAGGTTTGAGGTTTCGAGGGTTCGAGGTTTCGAGGGTTCGAGGTGTTCGAGGTTTCGAGGTGTTCGAGTTTCGAGGTGTTCGAGTTTCGAGGTGTTCGAGTTTCGAGGTGTTCGAGTTTCGAGGTGTTCGAGGTTCGAGGTGTTCGAGGTTCGAGGTGTTCGAGTTTAGAGGTGTTCGGGTTTAGAGGTGTTCGAGTTTCGAGGTGTTCGAGTTTCGAGGTGTTCGAGTTTCGAGGTGTTCGAGGTTCGAGGTGTTCGAGTTTCGAGGTGTTCGAGTTTCGAGGTGTTCGAGTTTAGAGGTGTTCGAGTTTAGAGGTGTTCGAGTTTAGAGGTGTTCGAGTTTAGAGGTGTTCGAGTTTCGAGGTGTTCGATTTTCGAGGTGTTCGAGTTTCGAGGTGTTCGAGTTTCGAGGTGTTCGAGTTTCGAGGTGTTCGAGTTTCGAGGTGTTCGAGGTTCGAGGTGTTCGAGTTTAGAGGTGTTCGAGGTTCGAGGTGTTCGAGTTTTGAGGTGTTCGAGTTTCGAGGTGTTCGAGGTTCGAGGTGTTCGAGTTTAGAGGTGTTCGAGTTTAGAGGTGTTCGAGTTTAGAGGTGTTCGAGTTTAGAGGTGTTCGAGTTTAGAGGTGTTCGAGTTTCGAGGTGTTCGAGTTTCGAGGTGTTCGAGGTTCGAGGTGTTCGAGTTTAGAGGTGTTCGAGTTTCGAGGTGTTCGAGGTTTGAGGTGTTCGAGGTTCGAGGTGTTCGAGGTTCGAGGTGTTCGAGTTTCGAGGTGTTCGAGTTTCGAGGTGTTCGAGTTTTGAGGTGTTCGAGTTTCGAGGTGTTCGAGTTTCGAGCTGTTCGAGGTTCGAAGTGTTCGAGGTTCGAGGTGTTCGAGGTTTGAGGTTTGAGGTGTTCGAGGTTCGAGGTTCGAGGTTCGAGGTTCGAGGTGTTCGAGGTGTTCGAGGTGTTCGAGGTTCGAGTTGTTCGAGGTTCGAGGTTCGAGGTTCGAGGTGTTCGAGGTTCGAGGTTCGAGGTTTTCGAGGTGTTCGAGGTGTTCGAGGTTCGAGGTGTTCGAGGTTCGAGGTGTTCGAGGTTCGAGGTTCGAGGTGTTCGAGGTTCGAGGTGTTCGAGGTTTGAGGCTTGAGGTTTGAGGTTCGAGGTGTTCGAGGTTCGAGGTTCGAGGTGTTCGAGGTGTTCGAGGTGTTCGAGGTGTTCGAGGTTCGAGGTTCGAGGTTCGAGGTTCGAGGTTCGAGGTTCGAGGTGTTCGAGGTGTTCGAGGTGTTCGAGGTGTTCGAGGTTCGAGGTTCGAGGTTCGAGGTTTGAGGTTCGAGGTGTTCGAGGTTCGAGGTTCGAGGTGTTCGAGGTTCGAGGTGTTCGAGGTTCGAGGTGTTCGAGGTTCGAGGTTCGAGGTGTTCGAGGTTCGAGGTGTTCGAGGTTCGAGGTGTTCGAGGTTCGAGGTTCGAGGTTCGAGGTTCGAGGTTTGAGGTTCGAGGTGTTCGAGGTTCGAGGTTCGAGGTGTTCGAGGTTCGAGGTGTTCGAGGTTCGAGGTGTTCGAGGTTCGAGGTGTTCGAGGTTCGAGGTGTTCGAGGTTCGAGGTTCGAGGTTCGAGGTGTTCGAGGTTCGAGGTGTTCGAGGTTTGAGGCTTGAGGTTTGAGGTTCGAGGTGTTCGAGGTTCGAGGTTCGAGGTTCGAGGTGTTCGAGGTTCGAGGTGTTCGAGGTTCGAGGTGTTCGAGGTTCGAGGTTCGAGGTTCGAGGTGTTCGAGGTTCGAGGTGTTCGAGGTTTGAGGCTTGAGGTTTGAGGTTCGAGGTGTTCGAGGTTCGAGGTTCGAGGTTCGAGGTGTTCGAGGTGTTCGAGGTGTTCGAGGTGTTCGAGGTTCGAGGTTCGAGGTTCGAGGTTCGAGGTGTTCGAGGTGTTCGAGGTGTTCGAGGTGTTCGAGGTTCGAGGTTCGAGGTTCGAGGTTCGAGGTTTGAGGTTCGAGGTGTTCGAGGTTCGAGGTTCGAGGTGTTCGAGGTTCGAGGTGTTCGAGGTTCGAGGTGTTCGAGGTTCGAGGTGTTCGAGGTTCGAGGTTCGAGGTGTTCGAGGTTCGAGGTGTTCGAGGTTCGAGGTGTTCGAGGTTTGAGGTTCGAGGTGTTCGAGGTTCGAGGTTCGAGGTTCGAGGTGTTCAAGGTGTTCGAGGTGTTCGAGGTTCGAGGTGTTCGAGGTTCGAGGTTCGAGGTTCGAGGTTCGAGGTTCGAGGTGTTCGAGGTTCGAGGTTCGAGGTTCGAGGTGTTCGAGGTTCGAGGTGTTCGAGTTTCGAGGTGTTCGAGTTTCGAGGTGTTCGAGTTTTGAGGTGTTCGAGTTTCGAGGTGTTCGAGTTTCGAGGTGTTCGAGGTTCGAAGTGTTCGAGGTTCGAGGTGTTCGAGGTTTGAGGTTCGAGGTGTTCGAGGTTCGAGGTGTTCGAGGTTCGAGGTGTTCGAGGTTCGAGGTTCGAGGTTCGAGGTTCGAGGTGTTCGAGGTTCAGGTGTTCGAGGTTCGAGGTGTTCGAGGTTCGAGGTGTTCGAGGTGTTCGAGGTTCGAGGTGTTCGAGGTTCGAGGTGTTCGAGGTTTGAGGTTCGAGGTGTTCCAGGTTCGAGGTGTTCGAGGTTCGAGGTGTTCAAGGATCGAGGTGTTCGAGGTTCGAGGTGTTCGAGGTTTGAGGTTCGAGGTGTTCGAGGTTCGAGGTGTTCGAGGTGTTCGAGGTTCGAGGTTCGAGGTTCGAGGTGTTCGAGGTTCGAGGTGTTCGAGGTTCGAGGTGTTCGAGGTTCGAGGTGTTCGAGGTTCGAGGTGTTCGAGGTTCGAGGTTCGAGGTGTTCGAGGTTCGAGGTGTTCGAGGTTCGAGGTGTTCGAGGTTTGAGGTTTGAGGTGTTCGAGGTTCGAGGTTCGAGGTTCGAGGTTCGAGGTTCGAGGTGTTCGAGGTGTTCGAGGTGTTCGAGGTTCGAGGTGTTCGAGGTTCGAGGTTCGAGGTTCGAGGTGTTCGAGGTTCGAGGTTCGAGGTTCGAGGTTTTCGAGGTGTTCGAGGTGTTCGAGGTCGAGGTTCGAGGTGTTTGAGGTTCGAGGTTCGAGGTGTTCGAGGTTCGAGGTGTTCGAGGTTTGAGGTTTGAGGTTTGAGGTTCGAGGTGTTCGAGGTTCGAGGTTCGAGGTTCGAGGTGTTCGAGGTGTTCGAGGTGTTCGAGGTTCGAGGTTCGAGGTTCGAGGTTCGAGGTTTGAGGTTCGAGGTGTTCGAGGTTCGAGGTTCGAGGTGTTCGAGGTTCGAGGTGTTCGAGGTTCGAGGTGTTCGAGGTTCGAGGTGTTCGAGGTTCGAGGTTCGAGGTGTTCGAGGTTCGAGGTGTTCGAGGTTCGAGGTGTTCGAGGTTTGAGGTTCGAGTTGTTCGAGGTTCGAGGTTCGAGGTTCGAGGTGTTCAAGGTGTTCGAGGTGTTCGAGGTTCGAGGTGTTCGAGGTTCGAGGTTCGAGGTTCGAGGTTCGAGGTGTTCGAGGTTCGAGGTTCGAGGTTCGAGGTGTTCGAGGTTCGAGGTGTTCGAGGTTCGAGGTGTTCGAGGTTCGAGGTGTTTGAGGTTCGAGGTGTTCGAGGTTTGAGGTTCGAGGTGTTCGAGGTTCGAGGTGTTCGAGGTTCGAGGTTCGAGGTTCGAGGTTCGAGGTGTTCGAGGTTCGAGGTTCGAGGTGTTCGAGGTTCGAGCTGTTCGAGGTTCGAGGTTTGAGGTTTGAGGTTTGAGGTTTGAGGTTCGAGGTGTTCGAGGTTCGAGGTTCGAGGTGTTCGAGGTGTTCGAGGTTCGAGGTTCGAGGTTTGAGGTTCGAGGTGTTCGAGGTTCGAGGTTCGAGGTGTTCGAGGTTCGAGGTGTTCGAGGTTCGAGGTGTTCGAGGTTCGAGGTTCGAGGTGTTCGAGGTTTGAGGTTCGAGGTGTTCGAGGTTCGAGGTGTTCGAGGTTCGAGGTGTTCGAGGTTCGAGGTGTTCGAGGTTCGAGGTTCGAGGTGTTCGAGGTTCGAGGTTCGAGGTTCGAGGTGTTCGAGGTTCGAGGTGTTCGAGGTTCGAGGTGTTCGAGGTTCGAGGTGTTCGAGGTTCGAGGTGTTCGAGGTTTGAGGTTCGAGGTGTTCGAGGTTCGAGGTTCGAGGTTCGAGGTGTTCGAGGTGTTCGAGGTGTTCGAGGTTCGAGGTGTTCGAGGTTCGAGGTTCGAGGTTCGAGGTGTTCGAGGTTCGAGGTTCGAGGTTCGAGGTTCGAGGTGTTCGAGGTGTTCGAGGTGTTCGAGGTTCGAGGTTCGAGGTTCGAGGTGTTCGAGGTTCGAGGTTCGAGGTGTTCGAGGTTCGAGGTGTTCGAGGTTTGAGGTTTGAGGTTTGAGGTTCGAGGTGTTCGAGGTTCGAGGTTCGAGGTTCGAGGTTCGAGGTGTTCGAGGTGTTCGAGGTGTTCGAGGTTCGAGGTTCGAGGTTCGAGGTTTGAGGTTCGAGGTGTTCGAGGTTCGAGGTTCGAGGTTCGAGGTGTTCGAGGTTCGAGGTTCGAGGTGTTCGAGGTTCGAGGTGTTCGAGGTTCGAGGTGTTCGAGGTTCGAGGTGTTCGAGGTTTGAGGTTCGAGGTGTTCGATGTTCGAGGTTCGAGGTGTTCGAGGTGTTCGAGGTGTTCGAGGTGTTCGAGGTTCGAGGTGTTCGAGGTTCGAGGTTCGAGGTTCGAGGTGTTCGAGGTGTTCGAGGTTCGAGGTGTTCGAGATTCGAGGTGTTCGAGGTGTTCGAGGTTCGAGGTGTTCGAGATTCGAGGTGTTCGAGGTTCGAGGTGTTCGAGGTTTGAGGTTCGAGGTGTTCGAGGTTCGAGGTGTTCGAGGTTCGAGGTTCGAGGTTCGAGGTGTTCGAGGTTCGAGGTTCGAGGTGTTCGAGGTGTTCGAGGTTCGAGGTTTGAGGTTTGAGGTTTGAGGTTTGAGGTTCGAGGTGTTCGAGGTTCGAGGTTCGAGGTTCGAGGTTCGAGGTGTTCGAGGTGTTCGAGATGTTCGAGGTTTGAGGTTCGAGGTTCGAGGTTTGAGGTTCGAGGTGTTCGAGGTTCGAGGTTCGAGGTTCGAGGTGTTCGAGGTGTTCGAGGTGTTCGAGGTTCGAGGTGTTCGAGGTTCGAGGTTCGAGGTTCGAGGTGTTCGAGGTTCGAGGTTCGAGGTTCGAGGTTCGAGGTTTTCGAGGTGTTCGAGGTTCGAGGTTCGAGGTTCGAGGTGTTTGAGGTTCGAGGTTCGAGGTGTTCGAGGTTCGAGGTGTTCGAGGTTTGAGGTTTGAGGTTCGAGGTGTTCGAGGTTCGAGGTTCGAGGTTCGAGGTTCGAGGTGTTCGAGGTGTTCGAGGTGTTCGAGGTTCGAGGTGTTCGAGGTTCGAGGTGTTCGAGGTTCGAGGTGTTCGAGGTTCGAGGTGTTCGAGGTTTGAGGTTCGAGGTGTTCGAGGTTCGAGGTGTTCGAGGTTCGAGGTGTTCGAGGTTCGAGGTGTTCGAGGTTTGAGGTTCGAGGTGTTCGAGGTGTTCGAGGTTCGAGGTTCGAGGTTCAAGGTGTTCGAGGTTCGAGGTGTTCGAGGTTCGAGGTGTTCGAGGTTCGAGGTGTTCGAGGTTCGAGGTGTTCGAGGTTCGAGGTTCGAGGTTCGAGGTTCGAGGTGTTCGAGGTGTTCGAGGTGTTCGAGGTTCGAGGTTCGAGGTTCGAGGTGTTCGAGGTTCGAGGTTCGAGGTGTTCGAGGTTCGAGGTGTTCGAGGTTTGAGGTTTGAGGTTTGAGGTTCGAGGTGTTCGAGGTTCGAGGTTCGAGGTTCGAGGTTCGAGGTGTTCGAGGTGTTCGAGGTGTTCGAGGTTCGAGGTTCGAGGTTCGAGGTTTGAGGTTCGAGGTGTTCGAGGTTCGAGGTTCGAGGTTCGAGGTGTTCGAGGTTCGAGGTTCGAGGTGTTCGAGGTTCGAGGTGTTCGAGGTTCGAGGTGTTCGAGGTTCGAGGTGTTCGAGGTTTGAGGTTCGAGGTGTTCGATGTTCGAGGTTCGAGGTGTTCGAGGTGTTCGAGGTGTTCGAGGTGTTCGAGGTTCGAGGTGTTCGAGGTTCGAGGTTCGAGGTTCGAGGTGTTCGAGGTGTTCGAGGTTCGAGGTGTTCGAGATTCGAGGTGTTCGAGGTGTTCGAGGTTCGAGGTGTTCGAGATTCGAGGTGTTCGAGGTTCGAGGTGTTCGAGGTTTGAGGTTCGAGGTGTTCGAGGTTCGAGGTGTTCGAGGTTCGAGGTTCGAGGTGTTCGAGGTTCGAGGTTCGAGGTGTTCGAGGTGTTCGAGGTTCGAGGTTTGAGGTTTGAGGTTTGAGGTTTGAGGTTCGAGGTGTTCGAGGTTCGAGGTTCGAGGTTCGAGGTTCGAGGTGTTCGAGGTGTTCGAGATGTTCGAGGTTTGAGGTTCGAGGTTCGAGGTTTGAGGTTCGAGGTGTTCGAGGTTCGAGGTTCGAGGTTCGAGGTGTTCGAGGTGTTCGAGGTGTTCGAGGTTCGAGGTGTTCGAGGTTCGAGGTTCGAGGTTCGAGGTGTTCGAGGTTCGAGGTTCGAGGTTCGAGGTTCGAGGTTTTCGAGGTGTTCGAGGTTCGAGGTTCGAGGTTCGAGGTGTTTGAGGTTCGAGGTTCGAGGTGTTCGAGGTTCGAGGTGTTCGAGGTTTGAGGTTTGAGGTTCGAGGTGTTCGAGGTTCGAGGTTCGAGGTTCGAGGTTCGAGGTGTTCGAGGTGTTCGAGGTGTTCGAGGTTCGAGGTGTTCGAGGTTCGAGGTGTTCGAGGTTCGAGGTGTTCGAGGTTCGAGGTGTTCGAGGTTTGAGGTTCGAGGTGTTCGAGGTTCGAGGTGTTCGAGGTTCGAGGTGTTCGAGGTTCGAGGTGTTCGAGGTTTGAGGTTCGAGGTGTTCGAGGTGTTCGAGGTTCGAGGTTCGAGGTTCAAGGTGTTCGAGGTTCGAGGTGTTCGAGGTTCGAGGTGTTCGAGGTTCGAGGTGTTCGAGGTTCGAGGTGTTCGAGGTTCGAGGTGTTCGAGGTTTGAGGTTCGAGGTGTTCGAGGTTCGAGGTTCGAGGTTCGAGGTGTTCGAGGTGTTCGAGGTTCGAGGTGTTCGAGATTCGAGGTGTTCGAGGTTCGAGGTGTTCGAGGTTCGAGGTGTTCGAGGTTCGAGGTGTTCGAGGTTCGAGGTGTTCGAGGTTCGAGGTGTTCGAGGTTTGAGGTTCGAGGTGTTCGAGGTTCGAGGTTCGAGGTGTTCGAGGTGTTCGAGGTGTTCGAGGTGTTCGAGGTTCGAGGTGTTCGAGGTTCGAGGTTCGAGGTTCGAGGTGTTCGAGGTTCGAGGTTCGAGGTTTGAGGTTCGAGGTGTTCGAGGTGTTCGAGGTTCGAGGTGTTCGAGATTCGAGGTGTTCGAGGTTCGAGGTGTTCGAGGTTTGAGGTTCGAGGTGTTCGAGGTTCGAGGTGTTCGAGGTTCGAGGTTCGAGGTTCGAGGTGTTCGAGGTTCGAGGTTCGAGGTGTTCGAGGTTCGAGGTGTTCGAGGTTCGAGGTTTGAGGTTTGAGGTTTGAGGTTTGAGGTTCGAGGTGTTCGAGGTTCGAGGTTCGAGGTTCGAGGTTCGAGGTGTTCGAGGTGTTCGAGGTTCGAGGTTCGAGGTTTGAGGTTCGAGGTGTTCGAGGTTCGAGGTTCGAGGTGTTCGAGGTTCGAGGTGTTCGAGGTTCGAGGTGTTCGAGGTTCGAGGTGTTCGAGGTTCGAGGTGTTCGAGGTTTGAGGTTCGAGGTGTTCGAGGTTCGAGGTTCGAGGTGTTCGAGGTGTTCGAGTTGTTCGAGGTGTTCGAGGTTCGAGGTGTTCGAGGTTCGAGGTTCGAGGTGTTCGAGGTTCGAGGTGTTCGAGGTTTGAGGTTTGAGGTTCGAGGTGTTCGAGGTTCGAGGTTCGAGGTTCGAGGTTCGAGGTGTTCGAGGTGTTCGAGGTGTTCGAGGTTCGAGGTGTTCGAGGTTCGAGGTGTTCGAGGTTCGAGGTGTTCGAGGTTCGAGGTGTTCGAGGTTCGAGGTGTTCGAGGTTTGAGGTTCGAGGTGTTCGAGGTTCGAGGTGTTCGAGGTTCGAGGTGTTCGAGGTTCGAGGTGTTCGAGGTTTGAGGTTCGAGGTGTTCGAGGTGTTCGAGGTTCGAGGTTCGAGGTTCAAGGTGTTCGAGGTTCGAGGTGTTCGAGGTTCGAGGTGTTCGAGGTTCGAGGTGTTCGAGGTTCGAGGTGTTCGAGGTTCGAGGTGTTCGAGGTTTGAGGTTCGAGGTGTTCGAGGTTCGAGGTTCGAGGTGTTTGAGGTGTTCGAGGTGTTCGAGGTTCGAGGTGTTCGAGGTTCGAGGTTCGAGGTTCGAGGTTCGAGGTGTTCGAGGTTCGAGGTTCGAGGTTCGAGGTTCGAGGTGTTCGAGGTGTTCGAGGTGTTCGAGGTTCGAGGTTCGAGGTTCGAGGTGTTCGAGGTTCGAGGTTCGAGGTGTTCGAGGTTCGAGGTGTTCGAGGTTTGAGGTTTGAGGTTTGAGGTTTGAGGTTTGAGGTTCGAGGTGTTCGAGGTTCGAGGTTCGAGGTTCGAGGTTCGAGGTGTTCGAGGTGTTCGAGGTGTTCGAGGTTCGAGGTTCGAGGTTCGAGGTTTGAGGTTCGAGGTGTTCGAGGTTCGAGGTTCGAGGTGTTCGAGGTTCGAGGTGTTCGAGGTTCGAGGTGTTCGAGGTTCGAGGTGTTCGAGGTTCGAGGTGTTCGAGGTTTGAGGTTCGAGGTGTTCGAGGTTCGAGGTTCGAGGTGTTCGAGGTGTTCGAGGTGTTCGAGGTGTTCGAGGTTCGAGGTGTTCGAGGTTCGACGTTCGAGGTTCGAGGTGTTCGAGGTTCGAGGTTCGAGGTTCGAGGTTCGAGGTTCGAGGTGTTCGAGGTGTTCGAGGTGTTCGAGGTTCGAGGTGTTCGAGTTTCGAGGTGTTCGAGGTTCGACGTTCGAGGTTCGAGGTGTTCGAGGTTCGAGGTTCGAGGTTCGAGGTTCGAGGTGTTCGAGGTGTTCGAGGTGTTCGAGGTTCGAGGTGTTCGAGATTCGAGGTGTTCGAGGTTCGAGGTGTTCGAGGTTTGAGGTTCGAGGTGTTCGAGGTTCGAGGTGTTCGAGGTTCGAGGTTCGAGGTTCGAGGTTCGAGGTGTTCGAGGTTCGAGGTTCGAGGTGTTCGAGGTTCGAGGTGTTCGAGGTTCGAGGTTTGAGGTTTGAGGTTTGAGGTTTGAGGTTCGAGGTGTTCGAGGTTCGAGGTTCGAGGTTCGAGGTGTTCGAGGTGTTCGAGGTGTTCGAGGTTCGAGGTTCGAGGTTCGAGGTTCGAGGTTTGAGGTTCGAGGTGTTCGAGGTTCGAGGTTCGAGGTTCGAGGTTCGAGGTGTTCGAGGTTCGAGGTGTTCGAGGTTCGAGGTGTTCGAGGTTCGAGGTGTTCGAGGTTCGAGGTGTTCGAGGTTCGAGGTTCGAGGTGTTCGAGGTTCGAGGTGTTCGACGTTTGAGGTTCGAGGTGTTCGAGGTTCGAGGTGTTCGAGGTTCGAGGTGTTCGAGGTTCGTGGTGTTCGAGGTTCGAGGTGTTCGAGGTGTTCGAGGTTCGAGGTGTTCGAGGTTCGAGGTGTTCGAGGTTCGAGGTGTTCGAGGTTCGAGGTGTTCGAGGTTCGAGGTGTTCGAGGTTCGAGGTTCGAGGTTAACCTTTGTAAAACAAAAAAAACAGACCAGCATGTCAGGTTTTGTCTTTAAAAAACATCATTGAGGACTGCCTGTTTTTTTTCCATTCATGAAGCATTTTAGTCACCTGCGCTTGCCACTGAAAATTGGTGAAGCTAGCTGGTTCCCGACCCAGAGAAAGCCGAGGCGCTAAACAGCAGAGCCTCCACGCTGGTCTGCGTGGTGTTAATGCACAATGTCAGCCGTCTGCTCCACTGAAGACGCAGAAAAAGGCAAGCGGGCCTGCAGGCGCCGAGGTCTTTCCTAACCTTTTCTCAGGAAACAAGCGTCTCCTTAGCTGATGTGCGCTTTGATGCCGGCTTTAGCCTTTGGAAAACGTCACCCCTAATTACCTGGGAAATCTATCTGCGCCCACCCCCGACCCAGCGCCACCTACTGGAACTCCCCGTGTTTTGTCAAGTCCTGTTCTTCCTCTATCACGCTCAACTGGCTGCTCACATTCTTTGTGAGACGACGACGACGACGACAGTTCAAAGGACGTCATTGCGGCTAGCGAGTGAAGCTAACGTAGCAGTCTCCCTCGTCACTCCTTCCCACTGAAATATTCCCAAAGAGTAAATCTTTGCTTGCTGAAAAGAGTTCGCGGTCATATTAGTCCCCGCCCCCACCTTTAATTAAAACCAAGGCAATGAAACTTTATTCGTCAGGCTCTCATTTGCAAGAATTGAAAGTAATGAAAAATAAGATGTCTCCATTCCAGTCATTTGAAGTAAATTATCTTTTTTTTCCTTCCCACAATTTATGGGAGCAACTAATTAACATGTTTTAAAGGGATAAGGCATAAAAGCTTTCTTCATAATTAAAGGCAATGAAAAAAAACCCATAAACACCGACACTCAATTAAGCCTGAATTAAATTACATCAAGGTTATTTTGGCACATTTCACAACATCATATTTGTTCACAGCCACTTGCATTAAACTTGTCAAATTTCCATCCTGTGTATTGCCCAAAAAGATGCTTCAAAAGAAAGTTGGCCATTTTTGTCATTTTGGCCATTTCCAGTGAGAACAAGCTCATACAAAATATTTGATCCAATTGCAACCAAATTTGAAACATGTATACCAGACAGAAGACTCATACTAAATAGGAAGAATTTCACCTTAATTTGGTTATCGCACGTTTGCAGAGCAAGACGTCACATTTTCATGATTCACCATATGACTCATTTGTTAATCATCTGCACGAGGTCAGAAGTTGAGCAAACGTCTTTGACCTGAACAGACATCAGCCTCTTGGGTCTGTCAATGGGAAGGCCCTGATTCCTCCTTGGGGTGGTCCCACAAGATGCCCAACTCTCCTTTTTCCGGACTTGTTTTTTTTTTAATCCAGGGTGGTTATCATGAGTCGACACAAAAAACACAAATTGGCCCATTGCTGCCGAATTAGAACCATGTATACTACAAAGAAGGTCAACATAAAACAGTGATTTTTTTGGGGGGGGTCATTGTGAGGGCGTAGCATAGTGGCAATGTTTGATGACTTGCCTTAAAGACACAAAAACCCCTCAGTGTCAGAACTTGACAAAATGTCTGACCAGCCAAGGCAACATGAAATAAATAATACATTTCTATCATGACTTGACCAGCAGTCCATTTAAAAAAAAAAGGGTTTGGGGTTTGGGGTTTGGGGTTTGAGGTTTGAGGTTTCGAGGGTTTGAGGTTTCGAGGGTTCGAGGTTTCGAGGGTTCGAGGTGTTCGAGGTTTCGAGGTGTTCGAGGTTTCGAGGTGTTCGAGGTTTCGAGGTGTTCGAGGTGTTCGAGGTTCGAGGTTTCGAGGTGTTCGAGGTTTCGAGGTGTTCGAGGTGTTCGAGTTTCGAGGTGTTCGAGTTTCGAGGTGTTCGAGTTTCGAGGTGTTCGAGTTTCGAGGTGTTCGAGTTTCGAGGTGTTCGAGTTTCGAGGTGCTCGAGTTTCGAGGTGTTCGAGTTTTGAGGTGTTCGAGTTTCGAGGTGTTCGAGTTTCGAGATGTTCGAGTTTCGAGATGTTCGAGTTTCGAGGTGTTCGAGTTTCGAGGTGTTCGAGGTTCGAGGTGTTCGAGTTTCGAGGTGTTCGAGTTTCGAGGTGTTCGAGTTTCGAGGTGTTCGAGGTTCGAGGTTCGAGGTGTTCGAGTTTCGAGGTGTTCGAGTTTCGAGGGGTCCGAGTTTCGAGGTGTTCGAGTTTCGAGGTGTTCGAGTTTCGATGTGTTCGAGGTTCGAGGTGTTCGAGTTTCGAGGTGTTCGAGTTTCGAGGTGTTCGAGTTTCGAGGTGTTCGAGGTGTTCGAGGTTCGAGGTGTTCGAGGTTCGAGGTGTTCGAGTTTCGAGGTGTTCGAGTTTCGAGGTGTTCGAGTTTCGAGGTGTTCGAGGTTCGAGGTGTTCGAGTTTCGAGGTGTTCGAGTTTCGAGGTGTTCGAGTTTCGAGGTGTTCGAGTTTCGAGGTGTTCGAGTTTCGAGGTGTTCGAGGTTCGAGGTTCGAGGTTCGAGGTGTTCGAGGTTCGAGGTGTTCGAGGTTTGAGGTTCGAGGTGTTCGAGGTTCGAGGTGTTCGAGGTTCGAGGTGTTCGAGGTTCGAGGTTCGAGGTTCGAGGTGTTAGAGGTTCAGGTGTTCGAGGTTCGAGGTGTTCGAGGTTCGAGGTGTTCGAGGTTCGAGGTGTTCGAGGTTCGAGGTGTTCGAGGTTTGAGGTTCGAGGTGTTCGAGGTTCGAGGTGTTCGAGGTTCGAGGTGTTCGAGGATCGAGGTGTTCGAGGTTCGAGGTGTTCGAGGTTTGAGGTTCGAGGTGTTCGAGGTTCGAGGTGTTCGAGGTGTTCGAGGTTCGAGGTTCGAGGTTCGAGGTGTTCGAGGTTCGAGGTGTTCGAGGTTCGAGGTGTTCGAGGTTCGAGGTTCGAGGTGTTCGAGGTTCGAGGTGTTCGAGGTTCGACGTGTTCGAGGTTTGAGGTTCGAGGTGTTCGAGGTTCGAGGTTCGAGGTGTTCGAGGTGTTCGAGGTTCGAGGTGTTCGAGGTTCGAGGTTCGAGGTTCGAGGTTCGAGGTGTTCGAGGTTCGAGGTTCGAGGTTTTCGAGGTGTTCGAGGTGTTCGAGGTTCGAGGTTCGAGGTTCGAGGTTCGAGGTGTTCGAGGTTCGAGGTGTTCGAGGTTCGAGGTGTTCGAGGTTTGAGGTTTGAGGTTCGAGGTGTTCGAGGTTCGAGGTTCGAGGTTCGAGGTGTTCGAGGTTCGAGGTTCGAGGTGTTCGAGGTTCGAGGTGTTCGAGGTTCGAGGTGTTCGAGGTTCGAGGTGTTCGAGGTTCGAGGTTCGAGGTGTTCGAGGTTCGAGGTGTTCGAGGTTCGAGGTGTTCGAGGTTCGAGGTGTTCGAGGTTCGAGGTGTTCGAGGTTCGAGGTGTTCGAGGTTCGAGGTTCGAGGTGTTCGATGTTCGAGGTGTTCGAGGTTCGAGGTGTTCGAGGTTCGAGGTGTTCGAGGTTCGAGGTGTTCGAGGTTCGAGGTTCGAGGTGTTCGAGGTTCGAGGTGTTCGAGGTTCGAGGTGTTCGAGGTTTGAGGTGTTCGAGGTGTTCGAGGTTCGAGGTGTTCGAGGTTCGAGGTTCGAGGTTCGAGGTGTTCGAGGTTCGAGGTTCGAGGTGTTCGAGGTGTTCGAGGTGTTCGAGGTTCGAGGTGTTCGAGGTTCGAGGTGTTCGAGGTTTGAGGTTCGAGGTTTGAGGTTCGAGGTGTTCGAGGTTCGAGGTTCGAGGTGTTCGAGGTTCGAGGTGTTCGAGGTTCGAGGTGTTCGAGGTTCGAGGTGTTCGAGGTTTGAGGTTCGAGGTGTTCGAGGTTCGAGGTTCGAGGTTCGAGGTGTTCGAGGTGTTCGAGGTGTTCGAGGTTCGAGGTGTTCGAGGTTCGAGGTTCGAGGTTCGAGGTTCGAGGTTCGAGGTGTTCGAGGTTCGAGGTTCGAGGTTCGAGGTTCGAGGTTTTCGAGGTGTTCGAGGTTCGAGGTTCGAGGTGTTCGAGGTGTTCGAGGTTCGAGGTGTTCGAGGTTCGAGGTGTTCGAGGTTCGAGGTGTTCGAAGTTTGAGGTTCGAGGTGTTCGAGGTTCGAGGTGTTCGAGGTTCGAGGTGTTCGAGGTTCGAGGTTCGAGGTGTTCGAGGTTCGAGGTGTTCGAGGTTCGAGGTGTTCGAGGTTTGAGGTTCGAGGTGTTCGAGGTTCGAGGTTCGAGGTTCGAGGTGTTCGAGGTGTTCGAGGTTCGAGGTGTTCGAGGTTCGAGGTTCGAGGTTCGAGGTTCGAGGTGTTCGAGGTTCGAGGTTCGAGGTTCGAGGTTCGAGGTGTTCGAGGTTCGAGGTTCGAGGTGTTCGATGTTCGAGGTGTTCGAGGTTCGAGGTGTTCGAGGTTCGAGGTGTTCGAGGTTCGAGGTGTTCGAGGTTCGAGGTTCGAGGTGTTCGAGGTGTTCGAGGTTTTCGAGGTGTTCGAGGTTCGAGGTTCGAGGTTCGAGGTTCGAGGTTCGAGGTTCGAGGTGTTCGAGGTTCGAGGTGTTCGAGGTGTTCGAGGTTCGAGGTGTTCGAGGTTCGAGGTTCGAGGTGTTCGAGGTTCGAGGTGTTCGAGGTTCGAGGTGTTCGAGGTTTGAGGTTCGAGGTGTTCGAGGTTCGAGGTTCGAGGTTCGAGGTTCGAGGTGTTCGAGGTGTTCGAGGTGTTCGAGGTTCGAGGTGTTCGAGGTTCGAGGTTCGAGGTTCGAGGTTCGAGGTTCGAGGTGTTCGAGGTGTTCGAGGTTCGAGGTGTTCGAGGTTCGAGGTGTTCGAGGTTCGAGGTGTTCGAGGTTCGAGGTTCGAGGTGTTCGAGGTTCGAGGTGTTCGAGGTTCGAGGTGTTCGAGGTTTGAGGTTCGAGGTGTTCGAGGTTCGAGGTTCGAGGTTCGAGGTTCGAGGTGTTCGAGGTGTTCGAGGTGTTCGAGGTTCGAGGTGTTCGAGGTTCGAGGTTCGAGGTTCGAGGTTCGAGGTTCGAGGTGTTCGAGGTTCGAGGTTCGAGGTTCGAGGTTCGAGGTTTTCGAGGTGTTCGAGGTTCGAGGTTCGAGGTTCGAGGTTCGAGGTGTTCGAGGTTCGAGGTGTTCGAGGTTCGAGGTGTTCGAGGTTTGAGGTTTGAAGTTCGAGGTGTTCGAGGTTCGAGGTTCGAGGTTCGAGGTTCGAGGTTCGAGGTGTTCGAGGTTCGAGGTGTTCGAGGTTCGAGGTGTTCGAGGTTCGAGGTGTTCGAGGTTCGAGGTGTTCGAGGTTTGAGGTTCGAGGTGTTCGAGGTTCGAGGTGTTCGAGGTTCGAGGTGTTCGAGGTTTGAGGTTCGAGGTGTTCGAGGTGTTCGAGGTTCGAGGTTCGAGGTTCGAGGTGTTCGAGGTTCGAGGTGTTCGAGGTTCGAGGTGTTCGAGGTTCGAGGTGTTCGAGGTTCGAGGTGTTCGAGGTTCGAGGTTCGAGGTTTGAGGTTCGAGGTGTTCGAGGTTCGAGGTTCGAGGTTCGAGGTTCGAGGTGTTCGAGGTGTTCGAGGTGTTCGAGGTTCGAGGTGTTCGAGGTTCGAGGTTCGAGGTTCGAGGTGTTCGAGGTTCGAGGTTCGAGGTTCGAGGTGTTCGAGGTGTTCGAGGTGTTCGAGGTTCGAGGTTCGAGGTTCGAGGTGTTCGAGGTTCGAGGTGTTCGAGGTTCGAGGTGTTTGAGGTTCGAGGTGTTCGAGGTTCGAGGTGTTCGAGGTTTGAGGTTCGAGGTGTTCGAGGTTCGAGGTGTTCGAGGTTCGAGGTGTTCGAGGTTTGAGGTTCGAGGTGTTCGAGGTGTTCGAGGTTCGAGGTTCGAGGTTCGAGGTGTTCGAGGTTCGAGGTGTTCGAGGTTCGAGGTGTTCGAGGTTCGAGGTGTTCGAGGTTCGAGGTGTTCGAGGTTCGAGGTTCGAGGTTTGAGGTTCGAGGTGTTCGAGGTTCGAGGTTCGAGGTTCGAGGTTCGAGGTGTTCGAGGTGTTCGAGGTCGTTCGAGGTTCGAGGTGTTCGAGGTTCGAGGTTCGAGGTGTTCGAGGTTCGAGGTTCGAGGTTCGAGGTGTTCGAGGTGTTCGAGGTGTTCGAGGTTCGAGGTTCGAGGTGTTCGAGGTTCGAGGTGTTCGAGGTTTGAGGTTCGAGGTGTTCGAGGTTCGAGGTGTTCGAGGTTCGAGGTGTTCGAGGTGTTCGAGGTTCGAGGTGTTCGAGGTTCGAGGTGTTCGAGGTTCGAGGTGTTCGAGGTTCGAGGTGTTCGAGGTTCGAGGTTCGAGGTGTTCGAGGTTCGAGGTGTTCGAGGTTCGAGGTGTTCGAGGTTCGAGGTGTTCGAGGTTCGAGGTCGAGGTGTTCGAGGTTCGAGGTGTTCGAGGTTCGAGGTGTTCGAGGTTCGAGGTTCGAGGTGTTCGAGGTTCGAGGTGTTCGAGGTTCGAGGTGTTCGAGGTTTGAGGTTCGAGGTGTTCGAGGTTCGAGGTGTTCGAGGTTCGAGGTGTTCGAGGTTCGAGGTGTTCGAGGTTTGAGGTTCGAGGTGTTCGAGGTTCGAGGTGTTCGAGGTTCGAGGTGTTCGAGGTTTCGAGGTTCGAGGTGTTCGAGGTTCGAGGTGTTCGAGGTTCGAGTGTTCGAGGTTCGAGGTGTTCGAGGTTTGAGGTTCGAGGTGTTCGAGGTTCGAGGTGTTCGAGGTGTTCGAGGTTCGAGGTTCGAGGTTCGAGGTTCGAGGTGTTCGAGGTTCGAGGTGTTCGAGGTTCGAGGTGTTCGAGGTTCGAGGTGTTCGAGGTTCGAGGTTCGAGGTGTTCGAGGTTCGAGGTGTTCGAGGTTCGAGGTGTTCGAGGTTTCGAGGTTCGAGGTGTTCGAGGTTCGAGGTTCGAGGTGTTCGAGGTGTTCGAGGTGTTCGAGGTTCGAGGTGTTCGAGGTTCGAGGTTCGAGGTTCGAGGTGTTCGAGGTTCGAGGTTCGAGGTTCGAGGTGTTCGAGGTGTTCGAGGTGTTCGAGGTTCGAGGTTCGAGGTTCGAGGTGTTCGAGGTTCGAGGTGTTCGAGGTTCGAGGTTCGAGGTTTGAGGTTCGAGGTGTTCGAGGTTCGAGGTTCGAGGTTCGAGGTTCGAGGTGTTCGAGGTGTTCGAGGTGTTCGAGGTTCGAGGTGTTCGAGGTTCGAGGGTTCGAGGTTCGAGGTGTTCGAGGTTCGAGGTTCGAGGTTCGAGGTGTTCGAGGTGTTCGAGGTGTTCGAGGTTCGAGGGTTCGAGGTTCGAGGTGTTCGAGGTTCGAGGTGTTCGAGGTTCGAGGTGTTCGAGGTTCGAGGTGTTCGAGGTTCGAGGTGTTCGAGGTTCGAGGTTCGAGGTGTTCGAGGTTCGAGGTGTTCGAGGTTCGAGGTGTTCGAGGTTTCGAGGTTCGAGGTGTTCGAGGTGTTCGAGGTTCGAGGTTCGAGGTTCGAGGTGTTCGAGGGTTCGAGGTGTTCGAGGTTCGAGGTGTTCGAGGTTCGAGGTGTTCGAGGTTCGAGGTGTTCGAGGTTCGAGGTCGAGGTTTGAGGTTCGAGGTGTTCGAGGTGTTCGAGGTTCGAGGTGTTCGAGGTTCGAGGTTCGAGGTGTTCGAGGTTCGAGGTTCGAGGTTCGAGGGTTCGAGGTGTTCGAGGTGTTCGAGGTTCGAGGTTCGAGGTGTTCGAGGTTCGAGGTGTTCGAGGTTCGAGGTGTCGAGGTGTTCGAGGTTCGAGGTGTTCGAGGTTCGAGGTGTTCGAGGTTCGAGGTGTTCGAGGTTCGAGGTGTTCGAGGTTCGAGGGTTCGAGGTGTTCGAGGTTCGAGGTGTTCGAGGTTCGAGGTGTTCGAGGTTTGAGGTTCGAGGTGTTCGAGGTTCGAGGGTTCGAGGTTCGAGGTGTTCGAGGTTCGAGGTGTTCGAGGTTCGAGGTTCGAGGTGTTCGAGGGTTCGAGGTGTTCGAGGTTCGAGGTGTTCGAGGTTCGAGGTTCGAGGTTCGAGGTTCGAGGTGTTCGAGGTTCGAGGTTCGAGGTGTCGAGGTTTCGAGGTGTTCGAGGTTCGAGGTGTTCGAGGTTCGAGGTGTTCGAGGTTTCGAGGTTGTTCGAGGTTCGAGGTGTTCGAGGTTCGAGGTTCGAGGTTCGAGGTGTTCGAGGTTCGAGTGTTCGAGGTTCGAGTGTTCGAGGTGTTCGAGGTGTTCGAGGTTCGAGGTGTTCGAGGTTCGAGGTGTTCGAGGTTCGAGGTGTTCGAGGTTCGAGGTGTTCGAGGTTCGAGGTGTTCGAGGTTGAGGTTCGAGGTGTTCGAGGTTCGAGGTGTTCGAGGTTCGAGGTGTTCGAGGTTTGAGGTTCGAGGTGTTCGAGGTGTTCGAGGTTCGAGGTTCGAGGTTCGAGGTGTTCGAGGTTCGAGGTGTTCGAGGTTCGAGGTGTTCGAGGTTCGAGGTGTTCGAGGTTCGAGGTGTTCGAGGTTCGAGGTGTTCGAGGTTCGAGGTTCGAGGTTCGAGGTTCGAGGTGTTCGAGGTTCGAGGTTCGAGGTTCGAGGTTCGAGGTGTTCGAGGTTCGAGGTGTTCGAGGTTCGAGGTGTTCGGTTCGAGGTTCGAGGTGTTCGAGGTTCGAGGTTGTTCGAGGTTCGAGGTGTTCGAGGTGTTCGAGGTTCGAGGTGTTCGAGGTTCGAGGTGTTCGAGGTGTTCGAGGTTCGAGGTGTTCGAGGTTCGAGGTGTTCGAGGTGTTCGAGGTTCGAGGTGTTCGAGGTTCGAGGTGTTCGAGGTTCGAGGTTCGAGGTGTTCGAGGTTCGAGGTGTTCGAGGTTTCGAGGTTCGAGGTGTTCGAGGTTCGAGGTGTTCGAGGTTCGAGGTGTTCGAGGTTCGAGGTGTTCGAGGTTCGAGGTGTTCGAGGTTCGAGGTTCGAGGTGTTCGAGGTGTTCGAGGTTCGAGGTGTTCGAGGTTCGAGGTTCGAGGTTCGAGGTTCGAGGTGCGTGTTCGAGGTGTTCGAGGTTCGAGGTGTTCGAGGTTCGACGTGTTCGAGGTTTGAGGTCGAGGTGTTCGAGGGTTCGAGGTTCGAGGTTCGAGGTTCGAGGTGTTCGAGCGTGTTCGAGGTGTTCGAGGTTCGAGGGTGTTCGAGGTTCGAGGTTCGAGGTTCGAGGTTTCGAGGTGTTCGAGGTTCGAGGTTCGAGGTTGTTCGAGGTTCGTTCGAGGTGTTCGAGGTTCGAGGTCGTTCGAGGTTCGAGGTGTTCGAGGTTCGAGGTTCGAGGTTCGAGGTTCGAGGTGTTCGAGGTGTTCGAGGTTCGAGGTGTTCGAGGTTCGAGGTGTTCGAGGTTCGAGGTTCGAGGTGTTCGAGGTTCGAGTGTTCGAGGTTCGAGGTTCGAGGTGTTCGAGGTGTTCGAGGTGTTCGAGGTTCGAGGTTCGAGTGTTCGAGGTTCGAGGTTCGAGGTTCGAGGTGTTCGAGGTTCGAGGTTCGAGGTTTCGAGGTGTTCGAGGTGTTCGAGGTTCGAGGTTCGAGGTTCGAGGTTCGAGGTGTTCGAGGTTCGAGGTTCGAGGTTCTGAGGTTCGAGGTTCGAGGTGTTCGAGGTTCGAGTGTGTTCGAGGTTCGAGGTGTTCGAGGTTCGAGGTGTTCGAGGTTCGAGGTGTTCGAGGTTCGAGGTTCGAGGTGTTCGAGGTTCGAGGTGTTCGAGGTTAGGTTCGAGGTGTTCGAGGTTCGAGGTGTTCGAGGTTCGAGGTGTTCGAGGTTCGAGGTGTTCGAGGTTCGAGGTGTTCGAGGTTCGAGGTTCGAGGTGTTCGAGGTTCGAGGTGTTCGAGGTTCGAGGTGTTCGAGGTTCGAGGGTTCGAGGGTTCGAGGTTTCGAGGTGTTCGAGGTTCGAGGTGTTCGAGGTTCGAGGTGTTCGAGGTTCGAGGTGTTCGAGGTTCGAGGTGTTCGAGGTTCGAGGTTCGAGGGTGTTCGAGGTTCGAGGTGTTCGAGGTTCGAGGTGTTCGAGGTTCGAGGTGTTCGAGGTTCGAGGTGTTCGAGGTTCGAGGTGTTCGAGGTTTCGAGGTTCGAGGTGTTCGAGGTTCGAGGTGTTCGAGGTTCGAGGTGTTCGAGGTTCGAGGTGTTCGAGGTTCGAGGTTCGAGGTGTTCGAGGTTCGAGGTGTTCGAGGTTCGAGGTTCGAGGTGTTCGAGGTTCGAGGTTCGAGGTTCGAGGTTCGAGGTGTTCGAGGTTCGAGGTGTTCGAGGTTCGAGGTGTTCGAGGTTCGAGTTCGAGGTTCGAGTTCCGAGGTTCGAGGTTCAGTTCGAGGTTCGAGGTGTTCGAGGTTCGAGGTTCGAGGTTCGAGGTTCGAGGTTCGAGGTGTTCGAGGTGTTCGAGGTTCGAGGTGTTCGAGGTTCGAGGTGTTCGAGGTTTCGAGGTGTCGAGGTGTTTCGAGGTTCGAGGTTCGAGGGTTCGAGGTTCGAGGTGTTCGAGAGGTGTTCGAGGGTTCGAGGTTCGAGGGTTCGAGGTTCGAGGTTCGAGGTTCGAGGTTCGAGGTGTTCGAGGTTCGAGGTTCGAGGTTTCGAGTTCGAGTGTTCGAGGTGTTCGAGGTTCGAGGTGTCGAGGTTCGAGGTTCGAGGTTCGAGGTTCGAGGTTCGAGGTTCGAGGTTCGAGGTTCGAGGTTCGAGGTGTTCGAGGTTCGAGGTGTTCGAGGTTCGAGGTGTTCGAGGTTCGAGGTGTTCGAGGTTCGAGGTGTTCGAGGGTTCGAGGTTCGAGGTGTTCGAGGTTCGAGGTGTTCGAGGTTCGAGGTAGGTTCGAGGTTCGAGGTGTTCGAGGTTCGAGGTGTTCGAGGTTCGAGGTGTTCGAGGTCTCGAGGTGTTCGAGGTTTCGAGGTTCGAGGTGTTCGAGGTTCGAGGTCGTTCGCAGGTTCGAGGTGTTCGAGGTTCGAGGTTGTTCGAGGTTTGAGGTTCGAGGTGTTCGAGGTTCTCGAGGTTTCGAGGTGTTCGAGGTTCGAGGTTTCGAGGTGTTCGAGGTGTTCGAGGTTTCGAGGTTCGAGGGTTCGAGGTGTTCGAGGTTCGAGGTTCGAGGTTCGAGGTGTTCGAGGTTCGAGGTGTTCGAGGTTCGAGGTTTCGAGGTTCGAGGTGTTCGAGGTTCGAGGTTCGAGGTTTCGAGGTGTTCGAGGGTTCGAGGTTCGAGGTGTTCGAGGTTCGAGGGTCGAGTTCGAGGTTCGAGGTGTTCGAGGTTTGAGGTTCGAGGTGTTCGAGGTTCGAGGTTCGAGGTTCGAGGTTCGAGGTGTTCGAGGTCGTTCGAGGTTCGAGGTGTTCGAGGTTCGAGGTGTTCAAGGTTGGTCGAGGTGTTCGAGGTTCGAGGTGTTCGAGGTTTCGAGGTTCGAGGTTCGAGGTTCGAGGTAGTTCGAGGTTCGAGGTTCGAGGTGTTCGAGGTTCGAGGTGTTCGAGGTTCGAGGTTTCGAGGTTCGAGGTTTGAGGTTCGAGGTTCGAGGTTCGAGGTTCGAGGTGTTCGAGGTGTTCGAGGTTCGAGGTTCGAGGTTCGAGGTTCGAGGTTCGAGGTTCGAGGTGTTCGAGTGTTCGAGGTTCGAGGTGTTCGAGGTTCGAGGTGTTCGAGGTTCGAGGTGTTCGAGTTCGAG